>NW_027069586.1:1314032-1433757 GCF_002906115.3 Quercus suber | reverse complement strand
CTGATTTCATTTGGTTTGTGAGAAAAAAAGAAGCAACGGGCAACGGAGAGAATGAGAGAAAAAAAAAAAAAAACAACAACAACAGAGAGAAGAGAGAGAAAAAAAATCCGAAGGAGGAGAGAGAATAATTAATATAAAGAACTATCGGTAATATTTTAATCCAACAACAACAAACAGAGAGAAGAGAGAAAAAAAAATCCGAAGGAGGAGAGAGAGAATAATTAATATAATAGAACTATTGTAATATTTTAATCCAACAAATTTAATAGCTAATGTACAGTAGCCCATCAGACTTGATGGCTACTGTTCATAATCCAAAAAAAAATTTGGGTTATAGAGAAGCTGCTGGAGTAGTTTTTTTGGGTCTTATTCTCTATTATAGCTAATATTTTGGTTATACATGTATTGCTGGAGATGCTCTTATGCATTCTGCAACCATGTCTCTAATGAAACTGTCTGAAGAATTAGTCTCCTTGGTCAAATTTGCCCTTACCTCTTTGAAGATTCTGAAGATAGATGCGTGCATGCCGTTGAATCTTTTTTGTTTCAAAGAAAGCTTTTGCTGCATTATATAAACTCTCTAATAATAATTGTTTTGTTCCACCTCTCTCTCTCTCTCTCTCTCTCTCTCTCTCTCTCTCTCTCTCTCTCTCTCTCTCTCTCTCTCTCTCTCTCTCTCTCTCTCTCTCTCTCTCTCTCTCTCAATGGCCACTAAATTGATTGATGAATAAGTCTCAATGACCACTAAATTGATTGATGAATAAGTCTTTTGTAAAATACAAGATTTTTTATAAGCTTTTTTACTGTCATAATAACTTAAATGAATAATAAAGATAGATAAATGCCTTAAATTGGAACGATTTTATTAATTTGGGACTTTAACTGACAAAATCATCAAATCTGATACCTAATCTAAAATATAATATAAACTTTGGATTTTTATATATCTAATTTTATTTACCCAAAAAATAATGTATATATTCGGACCATGCACCGTTGGATCACGTTGCAAGGAAGGGAGTCCAAGTTCTAATGGGTCGGTCCAAGTAATCTGGTGAATGCAATAATAGGCATATGGACCGTGCTTTAAATAAGCTGATGTGATGATCAGAAGGCTATAGAAAATAAGTTAACGTGAGCAATCCACTTTAAAAGCAGAATCTTGCACTTCAATGAAATATTTGCATATTTATTCTAAACTGGGCCTACAATCCACTTGAAAAACAGAGACTAGTTCCTACATTGAATAATTATCCCTTTTTTGATAGCATCTCAGCAAGGACTTTTAAGGCTTATGCTTTTTGCTTCTTTCTAATTACTATGTATAAACTGATGGAGAGCAAATTCAAAAGCTACTAACAAGGTTTCTTAATTACAATGGAAAGGTTAGCCTGTAAGTACAAGTCATAATGTGGTTCTTACACAATTGTTAAAATACCATGTTGTAGATGTATCTAGTCAAGAATAGGGCCTATTAATTATCCACACTATTGGTATAAGTATGACCAACATGCTAGTTGGAGCATTTTCTGATAACAACAATGCCTACCAGTCGTGTATATAAAATCATGCATAAATCAGTCCTTAGCAAGGCATAAAGAAATTTTAAACAAAGATGGTGTCTTTTCTTGGCAAAAAAGGCACACATTGTCTCTAGACTTTGAACTAAACAATACTTACAAATAAAATCAATTCACTCAATTTTAGAGCTTTTAACCTTCATATAGTGCAATCTTAAAGTTACAAAATTTAGCTTCCCTATTAAATAGAAATGGGTAAACTAACGATTAGCAAATATCTAAGCACAAATTTTAATCATAAAGAGACGTTGAGACATTAAGAGGCATGTAAATTGGTTCAGCTAGTGGAGCAAACTGGTAATAAGCAGGCAAAATAATTTATCTCCAATTTTTTTACGAGCCAAATTATGAAATGCATAAATCTGTAATTTGTAATTAGATAATTGATCTCCAATTTTTTCACAAGCCAAATTATGAAATACATAAATCTATAATTTGTAATTAGATAATTGATCTCCGATATTACTTGATTCGTGCCTACATCCACGGGAGCAAGCAACTAATGTTTTAACTCTATGAAAAATAGAATTTACAACATATTTCTTGATTTATTTATTATTATTACTATTATTTGAATAAAATATGCTTGAAGTCGCATATTATATATTAATATGGAATAAGAATGAACGGTGAGGTACATTTTCTCAAAACAATAATCAAATAATTAAGGTTTAAACTTTAAAGTTCTTTCATTAGACAAATAAAAGTTTTTTTTTAAAAATTCTTTTTAAATAAGTCAATTCTCCAAGGTAACAAATTTTATACCTCAATCACCATTTATATCATAACTAGTCGATAACCCGTGCGATACACGGAAAAGCTATTGTATATGAAGATTTAAACAATTCTTTGTTTCTTCATTTTTGATTTCACATTAGGATTCCTATCCTATATGAAACATTAAATTAAAAAATGAAAAATATAAATCAATCTTAAATTAAAATTAGGATTTCAATCCTTTACATCCTCAATATCCAATAAATGCTAAAATATCAATTTTCAATAAATTGAAAGACAACTTTAAAGTACTTTTTGTATCTTCTTCCTTTATTGTTCTTACATTCATTTGAAATACCACTAATATAAGCTTGTCAATAAAACACGTTGAGAAATGTATTACGACATGTAGAAGTTAGATATCAAATTTGTAATTTTGCTATATTAAAAAAATATGCACTTCTCAAGCTAAATTTTTTTGTCAGTTTCTATAACAAAGTCAAAAACTTTCTTAACTATGTGGAATTCCCATCCAAACTTGAGATTATATTCATTTAATTATATTTGGAAAACATGTTTTTCCATTAAAATTTTCTACTTGCAAAGGTAGGTCGATTTTAGATTGTTGTCATGATACCCATTGACAAAGCATAAAACAGAGTGAAAATAAAACCCCCTATCACAATCATCAATCAACAATATTTTAAACTAACATAAATAATAATTCATAAAACATTCATTAAAAAAGACATTTTATATTATTTACAATCCATATAAAATAATAGAATTTGTTAATGCAACTGGAATTGAATTTGATTCTTGTTTTTTAAGATCAAAGATAGAAAGAATCAACTTCTCAGTATGCAACTCTTGATCCTTTTTTTTTTTTTTAACTTGATAAGTGCAACTCTTGGTCTAACTTATTGTTTAATGGGCAAAGACAAAGCAAATAGTTTTTTTTTTTTTTTAAATGCCTTTAGAAATATCTTGGAAATGTGAATCCTTCTACAATCCATGCAAAGTCAATCACTATGCAGTGTTTTATTATTCAACCGTCCTGCAAAAGACCAGAACATAAAAATATCAAATATGACACTAAACTATCCATCAAACCCCATTTGTTTTATAGATTGACATGCACAATTCAAAATCCCTTCTCACTACTTTAAACTAGCAGCACATCAAGAATAAATATGCATATGAGCAATCAAACTTAATGTGACATTTTTAATTTGGTATGTGCAAACATGTAAATATGACATTTCAAGTTTAATTTGCATTCAACAGCATGTAATTGCAAAATCCTTGAAAGTGATGTGCATAACTTTTTTTTATAAGATTGTAGCATGTGATTGCATTCATTCAGATCCAGCATGTTAATACTCTAGCTTTCTTCATCTTCTTCAAATCATGTGGCTTCTTATAAGGAGGTCTTTGACCATGGGGTAGCCCTAACTTTAACCACCAATCTTCATTTCCTGTTGGCCACCAAGGTGGCAGAGCTCCCTTTTCTAGCAAGTACTTCCCTTGAGGGGGTCACAGTGTTGCATTTAAGAAGACAATAGTGACCTAAGAGTAGCATCTTGCAAGTCTTGGAGAATGCTTTCAGAGTTTCCATTCTGATAATTTTCTGCCTCACTCATGGCAAGGCATTTCACTTCATACTTGGCTATGGCTGCTAGCCCATTCTTATCAAACTTCACCCTTTCTTTCCACCAAGCTATAATGTTGTTAGAAGCACCACTCACTAGTTTACCCTTCTCAGGAATGATACCTAGACAAAGTCGCGAGCTTTGCAAACTTCCAGCAACTTCGGCATATACTTGAGAATCCCATCCTGTGCTCTACTTCCTCCGAGCCTAATCTCAGTGGTCTTCTTGGGCTTCTGCTTCTCTGCAGCTTGTTGGTCTGCAATCTTCAATCTTTCCTTAAGCCTCTTGAGTTTCATACGATCCTTCCACATTTGCCTTTCCAATTCTTCTGCTTCAATCTCTTCATCACTCACATCTTTATCCGCTATGTTGTCACACTTTAATTAAGTCATCAACTTCTAAATCCAAACTGTCGTCCAATGTGTCATCAACCAACATAAGGTGGTCCATTGAACCAACTTACAACAACCCTTTGGCTGATAAGAAAAGTGCTTGGAAAAAAACAAAACAAAATCTTTAATCTTACTACTTATTTTGTTTCAGTCCCCAAGCTATACAACCACTTTAGGACTAAAACGAAAAGTTGTACCAAGCTCCCTAATAGCACAAGGTTCTGTTACATTGAACATCAAAATCAATACACAATCAAAAACCCAAATTAATTTTCTATTCCTACCTTATCTCAAAAACCAAACAAAACATAATTATTTCTAAAATCTAATGAATTCACAAATATTGTGCCAAACAGCCCCTTTTCTTTATTCAATCAAACCCATCTTCCCGATGACCCCAAATCTATAAAAATCCCTAGAAAGTCCTAGATTACAACAATTCAAATATTAATATACAAGACCTAGAATCCTTTAATAGAATAATAAACAATCCCACATCTCAATTTTTTTTTTTTTTTTTGATATATAAAACCCCAATTCTCAAAATTTCCAAAAACTGAATCTTTTAAACTGATTGAAATGAATTAAACTCAAATTCTATAAAATTATTAAATTATATGTAAAATAGGTCCACAACAGAATCAATTCAAAGGACCAAGTTATACAACAATTTCAGTAGCCATAAAACAAAGTGGTTGACAAATGACAGCAAAAGTTATACTCTTACACTACATGTTCGTTGAAAGCACACATGATAAGACCCAACCCAAATACTTACACACACAAAATGACAGAAAATATTTACACATACCTACACACATAGTTGTTGAAATCACACAGGAGAAGACCCTACCCAAAAATCTAGGCTCACATGATGCATGCAATGTAAATAAACACTAGCGCAAGCCAAACAACCAAATACCAGAGCAAGCTCTACATCATTCTGTACAGCATATAGCAGCTTTAGCTGCAACCTACAACCTCCATATACAACACAAAGACTGATACTGTTACAATAAAGGAGAACCCAAATTACAGCAAAATCACCTATACAAAACTATACAGATGAATCCAGTCCATTCCATTACTTGGACTTAAGGGATATTAGAATTGAGACTCCAATTCCTACATAAGACTCTGTCAAGAATTGAGTCATCATATATGGGGCCACTCTCCACTCTATTAAGTAGAGTAGATGAAAAAATGAAATAGTAAAATAGTGGAATTAGAGACATCTTTTTTTGCTTTTGATAAACGGAATTACAGACATTACTTATCATGCAAAATGAACAAATCCAAGATGGGAAAAGGAAAAAAGAATAAGATACTTCCTGCTTAACTTAGTCAAGGCAGCTAGGATAGAGAAAAGTTTGTTTTCTTTATAATAACAAAATCCTTGCCTTGTAGAATTTTAAGCAGATTTTGGTGTTCTTTTATTATGCATACTTCATACCAAGAATAGCTTATTGCATCAGGAATTTGTAAAAAAAAAAAAAAAGATTTTTTTAGTCTATGAAACTTAGACTGTATGAGGTGTTTTTGAGTGTTTGAGTTTGGGCAAATGAAAATTTTATAGATCTGAAAAATTATGCATATGTTTCCTAAAATTTCCTATGGATCTAAGCAGGCCCTTAATATTGTCCAAGATTGTTTCACATAAATTCTCCCAATAATCTAAGCTAGAAAAATATATCATTGCATTAGTCTTGCATTGTGTTATGCTGAGAAAGAAAATAATGACTTGGGCAGAAGGAGAAATTTAAATACTTGAACTTGTTTGCAAGTAAAAAAATTTCTTAACTCTCCCCAACTGGATAATCATCGAATAACCCTACAGGCACATTCAGAATTTGGGAATTACACTTTGAAAAAAAAAAAAAAAAAGAGAGAGAGAGAGAGAGAGAGAGTAGAAGATGGACTAACCACATTGTTTTTGTATTACCATTGCGAAAACAAATCTGGAGCTTCTCTTATTTGGTTTGTCATCACATACAGCTCTTGAATTTCGATTATTTTCAGCCGAAGAGAACCAAACGTTCCGTTTTATTATTACTTCTTAAAGTATAAAAAAAAAAAATTAAAAAAAAAAAAACTGAAAGGGAATTTGGCAATCTTTGATAATTGTTTGGTTGATTCAATATGAGAAAACTCATGGCTAGGATCTGTCTTGGACCAATCTGCATAGCCAGGGACGAATTTTAATAGCGTCATTACCAAAACATCGAATATGGGAAATTTTGGACCACTCTAATTCACTTTTTATTAATTTGGGGCAACCCCACATATCATATGGGAAATAAGTCTACATGAACTGTTTAGCCTCTCTCATTAAACAATATTTACATAAACCCATATATGACCCACAACACAAAAGAGGTAGAACTCCAATTAAAACACCCAGTTGGTGTATCCTTAGCAAGAACTTCCTCACATGTTAACCAAACCAAATTGTTGAGGTTTCCACACAACAGCACTACACGAAGAAATCAGAATCACACTAACCCATATACGACCACAACACAAAAGAGGTAGAGCTCCAATTAAAAAACCCAACAATCAAAAATTCAACATCCTAAAAAAAAATCAAATACAAAGAAAAATCAATATAACAATCA
Source organism: Quercus suber (assembly GCF_002906115.3). Classification (NCBI taxonomy): domain Eukaryota; kingdom Viridiplantae; phylum Streptophyta; class Magnoliopsida; order Fagales; family Fagaceae; genus Quercus; species Quercus suber. The sequence goes on along the minus strand of NW_027069586.1, from coordinate 1,426,801 downwards.
TCCATATCACAAAACGAAAGAGGCAGTAACAAATTTTTAAAAGAAAAAAAAATCAATCAAATTAATCTAATCCTTACCTAGAATTATTATGTAGGACAGTCACAAGAATAGAGCATAGATACCTGAACTGAATCATCCACCTTTTGTCAATATTAATATATTGTGAGGAGAGGAAGAGACAAAGGAGGAAAGACAGAGAGACTATTGTTATAGGCTGGCGTTAGGAAAAGCTGAAGGTTTGTCATTGAGGAATTGAGACCGCTGACAAATTAACGCTGATGAAGGGTTGCCGTTTAAAAGGTGGGGAGACAAAAAGGGAATTTGAAACTGTGAGACACAAGCTTGGGCTTGGGCTTGAGCTTTATTGTGGAATTAAAGTTATAAAGTGGTCTTTACAATGGAGATAAGGCTAAGGATTATTTTCATTTTTTTAGTATTTTAAAATTTAGGAAAACTATTTTAAAATTATAGGAGAAATTCAAGAAAAAAGATGATAATGACATGGTTACTAACATGGCTCAACATGAGCATAGTAACATTAATTGCTATACTTCAACTTTTAGTATTATATAGATATAGATTGATTGATTGGCTCAACTTTATAGGCTGAGAATTATTTTCATTTTTTTAGTATTTTAAAATTTAGGAAAGCTATTTTAAAATTATAGGAGAAATTTGAGAAAAAATATGGTAATGACATGACTGCTGATATGGCTCAACGTGAGCGTAGCAACATTAATTGCTATGCTTCAACTTTTAGTATTATTATATAGATATAGATAGATTGATTGGCTCAACTTTATAGCTTTTCTCGTCTATATAGGGAAAACGTTGAGGAACAAAATTGTGCTTTCTGACCAAATAGAAAGGGGTAAGAAAAATTGTAGCTGACAATTAGTAGATATCTAATTACAAATTTTGGAGATATTGAAATTTAAGAGGCAAGTAAATTGGTTCAATAAGTGGAGCTAACTAGTAATCGGTAAGCAAGCAAGATAATTGGTCTCCAATTTTTTTCACAGGCCAGATTATCAAATGCAATGATCAAAAAAAAAAAAAAAAAAAAAGATTATCAAATGCATACATCAGTAATTTGCAGAGATTGAATTGGTATAATCATAAAATTCCATCACATGAAGCTTGAATTACAAGTACTTTCAACCAAGTACATATATAAACATGGATTCATCAAAATGCACACAAAAATTAAAAAAGAAATTATGGACGCCTTAATCTAAAGGAGATAAACTATGAAACACTCATTGTGTAGCTCATAGCAACACTAAACATGCTTAGAATTGCAAAATTCATCCAAAGAAATGGGGAAAAAAGGAAAGAAACAAAATCAAGCTTGCAAGTTTTTTTTTTTTTTGCCAATGAAATAACCAAAAAATAAAGGAGGGATAGATTACCTTCCTAAATGACTAGTAGGAGAGAGATCAATAGAATTTTAATGTCAATTTGTTGTAAGTGTAGCAAATAACAGTGGGTTTATGCAAATAAAAATAGAAAAGTAGAAGAAACAATCACACAAGAAAGACAAATTTACGTCGCTCAGCCTTAGTCCTAAATCCACGGGCAGTGTCAAGAAAGCTTCACCAAGAAAGTAAGGAAAAATTTACAAGCGTGACACAAAGACACTCATAGAACCCAAACCCCAAATACACCCAAAGAACTCTCACTCTGTCAATTTACTAGAGCCAAGGCTCAATATGTTTCATAAAGAGCCCGCATATATATAGTACCCCAAGTCGAGGCGTAGTAGGATATGATTAAAATCCTAAACCAAGTACAGTACCCTGTACCTAGTTAAAATACCAAACCAGATGGGAATAGAGTCCTAGCCAAAGCCAACAAAAGGAGTCTAAGTCAGATACGCAAATTTGAATTTCACACTTGACATTGGTGCTTGAATTCCTAACTTAAGAATATCCCTCTTAGTTGGGGATCGGGCAGCTCTTCTTGATGGTAGTTAGGTCTTTGACTACATGGAACAAACAAGAAAACCTTCAATTGCTTCCTTCAACTGCTTATTCTTCATCTCTTCTTGGTTTAGTTGCCAAGCAACTGGTTGCATCATCAACAAGCTATCAATTTGATATTTGCTCCAACATGATACCTAAACTTTTGGCGGACACCAAAGTCTGTCATAAGGCAAGTTGCAAGTTATGTAGACATAGTCACCCAAATACGAAACCAAGAATTGATGTTGTTCTTTTATTATATGCACTTACCCTAATTTTCCACTATACTGCACAAAAGCACAAGCCCTTCAAGGTGGTGGACTACACAGTGCTTTCAGATGATATTTGTTTCTCTTGTAATCTAATCAACAAAAAAGAGTAAAATAGTATGAGTTAGGACAAAACTTGATATGATCATCTATTAAGTTATTAGATGAATGAAAAATGAAATTGTTGAATTTTGTTAACTCCAATTAACATGTTGAAAATTTTGAGTTGATCAGAGCCTAACAAGAAACGCATTCAAATGAAGTTAGCTAATTGCACGTGGTGAATTTTCCACTCTCATGGAAGATGAAAGATTTCAAACACATAATCAAAGCTAAAACCAGATAAGATGGAACTTCACCTAAAAATTCATATGGTGATTATCTTAAGAAATATTTTGAAAATCTTGTGGGTGAAGAAAACAATAATGCAAATTTTGTAATTGAATGCTATATGAGCTTTTGTTTCCTCAAGTTAGTGAGTACAAGTACCCATACTTAAATTTTAACCATTAAGCAAAAATAATTTCTCTCTCTCAATATCTAGAAAGCATACTTCACACATTTATCAACTAATCAAAAAATTATAAGATAAAAAAATCCATTTTTTGAATTCTAAATGTGAGAGAAACTAATTACCGAGGAGGACCAATAAAATCTCTGGTAATTGCAAGCCAAAAAATCTTTAAGACCCAAAACAAAGATATTCTGATCAATGGAAAACTCCTTGGTGGGAAAAAAAACTCTCTAATTCACTTGTTAATCAGTTGAGGCAATAGGAATTCAGAAGCCTATTTGTTCATGGGTTCTGAAAAGCTGCTACTAGAGAATATTGTCGTGGGAAACCTTTGAAGTCATTTGTGCAGCAATTTTCTTTGGCATACTGGGAACATTAAATAATTTCTAGTAAGAACAAATATTAAATAAGAGTCAGGTAGAAAACTAGGAGCTTCATTAGATGAATTGAGACAGGGCCTTACCATCAACATGAATGCAAATTTCTGTCCAGAATAGTGTTGACATATATAACTTTATTTATATAATGAAACTTCTGGAACATGTGCTCAAAGCCAATACTCATCGATACAAGAACCACTACCAAGAAAATGAGCATAATTGGAAAATTAATATGAGCAACATGAAGAGAGGAGGTCTAATTAATAACAATAATGTATTCATAATTTTACTTGGGGACCAAACAGTTGGAACAATTATCATTTGTTGTCTTTTGATTGATAGCTACAGTTATCTAGCAATCCTTCTTTTTTTTTGGATATGTAATAAAAATTTATTAAAAAGTAAGGACCTCTATCCATACAAGCAGTCATCACAGAAACCCTTTAAAGAATTACAAGCTAAAATGTAAATAATTAATAAAGTCTACAAAAGAGAAGGAACTGTAGCTCTGCCAATACCAGCAGTCCACTCATAAAGAAGGAAAAATTTAGTTTATGAATAGATAATTCAATGCCATTAAGCATATGATTATTTGGCATTCCTTTTAAAGCCTTGCGAAAACTAATGAGTTCCTGTTATTGAAATTAGAAGGTGCGGGTTCAAGTAATATGTCGTAGGTGTCATAACTCTAATTATCCACTGTTGGATTATTTTGTATGCCAAGCATTCTTAAGAATGTAAGGCAATTTCAAAAAAGATGAAAGCAAATGTCATGCTAATGAACTTAGTGCACTCACCAAGCAATCATTGTTCATCGAAAGTCTTAGGAGCCATCTCGCTGGAAATCACATATTTTCTCTGCAAATCAGCTAGTCAGTTGAACATGAATCATGACAATGCTAATTTCTTATTTTCTTAGTAAGTTGTATCGACCACTTTGCTTTTTGGGCAAGATCAGACGGTTTTCTCATCGACATATATACACCATGTCTGGACTTCGCACAAATAGAAAAAATAATAATATCAAAACCTGTTGTAGTAACTAAAGGAAACCTTAGTCCAGATTAAAATATTTATCTTGATAGTTCTTGTGATTAATTTCTACCAGAAGCTTTATGAATACCATTATGTAGGAAAAAAGGTTATACTTTGAGATGCACAACAAATAACGTAGGAATAAAGGTTATACTTTGAGATGCACAAAAAGTAACATTTATGACTAACAAACGTCAAACGTGGTGAAAAGTCCAACAATCATTTTACCATGAAATTAATCTGTCTATGAAATCAGGGAGTACTCCGCAGTCTACTCTAACAACAAGCTATGCTCTTCATTCATTAGAACCTACCAAAGCTCTGTTTAAGAGTGAAATAAAAAGAAAATAAGAGAGGAAACTAATAATATGCCAACCATATTCCAAATAAATTTCCAAAAAAATGAAACCTAATTTGTGAGAAAAGATTAAATTTGGTAATAAATGAGATAGCCACCGTTCCTTTTCAAATAGTTTGCTGCATAATCTTATTACTAGCTAGGTTCGAAGAAACATAAACTCTTAAACTTGTAGGTTTCAATATTCAATACAACTCAGGCTTCTGCTAAAATACAATAACCGATAAACTCACCACAACTAATGAAATGGAAAAATTAAGATAGAGCTAGACTGATATTTATAGAATTAATTTCTCATTTCAAGAAAGAATTCATTGGGATTTTTGTATTCTCTACCAGAAAGTATTATTCTTTCTTTCTTTCTCCCTCCCCCCAACCCCTCTCATCACACCCCAACAAAAGAAATGGGAAAAACCCGGTGATCACACCCCAACAAAAGAAATGGGAAAAACCCAATTGCCCATTCGCCTCAATGGGTAGGGCTAAACTGTACTAGCTAAGGCAATACTATGAATATTCAATCAGAATCAGGTTGTGAAGAGGTAAAGGAAGAGTCAAATGACAAAAAGGACTCTAAAGGGGGAGGTTAGGAACTTATGATACTGTGTATGACTTACCTCCATGGATGATTCATGCAAAGAAAATTGAAACTACTTTTCATAGATCATTTTTTATTGTAAGGGTCATGATTTCTAAAATTTAATGAGGTGTAGCCCCTTTATTTAAACTAGTTGAAAACCTGTGCAATGCATGAGAAAATTTTGCCTAAAAGTATGTTGGTCTCAAGTTTTGCATAAAAAGTATAATAAAATTATGTTAGTCTCAAACTGAAACAATAAACTTGGTTTCTGTAGGATTCCGATCTTCTCTATTTACATCAATAGGAATTGAGTAGGCTAGAAAAGCTTGAAGAGGATTCGTAGAAATGAACATCTAAATAAACATAGATTTGCTAAATAAAATAAGTATTTTTTTTTTAATTTTAAAAACAATATAAATTAGGAACTAACAATGAAAAAAGTAGTGCATATATATTTAAATAATTGAATGAAGTAACATTTATAGTAAAAATATCACAAATGGCATACCCTTTTTGCCCATGGATTTGATTGAATGAACATATCACTGATTTTGGCAATGAAATTCTGCTTTACGCCAAACCATGTAAATACTCCAGGAAGACTTAAAATAAATGGTACACATCTAACTAAAAGTTTCAGTAGTCCTCTCTAGTTTCTACCATATGGTATACCAAAATTATTTTTGCATCATAGATTATATGCCAAATATTTTTGGCTAGAATCCTATAAATTGTCTAGATTTTGAGAATGAGCAAATGCTATTAGAAAATATGACCGTAGTATCTCAATTGTTTCTCAATATCTGAACTTATGATCATCTTTATGCTTATGATGGACCTAACACTTTCATGCATTTGCTTAAAAAAACTGCAATTTGAATGCATCACAAACAGCTTGATCCAACTTGCTGTGAATTTCTAAATCGACTGTAGGAGCATATCAAAAGTCATATCAACAGATTGGTATTCATACCTATTACCATAGCATCATTGACAACTCAAAATTTAATAAAAATATAGTTGAATGCAATATGACTATTAGTGACTATGTCATATCGCATACCATTTGACATTTTCTGTAACACAGTAAAAGATGTACTCATTATCTTAGAAGACAATCCTTACAATGTGCAGCTCATAGGTAAGATTGATATTATCTTCAATTTGAGGAATCCTAATATACCACTCAAAATGAGAGAGAGAGAGAGAGAGAGAGAGAGAGAGAGAGAGAGAGAGAGAGAGAATTTTTGGAAGAGGAAGAGAAAATAGAGTGGTGAGACTGTTGAGGTTAGACTGTACATTTCCTTTTTTTTAGAGTGATTGTATATTTTCTTTGCCTGTACATCTCCATTAGTTTACACAGGAAGACTGAATTAAGACTTGAAAAATGAGTAGGAACGTTGGTTTTGTCAGATGGGATCACTGAATCTAGAATGCAAACCGTTATTTTTAAAAAAGCTAAAGAGTGTGTGTAGTCTGAAGGGAAGCTTGTACGGAGGAAGAGAGCTTCTAAGTGAGTCATGATCTTGGCTTTCAAGTTTTATCTACACGTGGGGGAGGAGAAAGAGAATTTGTAAGTGGGTTAGACTCTTGGCTTTCATCTACACGTGGGAGATCATGCTTGGGTCATAATATGTAAGGGAATAAGTGGGCTTGGGCTTTTCATAAGGTTTGGTTTGATTTGGTCTAATTTTCAACAGCAGCCCATCTTTTAGATAATTGTAAAAAAAAATTAACACGATCTTTTGGGTAACAATAAAAAAGAGTTAATAAGAAGAGATTAAAGAGACTAAATGCCACATGGCAGGACCTCTTTAATCTCTTCTCATTAACTCTTATATATATATATATATATAAGTATCGACTTCACGCGGGAGTGCATGAGGTCCTGCCATGTGGCATTTAGTCTCTTTAATCTCTTCTCATTAACTCTTATATATATATATATATAAGTATCGACCTCATGCGGGAGTGCATGAGGTCCTCTCTAAATCAAAGTGTCACAAAATTTAAGAGATGACAGAAATTGTTATAGAGGGCTGCCTATATAAATCAGCATGATCAAAATCTGAAGCTACACAATGAAATGATGCATCTGGTTCTGATGCTAATGTTCATAGAAAGTACTGGTTAAATTAAGCTTGTATTGACAATAACAGTAATCAACATATACTGGATATCTAGTTTTTTAAGAAACTATAATAAGTGTTATGAAGCATATCCAGAAAGAAAACTCTTCCTCCCCTAACCCCTTCCAGTCACAACAACAATAATGAGGTAAAATAAAATAAAATAAAACACTATTTCTATGTTGTGAACTAGACACTTGTATTTTATTACCTTTGTAACATCTAACCAGTCGGACTGTACAATAACTGGAAGGCAACTGTCAGGAAAATGAATAGTTCCTTTGTTTGGGTACTACTTTGAGCATTAACATCAGCTTGTGATCTTAACCCAAGGCAACCTGCAATCTAAAAAATATATATAGTTAGAAAAATATGGTACTTTGATTTTTTTTTTTTTTTTCAATAAAATATAGGAACAATTTCCATTTAAAAGGAGAAATCAACTCCAAGTGCAGCACCAAGTTAAATCCACCCCTGAAACTGTGAACTTCTAGAACAAGTGTAGCACCTTTGTTTTCAAATAACACCAAGATACCAAACAAAATAAGAAGGAAATGCAGAAATTCTTCTATTATTGACAAAATAGTTGTTAGCAACTTAACTTAAATTTTGTGAATTTTTGTTGTGGTTGTCATCATAATTTGTAGATACTGCACAAAAAAAAAGGGAATAAACATAGATATATATAAACACAAATACTGCACATCATTTGTAGATACTGCAAGTTTGAAGACTATATATAAAAAGGAATGAACAAATAGAATACCTGCACAAGAAGCTAATTTCTGTACAGGAAAATTCACATATTTTGTTTCCTTATATATGCCGAAATGATGAAAAGAATGAAAATGTTAATACCATTGAGTTGGTGTCTTGTAGAAACCAAAAAAAAATTCATTAAGCTCCATTTCTTGGAGATAAAAATGAAAAATTTGGATTTTGAGTTCTATCAAAGACGGAAAAAACAGTGATAAGTAGACCTAAGTTTTCTACCATTGAAATGGATCCCCTTCCAACTCTAGGATGTAAAGAAATCTAATGGAAATCCCCACATACTTCCTTTTGCATCTTTGTGGTAAGATGGGACACTGATGAGTTGCCAGTATTTACAAATCTCAGGGCAATCCTTACGAATCTACAATGAAAGATTTAAGTAGGGAAGGAACAAGATAGTTTTTTTTTTTTGTTAATTACTCGTACCAGTTAAGGTTTGAATAAACATGCACTCTAAAACTCTTATCAGCTTTAGTATTCAATTCTCCTCAGGCTACTGCATATGCCTGAAACCAAAGGACAAAGTTGAGAACTAGATCAGTATTTGATAAATTTAGAGAGAACTGGAAAAGGAAGATGTATGAACTTGTAGATACACTGGAGTCCAATCCTTCTAAAATCAATTTCAAACTCTGGGATGTGAGAAGCTTAGAGGCTGTTGGTTCATTTTTTTTCATCACTCAATTTCCATCATCACTCATCACTCTAAAATACCACACCCGTTTGGCATCATCACTCAATTTCCATCACTCAATATTTTTCACACTATTTGTGGGTCTCATACCTGTCACTTAGTCAAAGCGAAACTGTTTTGTGAGCCCCACCATTTTCTCTTTTCTCATTTCCCCTCCTTCACCCCTGTTACTCTCCAAAACACAAACCCGAACTCAGCTTCAACCACAATAACAAAAACAGCAACAACAACAACAACAGCAACCGATACAGCTCCAACAACACCAGCAACAAAACACAAACCCGAACCCAGCTCCACCTCCACCTCAGCCAGCGATGACGGGACAACGACGACAACGAGCCGATACAAAACCGATATGGCAACGGTCTTCGTCCACGGTCTTCGTCCATCAACCGATATAGACCAATGCGAGATCTTTGTCCACGGTCTCGGCTGGGACACCACGCCGAAACCCCAACCGCTGTGTTCAAGGAATGGGTATTTTGAAACCCATTCATGTGGGTATTTTGAAACCCTAAATCCAAATTCAAACCCATCCTTACCCGGTCATGGAGTGCAGCTTCAGACCAAAAAATTCTGTGATGAAGAACAAAAAAAAAAAAAAAAAAAACCAGAAACCCGAACCCAGTGAAAGAAGAGAGAAGAAAAAAAAAAAAACCCAGAAACCCGAACCCAGTGAAAGAAGAAGGAAAAAAAAAAAGGAAGAATAATGGAGACCGAACCCAAGAGAAGAAAGAAAGAGAAAAAAAAGAGACAATGTCAGGAGTTGAGTTGACAAAGTTGTGTAATGGGTCCCACCATGTGTGTTTAATTACAAAAATGTCATTAAGTTATGAGTTATGAAAACTGAAAACAGCCAAAATGTGTTTTCAGTTTCCATAACTCATAACTCAAAAACCAGAGAATTGAGTGATGGAAACAGAGTTATCATGCAGCCAAACAGATATTGAGCTATGGGTCCTACCATTTTTGAGTTATGAGTTATGAAAACTGAGAATTGAGTTACGAAAACTCCCCATCCAAACAGCCTCTTAGTCCACTCTTACCTATTTCCACCTAAATGTATAATTAATTAATTAATTAGTGATTATTGAAAAGAATAATTGAAAAAAATCCCTCCCCCTCCCACACACACCCCCCCCCCTCCAAAAAAAAAAAAAAACCTGATTGCCCCTACCCTTCAATAGATAAAGTTTTAAACTGTCTTCAAAGTTATACAAAATTGTGCAAACCTCATAAACTAAGATATAGAAGCAGAAATTAAACCAGTACAGGATTTTAGATGCGTAGCCTCACCTGTCACAGGACTCATGACTACTTCCATTCTTTATAAAAGCAATCATCAACATATCTCAATGTAATTATGCCATGAGAGTGAGACACAGCAAGTTGGAAGCATATATAGAAAATGGAATTGAACCAAGAAAATACCTCACAACAAAGCTAATTCTTGTAGTGCGGTTGCTAGATTCAATTCTCCCCCACAATATTTCCAAATTCAACTCTTCCCATAATAATACCCAAATATCACTATGTGCCAAATTTTAGATCGTTTACACAATGAGAAATAAAGCACCGCAGGTACATTATCTCATGAACCCTATTGGAAATACAACATATATAATTTATTGAAATAGAGAAATTGATGAAGGAAAATTCACATATTCTTTTGCCTAATATGTGAATTAATTTTTGGGATGCAAATCTTACAAGTAGACGAACATGGATAAGTAAAAGAAGAAACAAACGAGAAAATACCTAAGTTGTTGACTTGTTTAAAACTTGTCGCACCCAAAAATTTTGATTAAGCTCCAATTCTTAGGAGCAGGCTTCTCTGGTGTTTCATTTGGTTCTTCATCTGAAATTTAATCACCAATAAATATAGAGGATATTAAGAGAGAATAATAAACATGTTGAAGAAGAAGAAATTGGGTTATTGATTTTCTATCAAGGACTAGGATAAAAAATGGTGACCTAGAGAGATACCTAAGTTTCTTCCCTGTCGGTCCCTTAGCAAGTTTGGGATGTGAGAAATTTTACGCCAATCCTCACCTGTTTCCCTATTGCATCTTTTTAATAAGATTGGACAATCCTCAATACACAGTGTCTTCAAAGAGGTAAGGCCATGCATCCCTTCAGGCAACGATGCCAAATTGGGGCATTCCGAAATATATAGTGTTTCCAAACATGCAAGGCCACCCATCCATTCAGGCAATGACGTCAAATTGGGCCACTTCGAAATGTCTAGTATACACAGAGATGTAAGGCTATGTATTCCTTCGGGGAGTGATATCAAATTGGGGACTTCTGAAATATACAATTCTTCCAAAGAGGCAAGACCACCCATATCTTTAGGAAATAAAGTCAAATTGAAGCACTTAGAAATTTCTAGTGTCTGCAAAGAGGTAAGGCCGCAAATCCCTTCAGGTAGTGATTTCAATTTGGGGCATTGCAAAATTTGTAGTAATCGAAGAGACTTGAGGTTGCAGATCCACTCCGGTATAGTGTTCAAATTAGGACAATAATCAAGCATGAGCTTTTGCAGGGAGGTGACATGTTGAAGCCCCACTGGAAGGGACTCCAGTTCTAGATGCTGAAAGAGACTTAGAAACTTGAGCTTCCTAAGGCCTTGCCATTCCATCTCATTCACATCATTTGGTAAATCAAACACCTCAGAAGAACAAATGTCTAATATCTTAAGTGTAGTGAGATGTCTAATACCTTGAATGAGAGGACCACGACATTCATATATCAATAGATGATTGAGAGAAATAAGATTCTGCATGAACTCCTCCGGTAGAGGTTCCTTCATCCGTCCAATTTCCAAAGATGTTAATTCAGAGAAAGGGGTGAATGAGGAGTTGGAAATTGTAGAAGAAGAAGAAGAGGATTTTGATGCTATTGTTGTTGCTGCTATTGCTATTTGTGTAGTCTGCTCCAAAGGCTTGAAGCTACAGTAATACATCTCTAGCTTTTCAAGATATGGAAATTGAGGCATTGAAGTGAGATTAAGGCATCCCCTAATACATAACTTGGAAAGACGAGGGAATGTAGGCAATAAATGATTCTCTGCCTTCCTCTGCCACCATCCCTTTAGTTTAGGGCAATACTTGAGTTTGAGCTCTTCTAGAGATGGGAAGAATGAAGAATTAGAGAACTCCTCATTGCTATCTCTTTTTGATATGCACTCCAAACCAAGCAATGAATCAAGTTCAAGTACCTTAAGTTTAGGAAATTGATCCAACGGAGGTAGATGGTGACATTTCTTACAACCAAATAATGTAAATTCGACAAGATTTGTGAGCGATGGTAGCCAAGTTGGGAAGCTTACTCCCCAATACCTATATAAAGACAATACTTCAAGACTTGGATGTGGCTGCAAGGCTTCGAGTGTCTTCTCATCAGAAACATCCCCCTCATCAACTTCGTCTTCAATCCAATGCATTTCCAAGACTTGAAGGTATTGTTTCTCTTTCAAATTTGCAACCTTAGATTCTAATGCAGCATCTTCCCCATGAAGTAGTTCAATTGGTATATTTTCTCTTAGGTCCTTTCCCACCACAGATTGTCGCACTATTCGAAGATTAGGCAATAGCTCCAGTCCATGTGGCATAAGAGTCATTTGCATGCAGCCACTAATCTCAAGATATATGAGGTTGACTAGCTTGGTAATATCTCTTGGCAGTGCTTTAAGTTGTGTGCAAGCAGTGAGTTTGAGCGTCTGCAAATTCTGTAATCTTGTAATGGAATTAGGAAGAGTCATGATATGCTCGTTATAAGATAAATCGAGATACCTTAAATGCTTCAACTTCCCGATAGAACTTGGAATTGTTTCAATCCCCAGATTATGTAGATCCAACAAACGTATGGACTTAAAACTTGTAACAATTGCATTATAAGTTGACTTATCCAATCTTGTACATGGATTATCTGGGTGACTTGGCAAAAGAAATGATCTTATCCTATTAGCTTTAAACAATGAGATTTGACTTTGCAATGATGACTCCAACTCATGAAGGGCATTCTTATTAATGTCTTCCACGTTTGAATAAAAAGTGGTTCTATCAGATCTTGCTACCATTATCCCAAGATCATGCATAAAGTCATGTATTTTGAAATGTAATATATTTCCCCTTTCATCTTTTTCAACTTCTTGAAAGAATGATCTCCAAAGTAATTCCATAAAGTACTCATGACCAACATCTTCTAGGTTTTGACCTGTAGACCTAATGAACTCTTGCGCGATCCACATTTGAATCAAGGATGGTTTATGGAATTTGTAACCTTTTGGAAATAAACAACAATAAGTAAAACATTGCTTCAAATACGATGAAAGATGAACATAACTCAGCATAAGTATTGGTGGGAAACCATTTCTGCCTATTTCTGAATTTGAGAGTTCATTTAAAAGGAGCTGCCATTCGTTTTCTGACTTGCTAAAGTACAGTAGACCTCCTATGGTCTTTGTGAAAAGAGGGAGTCCTTTACACTCTAGCACGATATTCCTTCCAATTTCTCCCACGTTTGAATTCACTGGCTCTAGTCCATTTTCAAATGCCATATGCCTAAATATTAACCATGAATCATTGTCACTCAAAAGTGTTAAAAATAATATGGAACTACTTCGTACATTCTTCGCAACCGATGCACTGCGTGTAGTCACTAATACTTTGCTGCCTCTTGCACCACCAGTAACCAAAATGTTTTTTAAGTTGAGCCATTTTACAGGATCTTCATTCCACAAATCGTCCAATACAAGTAAGTATCTCTTTCCACGAATTTCTTTCTTAAAATCATTCATCAATGTGTTCATTTCAAGGTTTTCTTGTTTCTTTTTTTTTGCAGACGCTAAGATGTTTTGAACAATTATTTTTACATCAAAGTTATCAGAGATACACACCCAGAGTTTTTGCTCAAAATGTTCCTTTATTTCTTCGCGGTTAAATACGAGTTGAGCTAACGCGGTCTTCCCTACCCCTCCCACTCCAACTATAGAAATGATTGAAACATTCTCTTCAACATTAGGATCCAAAAGTAAATGTAGAATGTCTTCCTCTTCTTTCTGCCTCCCAACAATATTTTTGGCACATTCAAAATAAAGAGTCTGATCTCTCGCCCTAATCTTAACCTGTGTCTCCACAAGACGTTCCTCAAAGTGGAACAATTTCATATCCCTTGCGATGTCATCTAGTCTCTCCCTCATTGCCTTAACCTTATGACCCATTTTAAGACCATATGCAAGCTGGTTGGATTTGGAAAAGAAGATACGTACCTCTTTTGCGTTCTTGTTCCGTGTCATCACATCAAGTCGTAAAGCTTCAGTGGAAATGTCATCCAACAAGTCGTCCGCTTCATAAAGTGCATCCTTCAGCGCTTCCACATACTCTTTAACTATGTTGCTTTGCTTCTCCTTCTTCTCTGCATCCAGAATCATAGCCTTGACCGTGGAAACCGCCTCCCCGAGTTTTACAATCTCATCTTTGACACCCCAGAGTTGTCCGATCTCTTGGCCTGCGAGATGACCTGCTTTCTCGATGATGCGCGCAGCAACGTCGAACAGAACTCCTTTCGCCATTTCTTACTGGGAATTGAATGGTTGCTATTTGCTATCTTTGTGAGAACTGGGAAGGTTAGATGTGATGGATAATTGGATATCTGTCGATGGACTAGATTGACCAAAGATACATATACCACCAACTTTTTTTTTTTCATAGTAATTATTATTTTCTTTTGCTAAATTACAAATTGCACCACTAAGTTTGTCTATTATTCCATTTAGTCCCCTAACTTTATGTTTATACAATTCAGTCATCTAAATTTCAATTTTATTTCATTCAATTTTACTATTAGTTTATGTTAAAAATGTGTAGTTATTGACCCCTCAAAACCACATAGTTTTGATTTTTTTTAATTAAAAATATGAAAATTAATAAAAGAAAAAGCTTTTCCAAAAATAAATAATTTTCTTTTATTAAATTTTGGAAAAGAGCATATAAAAAAGAAAAGGATTTTAAAATTTTTATAAAAATAAAAAATAAAAAATAAAAAAAAAACCCAAACTAGGTCTAAAATTTCTCACTCTAACTCTATTTGGGAGCTAATGTAAGTTTCAGCTTATTTTAGTTTATAGCTTCTTTTTGGTACATTCATGGGTCCTGTTATACTTTTTAATACTATTTATACTATGTGTAGCATACAATGTGTATTGCTCTCCCTGACTTGTCATCTTATGATTCTTATCATCAATGCATGTGATGAAAGCCAAAAATGGTGACAAATGATCCTCTTTCAATTCTTAAGGATGACCCATGTAGCATGTAATATTTTTATATATTGAAATAAAAATTTGCCTTTTGATTGAAATAAATAGGTAGCTTACAACTTAGAACTTTCTCATCCACCTTTAATTATTATTTTTTCTTGAATTATTTTATGTTTTTTTTTCGCTGAAATGTTAATTTTTTTTTATGTCATATTTGTATTCAACACACAGTAGTTTCCTTTATATGACAAAATTCTTTCAAAAAACTTTTCTCATTTTTTATCAATTTCTTTTAAGGTTCATAACCTACAAAAAGAAAATGAATGTATGGGGAAAAAGGGAAAATAAAATTGTGAAGTTTGAGCTTTAATGGAAAGGGGAAAAAAAGAACATTATTGTTATATTTCAAAAATGATATATTAAAAAAAAAACAAATAGGACTTCAAATGATTTAAGTAATAATTCATTCTACTTAGCGCTGTAAATATACTAATCTGTTCATAAATAGTTTGGGTTTGGTTTGATAAAAAACTCGTTCATATTTGTTTGTTTATAAATAAGTCAAATTTGAGTTTTAATTTTAGGCTTATTTAATAAATGAGTTGAGGCCATGCAAAAAAAATTTAGGCTTGAGCTTGAGCTCGAGCTCAGTTTGACTAATGAATCAAGTCAAGTCAAGCCAACCTGACAAGCTTAAGCTCAAACATAATTGGTAGGCTTGGTTCAAGCTTAAACCAAACTTGAACATTTTATATTTGTTATTAAGTCAAGTTGGAACATTCAATACTCAACAAAGCTTGCTCATTTACAGTTCAATTTTTACTTCATAAAAATGGTATAAAAACCAATAAAATTTTGGATTTTTTTTTTTTTTTTTTGAAATAGTTTCTTATAACCCAACTCATCCGACCTACAGGGTCACAGAAGAGTTCACCAGATGGGTCATTCAAAACTGCCTTCAACTCTAAAAAAATCAAGTTTGTGGAGTGGAGGCATGTTCAACAATATTTCCAACCAAACTAATGAAAAAAACTAAGTATTGTAGACAATTCATTTTGCATTTATAAAAATCCACTTTCTTTTACATTCTAGCAAGATGATAATTTCATACCGGTAGAAAATTCCATAATTGACCCTGGCATCAAAATTCAAATCATACGAGGTCATTATTAAATTAAGGGTAAAATGGTATTTTCCTAAATTTAAAACAGGGCATTGTCCAAGGTATTATGAAAAAAACAAATTTGATTAGTTTTGATTGGTGAAGGATAGTTCAAATTTAATTAAATATTAATTCCTATTGGTCCAAATTTAGAATTATGGTAAACATGCAAGCACAATAAAATTCTAAGAAGAAGAAAACGTCCAAGCTCTTGAATATAAAAATAAGTATTTTATCTTGTTAGATAATGTAATTATCTTAATAATTAGAAAAAAGAATACTTTCGAAAGACTTATAAATTTTAATCAACTACCCAGCCACATTACTTTATCTCTAAAAAATAGAAAAATAAATCAAAAATAAATTGGAAAACCAAAAAAAAAAAAAAAGGGGCCCACAAGTTATTAGTTGGCAATGCTTCTGTAAAAGCATTCGCAGCAGTGCATCTATAATTTTAGCTATATAGCACCAATAAAAGTTACTTTATTTATTTTACCTACACACATACTACAGCAGTGGTTCTATTTTAGCTTTTAACCTAATAAAATAATATAAACATCACAATAAAATAATATACCCCTACAATAAAATAATATATCCCACTAGCCAAAAAACATCAACAAACCAACCACAACCACCTCTCTATCAGCCACAGCCACTGCCACAACCCCAACAACCACCACCACCACCACCACCGCCGACCACAACCACCACTCTACTTTGGCAACCACAACACAACATAAAATAAAAAAAATAAAAACAAAAAAAAACAAAACCACAACCACAATCACAAATTCCACAAACACCATTTCTATTCTCAATTCATTGAATCAATCACTTCTAAACAACGATTCCAGGCACCGAGCTCCCGGCCGGAGCTGTGGGACCCAGATTCTCGATCTTAACCGTGGCGAAGGAGCTCAAATTCTCTGTCTTGATCTTCGTGTTTCGAGCAGAGCCGAACCGAAGCCTCCACCTGCGTTGGCGGCGTCGAGGCGAGCTTCGGTGAAGGTGCGAATGGAGTAGTCGTCTTCATCGGAGTTTCAGCGTTTGCGACTTTGGGGGCTTCCTCGTCGGAATCATCGTTGGAATCAATGTGGGCGATAGGGCTTGGGGTGGGTCGACGAGCTGGGTTCGTGGAACAGATCGGCGACGAGGGAGTTGGCCGGCGAGCTGAGGGATGAGGGAAATGAGGGAGTTGGCCGGCAAGCTAGAGAGAAAAAAAAAATTGAGGAAGAAAGAAGAAAGAAGAGAAGCCGGAGAGAGAGAGAGAGAATAGGAAATATATATTTAATGAGAGAGGAGAGAGAATTGTAATAAAAAAGTTTTTTTTTTTTTTTTTACCTGTGTGCTACAATGCACATCTAAAGATAGATGTGCACTATAGCTGAGGAGCTAAATCTTTTAGATTTAGCTCCACTGTTGCATGGTGTTTTTTATGACTAAGAGCTAAAAAAATACAATTATACCTTTATAGCACCACTGCTGCGAATGCTCTAATTACTGATTATTGTAGTGTAGAAGACGATAGATGATTGACTTGTTTGGATTGAAAAAAATAAGTAAATAAAAATAAAAAGAAGAAGAAGAAGAAGAAGAGTAGTGTAAAATTGACCGGCATTTAAATGTACTTCATATTCAATGTTCAAAACCTTTTAATCAATGTAGACTCTACTGAATACACAAAAAAACTAATTAAATAGTAAAAAATTGTCAGTTTTCCTTAATTTATCTTTTTTTTTTTAAATCATAAATAAACTTGGAAAACCAAAAATGTGGGGCCCATAATTTCAGGCTAACTATAGTATATTCTACTCCCCTTCTCTTCCCCTCCATCCAAACTTATCCAAAGAGTACATGAGTCTCTCTTTTGAGGAAAACACAATCCCCCAAGAAATTGCTATGGCAGGCCCTAATGATTATCATCTCTTTTGCTTTCCACATTACCAATTACAAACCCCTGGTGGACTTGGAGTTCGGAGAGAGAGGCTAGCCCCTTGGGCATGCCATCTAGCAAGTGCCATTCTGAAATATCCAAGTTTGATAGCTTCTTGAGTAAGGCTATCCCATTTGGAAGTGCCTCCAGATTGTGACAGGCCTTGAGATTTAAAATTTTTCAAATTTGTTAGCTTGCCTACTAGGAAGTACGGACACAGAAACAGGTATAGGTATGGACCCTATAGTACGATATAGTGACACGAGCAATTTTTGAAAAATTATAATATGAAACGGTTAGTACAACACCAGTACGACACAAATACGACATGGGTACAATACCTTAAATGAAGTGTCTGTGCTTCCTAGCTTGCCTATGAAATTGGGAAGCTGAAGCTCATTCATTCTAGAAATTCTTGTAGGCTTAAAAGCCTTAAAATTTTTCATATTCTTCAACCCTTGTAAGAACTCAGTGCTTTCTTCCCAAATAAAGAACATCGATATTTTTCATCTTTGAAAACTAATCCACAATGTTGTTTCATTCCGTCTTTGCAGACTGCTCAAATTTGAGATCAGGAAAAGGCTCATGAACATTTAGTTTGTAGTTTTTCTGGATCAATATTTGGAGCTAATACATGCTTTGAAGTTGTCTTCAGCCTTCACTAAACATACACTGTTACACCATGAAGAATTGAAGATTTTACAGTCGTATTCCCATTAGAATCATAATCAAGGAGCTGAGCCTCCAGGGCGAGCATAATAACCACACGGCGCACCAGATGCTGCATCTTAAGCTGCCTCAACCAGCTTGTGCCTTTCTTAACTGGCTCAGTAAAGTCCTTCACCTCAAGTTTTATAAGAATCTTATCAGCCAAATCTTCAGCTTTCTTTTCTCCAATAGCTGGAGGATCCACCAATGCTCTCTGACCCACCAATTTATCAAAAGCCTACTCTTTACTACCACATTTCCCGGAAGTACGGCAAAGGACAACAAGCAAAGCTAACCCAGTATCAAGGTCCTTAGAAACTTCTGAAATTCAGTGAAAATTGAGCTACTTGCCACGCAATTCATCAACTTCACTACTGAACCCATTGGTCAGCAATTAATATCGATGGACATCAGAATTTATAGAAACGCTTTTTGGGTCGCCACAATGGAAACTTCAACTTCAACTTCAAGGCATCTTTCATCAGTGCACCAAGCTTGGGTTGAACTTGCTTGATTGGGAAGAAATCATTTGGAGATTCTACCCCTACCTTAGAGATGTCTTCAAGGTAGAATTTAAGGTTCTTGATTGGTCCTCCAACATCGTGTTCAACATTCTCGAGTTTGACATCTCTAATAACAGTACTAAAAACACAAAAAAATAAAAATAAAAAAATAATAATAATAAATAGAAACCAAACATGGAAAAAAAATGTGTGTGTGTATATATATATGTTGATTAACATTTTGGTTTGATTAATTAATTTAACTAGTCGATGTCTTGTGCGATGCACAGGTACTGTATAAATTTTTTAAAAAATATTTTATAAAAAACTATATATTTTTTATATGAAATTATCTTTATGACCACGCATAATACTTATTATTAATATTTCTATCTCTACCTTTGCCCCCAACCATGAATTACCTTCCTCCTTAGATTGAAGCTTTTGAATCCAAATTTCTCTCATTTTGCAACTCAATGCTACAATGAGCTACTTGTTATCATTGTAAATCAAAACTACTGCTTTTTGCTTTATTCTTTAAAAATAGTTTCATCAAAGTTTATTTTGAAGGACAACTCTTAAGAAGATTGCTATTTATATTTGCTTGGACAAATGTGTAGAGACAAATAATTACATTACCTAATCCATTGAATCTGACTCTTACAATTCTACATTGAACTTAGTTCTTAAAGGACAGCTTTTAAGGGAGTTGATATTTATGCTTAACTGGTCAAATGTTAAGAGACAAATAATCATATTATACCCCATCCATTGAATCTAACTCTTACAATTCTACATTTAAACTTTGTTCTTATGCAGAGAAAAGTAAATTGAAAAGTTATCATTGACTCTATCTAAAGCATTTAAAGATACTTTTCCATAGTTTAAAAGTGTTGTCTAACATTGAACATTATTAAGTTACAAGTACATAGTTACCGAAACCAACAAAGTAATTTACAATTCTTAAATTAATAAAGCAAAACTCCCAATAGTTATATATATACACCAATTTTCAAATTTGAGTAGCAGTGTGAATTTCTTGTAGTAATAACAATATAGACAACTCAAAACATGGAACAATATCAAAATTATAATACCTAATACCATTATCTTCTATGTTGAATCCAAACAAATAATTAATTGAAATTAATTCAAACAAATAATTAATTAACCAAGAATCATAGCTTTTAATAAGAAAACAAAAAAAATCACATGAACCTAAACAAAAAGCATTTAAGGTGAAGAATTAAGATCAACTTACTGATGTTTTGGATAGCGTTCTCAGTCATGTTTTGGATACTAGGGACACATCGGAACCGAGTTAGAACTAACCAACCTTGTTGCAATCCAAAGCAGCTCGTCAATGTGGCCAACAAAATTCTACTGGAATTCAAGGCAGTGCAACAACCTCCCCAACCACAGTCCGCCCTAATCCGAGTTCATTGGAGAGCTCCTATCTTGGACATGGTTAAGGTCAATCTTGAGGATGCACAATTCAGTTGGGGGCAAAAACCAGGGTTCAGTGTGGTTTTGACAAGATGTTTAAGTAAATTACACTACTCTCATGTTAAGAGAGAGGGTAATATGGTTACTTTTGTTTTAGCTTTGTTTGTTTTAATTGTTTTAGATTATAGGGCAAGGATGGAGGATGCTCCCCACAGTTCCTTTCTTTTGTTTCTAGCAGACTCTGATTTTTTTTTTTTTTTTAATAAAAGGCACTTCGTTGATTCTCAACCAAAAAAAAAAAACACTCTTACTGAGACGCAAATACCAAAAACTCTAAGACTTAAAATTTCAAAATTTATAGAATCCCCAAATTCTACTTCAAAACCAAACCAAATTCAACAAACTTATATATAACATACTAAATAAAAATTTATCGTTCCCTAAGCTGGAAGACATATGTTGCAATTTTGATTTTTCTCCAAAAAAATAGATCATGCTTTATCTGCCATGTACAATAAAAATAATAATTAGTAAAAATTTCAACCCAAAAACTAAGATTTTGGTTATAATTGTTTGCTAATGTGTCATTAAAATAATTTTTTATCATTCAATTTGACACATCAGTTTTTTTCATCCAAGTGATAACAACAGGTATTAAATTAACACGACACTGAAAAAGTTGAGGACCAAATTGATACAATTGAAAGGTTAGGTTTGGGTAATTTGGTTGGATAGTTTTTGTTTTGGGTATATAAGTAGAAAAAATATTTGGTACGCAATGTAAAACCATATTCTACGATGGTTTTAAATCATCTATAAGACACTTGCATACACACTTGCCCACACCATGTTTTACGCACTATCAATGAGTGGAAGACAGTGAGAGAATTGGACATACTTTTATTTTATAGTATTAAATATGTGAACACAACACAAATTATTTGATTTTTACGATCCTGTTACTCTTTTGCATTTATTTTTGGTTTCATGATTTAAAAAAAACAAAATTAATCTTACCTTGAGAAAGCTATAAATATGCAGTAAAACAACAATTATAAATTGCACACACATAACCATTATAATTATTCAGTTCAATGTATGAGTAAAAAATATATATATATATATATTGGAGGAATATTGTAGAATAAAAGTTGTTACAAAATGTCTCTCTCTCAGAGACCTCATGCGAGAGTGCATGAAATCCTGCCAAGTAGCACTCTAATTTTGCATTTAGTCTTTTTTTACGTCTTTCATTAAGTTTTTTTTATTGTTATCCAAAAGTTCACATTATCTAATTTTACTGTTATCTCATTAATATCTCATTAATTGCCTAAGCTTACACCACATCTTTCACTATTCTTCATATCTTTTAGCATACCCACTGTTTTAGTATATTTTTTTTAAAAAACAAAATAAGTAAGGGCTAATAGAAATAACTATCAAGATAAGACTCTAAAGAGAGATAGAGAGACACAAAAATGTTGTGGATTGTTAAATAAAAGGCACTATTTCACTATATATTACCAAAATGAAAGACTTGAGACTAACAAAACATTTGAAAGAGAGAGAGAAAGAGGAATATGAGGAGTCACCACCACCGTTATACTAGCCTCCCACCACCATTAAGACACTAAAACCCCTACAGGTAATCTTTTTTTCTTTTTAAATTAGGGGCTTAAATATGATTTAGGTAAGGTAATTTGGTTAGTTAGTTTTTGTTTTGAGTATAAAAGTAGAGAGAATATTTGGTGCGTAATGTAAAGTCATATGCTACTATGGTTTGATTTTAAATCATCTATAATACACATGCATACACACTTGCCCACACCATGTCTTAATGTTGCACTATCGATGAGTGGAAGACAATCAAAGAGTTGGATTTACTCTAATTTAGTTTACTTTTTCTTTATAATTTATGTACAACATTATTCAAAACTATTTTACAAAAAATATCACAAAATTATCCGTGCAGCGCACGGGCAACTTACTAGTTTGGTTCAATTAACTAGGGTTCGGTTAAGTGGTAATTTTAAGACACTTATTAATAGACCAATTTTAAAGAATTTTGATATTATTTTCATGGAAAAAATATTAAAATCTATTAAAAAAAAAGCAGTTTTTTTTTTCTCCAAAAAATTTTATAAAGAATAAAGTTTGGTAACAAACATGATCCTAAAGTTTAAGGCTACAACTAAAGTTTGGTATTTTTGCTCAAATTTTATGTCTCTCTCATCCCAAAACAAAAAATAGCACAAAAATACAAGAGAAACAAGATCAAAAAGTGGGTTTGGTCTCTCTCTCAATTCATATAAATCTTGAACATGAAGCACATTAAAAATAAATAAAACCCAGATCCACTTACACAAATAACCAAACAATACAATATCGAAACCAACGGTGGTGATATTCTATTCACTCATCCCTTTCCCTAAGTCTCTCTCTTCCTTTTCTGGCTTTCTTTGATTCGGATTAGAAGAAGATAAAAAAACAAAAACAAAAAATGAAGAACACGACTTTGCTCAGTGAAAAAAAAAATTTTGAATGGAACCCAACGACAAACGATCACCGACAATTGACCATCAGTAAAATCCACAACCCAAAACCACCGTCCACTGACCACGGACCATCAACAAAAGCCACAAACCCATCAACAAAACAACGGCATCGATATCAGCATCGGCATTGGCATTAGTACACAAACCCAAAACTTTATAACCATCCGACACCAATAAACCCAGAATCAGTGATCCAAACGAAAACCCCCAGTGATTCAAACCAAAACCCAGAATCAATGATTCAAACCAAAACCTAAAACCAGTGATTCAAGCCAAAACCAAACCCAGAACTAGTGATTCAAAACAAAACCCACAGAACCAAAACCAATAAACCTCCAAAGTCGACCTATAACAAAACTGAAATCCTCTAACACCGATCCTAATTAAAACCCACAAACCACTGCGAACCCACCACTGCAAAGGCGAAGAGAGGAGAAATCTGCATCATCGTCGTCGCCTGAGGGAGGAAGAGAAGGGAAAGTGGGGGATGTTGGAGGAGCGATGGTTATGGACTTTTCGTTGGATGACAGTGGTGCGACATCGTTTTCATCCTCTTCTTCTTCTTCGCCCAAATTGCCTTGCAAGCTTCGCCGGAGACTCTCCGAGTCTAAGTCCCCGCAGAACTGTACTGCCAAAGATATCGAAGCGAAGCTCTGCCACGCCGATCTTCGCCGCCAGGTCTCTCTCTCTCTCTTTTTGGGGTGGTTCTTTTTTTTTTAGTTTTTTGAGTTTCCGTTTGGGTGATCGAGGGTCTGAGTTCTATCTCTCACCTTTTTGGGGTGGTTCTTGAATATGAAGACTCTCTCTCAACTTTACTTTTCTCAGCTGTTTTTTTTTTTTTTTTTAATTTGTTTAATTGATTACTATTATCACTAACAAAAAAAGGTTCGTGTTTATTTACTGAGAAAATTAACGGAAAAAGATTGAGAATTTTGAACCTTTCTTTTTTCGTCTGGTTCTTGAAATTGAAGACTCAACTCTATTGTTCTTGAAATTAAGGATTTCGGTTTTGTTTTGGTCCCTCCCTTTTGATCTTGTTTCTCTTGCATTTTTGTGCTATTTTTTGTTTTGGGAGGAGAGAGACATAAATTTAAGCAAAAATACCTATTTACCCCTGATTTTAACCGAGGTGGGCTACGGAAAACAAACGGAACATACCTCAGGTGGGTTAAGTGATACTTTTCAAACTACGGGTAGGTAAAGTGATTTTCGCCCAAACCACAGGTGGGTTTAGTATAATTATCCCTTTTTTTATTTCCAACTATGGTAAGTCTCAGTTTGATATTATTATATTATTTTTTACGTCCACAGCATTTTAACAGCAAATTTTCAGTGAAAAATTATTACTAGTTTTAAAATTATACATTAAAAAAAAACAAACAAAAAGACAACACAAGAAAATTGTGTGTGAAACCGTGAATTTTGGCTCACCAAATTTGACTGTGCTAAAAAAGAAGTCTAAGAATACAAAAAAATGTCATAATATTTTCATAATACCTTCATTTTTAGGATCCGAATAGATATTGATAGGGATAAAATCCCCAAATGGACGAACATAAATAACGAGAGCAGACATTAGTGACGGAGTCACCAAAAGAGACGGTCTGGGCATTCTAAAAATTAGCAGACGGGCTCATGACCTGGACGGATGGAAGATACGATGGTAGTACTCCTTAAAGTGGACGGACTTGAAACATGGATGGAGAGGAGCTGCGATGGGTGGATCCCTCGAGGCAGACGGACCTAAGCAGGACAGTCTGCTAAAGCCACGTGTCACCTTTGTGGCATCTACGTGTCGCCTTCGTGGCATGAGTGGTCTCCAAGAATCCTAGAATGGAAATGTCTTGCACTTTACGCCCAATTATAATCAGAGGAAGCCCTGTAAGGAAAGGATCCCATAAATTGCGAGTATTAATGAGAATTTTCTCTAAAAGGAAATACCTCTCCACCAAGAAATTAAGGTCTGCTCCGCACCACTATAAAATCCCCAAAGCCTTCACAAATCAAGGTACACATAATTTTTCCAGTTCTGGCACTCTAGAGTTGTAAAAATTCTCTCTAACATAATCTTCGGAGGGTATTTGGCCAGTACCACACCGGTACTCTCTGTAAGGTCTTCTTTGTTTCTGTTTCGCAGGTTCTGTCTAGGGCATGTGAGGACTGTACGACTTACTGATGATTTTTGGCATCATTAATTGGCGCCGTCTATGGGAAACGTAGTAGAGACTAGCAGTCATACTACCACTTCCTAGATAAAGAGTTGTATGGTACTCACTCACTCGATGGCAACCAACAACAACCAAGGAGAACCATACATTACTACCCTCGAAAGGCAGGTACAGACTCTCGTCGTGGCTATAGAATGCCTTACTAAGCAAAACCACTACCTGGAAAAACAACTGCGCCAAAGGAATGCGAGACCCAACAATCACGGAGAGGAGCAAGAGGGTATTAGCACTGAAAAGAGGGACCAAGAAGGACCAAAAGGCAGTAACACCCCGAGCAAACAAGAGTGACAAGACATCAGCCGTCCATTTGTCGTGGATACGACACCACCTTACATGGTTGCAAAGATGCAACTGATGAAAGAATGGATGGACTTCATAATGAATGCTCTCAGGGGATGGGTGTCAAACGACCTTGACGAGCTGGTCCACCGGAAGGGCTTGCCTTTTACTGCACTCGACACTTCATTCCCCTTCCACCAAAGTTCTGTATGCCATAGATAGAAGCCTATGACGGGTCTAAGGATCCCTTAGATCACCTGAAGTCTTTCAAAACCCTCATGCACTTACAAGGTATTGCAGATAAGAACATGTGCCAAGCTTTCCCAACTACGTTGAAGGGTCCCGCAAAGGTATGGTTCAGCAGATTGACGCCCAACTCCATCAATACCTTCAAGGAGTTAAATGCGCAGTTTGCGTCGCACTTTATCGGGGGGCACAGGTATAAGAAGTCCACTACATGCCTAATGAGCATCAAGCAACGGAAAGACGAGACACTGAGGTCTTACATAACATGCTTCAACAAAGAAGCCCTTTAGATAGACGAAGCTGATGACAAGATACTTGTTGTTGCGTTCTCTTTGTACAAAAACGACCCAAAGACCATGTCAGATTTGCTTTATCGAGCCACTAAGTACATTAACGCAGAGAACACACTACTGGCCTGAGAGGAAAAACCCAGAGGAGGGAAAGGCAAGAAGATGCACGACAGGACAAGGGACGGAAGACGACTAGAATCGAAGACCGACGGAAGGATAAAAGCTTCAAACCCCCCACTAGAAGGTTCGCAAACTTCACCCCACTAACTGCCCCGATCGATCAGGTCTTGATACAGATCAAGGACAATACGACCTTGACCTGGCCTGGCAAGTTGAAGGGAGATCTCAGTAAGAGGTTCAGAGACAAGTATTGTCATTTTCATTGGGATCACGGTCATAACACATTTGAATGCTATGACTTGAAGCAACAGATTGAGGCCCTTATCAGATAGGGAAAACTACAATGATTCATTAGCAAAGAAAAGACAGACCCACTGCAGGAACAGATTGCTAGAAGGGATAGCAAGTGCCCAGGCCACTTCTAAGCGACATAAGGATGATTGTAGGGGGCACCGCAGATTCTAGTTTGTCTAGGAAGGCACGCAAGACTTACCTTAAGATAGTTTAGAATGTCCAACTAACGAGTTTCGTTCCAAAGATGGCACGGGTGGACAACCCCATAGTTGGGTTCTCAGAGGAAGATGCTTGATGCCTCCACCACCCCCATGACGATGCTCTTATTGTCAGCATACGAGTGGGGGACTACAACACCCACCGGGTCCTTGTCGATAATGGATGCTCTGCTAATATCCTCTATTACCCAACATTCCAAAAGATAAGAATCGAGAGAGAACGTCTCATACCGACCAATGCACCACTCGTCAGATTCGGAGGAACAAAAGTATACCCCATCGATGCAGTTACATTGCCTGTGGCAGTCGGTGATTACCCTCAACAGATCAGTAAGGATGTTACTTTCCTTGTCATCGATTGTTCGTCCACTTACAATGCCATACTGGGCCGGCCTACCCTCAATTCATGGAAAGTCGTGACTTTGACCTATCACCTGATGATCAAATTTCCCACCGAGTACAAAGTAGGAGAGGTACGTGGAGACCAAGTGGCAGCACGTGAGTGCTACATAGAGATGTTGGAGATAGATGACCACTTACAGACCATAAGCATAAAAGAACAACGGACGGTTGTAGAGCCTGTTAAGGGGTTGGAGGAGATACTTTTCGATAACTCCAGACCTGAACGATTGACTAGGATTGACACCCTTGCCAGTCCACCAGTCTGCCAAGCACTCACGACATTCCTAAAAGAGAACCAGGATGTCTTTACCTGGAGCCATAAAGACATGCTTGGGATCGACCCTTCAATCATGGTTTACAGGTTGAATGTATCACCCTTTTTCCCCCTATCCATCAGAAGAAGCGAGTGCTCGCCCAAGAGCAAGACGGGACTATAGTAAAAGAAGTCTGCAAATTGCAGGATGCAAAATTCATCAAGGAGGTATACTATCCTGATTAGTTGGTCAATGTAGTGATGGTCAAGAAAGCCAACAGAAAGTAGAGGATGTGTGTAGACTTCACAGACTTAAACAAGGCGTGCCCCAAAGATAGTTACCCACTCCCGTGAGTTGATGTCTTGGTAAACTTAACAGCAAGACACCAGTTGTTGAGCTTTATGGATGCTTTTTCTAGTTACAACTAAATCAAGTTGGACGAGGCTGATCAGGAGAAAACTTAATTCGTCACCAGCCAAGGCTTTTTTTGTTACAAAGTGATGTCATTCGGTCTCAAGAACACGGGCGCTACGTATCAAAGGCTCATGAACAAAATTTTTGCACATCAGATTGGGAGGAATGTCCAAGTCTACATGGAAGACATGCTAGTGAAAAGTCAACAGGAAGACGACCATTTAGACAACCTCAAGGAGACCTTCGATACCTTCCGCTCTTATAACATGAATCTCAATCCAAGTAAATGCGCATTTTGGGTAACAGCTGAAAAATTCCTAAGGTTCATGGTGTCCCAAAGAGGCATTAAATTCAACCCAGACAAGATCTGGGCCATAATAGAGATGGCACCACCTAGGAACATAAAAGAAGTGCAAAGTTTCAACGACAAGGTAGCAACGTTGAACAAGTTCGTGTCAAGGGTAACAGAAAAATGCCTGCCTTTCT
This sequence comes from Quercus suber, assembly GCF_002906115.3. Classification (NCBI taxonomy): domain Eukaryota; kingdom Viridiplantae; phylum Streptophyta; class Magnoliopsida; order Fagales; family Fagaceae; genus Quercus; species Quercus suber. The sequence goes on along the minus strand of NW_027069586.1, from coordinate 1,398,301 downwards.
TTCGCACGTTGAAGAAGTCCTTCAAACGGACGGTTAAGTGTTAACAAGCATTCGAGGACCTAAAAGCATACTTCTTTTCCCCATCATTGCTAAGTCCTTCCAAACCAGGAAATGAGCTATTTCTCTACCTGGCCATCTCCCTAGCTACTGTCAGTGCAACCTTAGTCAGAGAAGAAGACAAGGTGCATGAGCTTGTATATTATACTAGCCGAGCATTCCGAGGCGCCGAGGAGAGGTACCCTCTGATGGAGAAGCTAGCCTTCACCTTAGTGACTGCAGCTCGTAAGCTCAAACCATATTTCCAAGCCCACACTATGGTCGTTTTGACAGACAAGCCTCTACGAAAAGCAAGGAGTAATCTTGAAGCTACTGGACAGATAGCATTATGAGCAATTAAGTTGAGCGAATTCGATGTACAATACCGCCCACGCACTGCCATGAAGGGACAGGTGGTTATTGACTTCATTGTAGAATTCACCAATATGGAAGGCCAGGGGGCAGAAAAGCATCCTCAATAGAGTATCCACACAAACGGATCGTCCAACAGGCAGGTTAGCGAAGCAGGTATAGTATTCCACTCTCTAGAAGGGGACGAGATTGAGTGCATGGTTCGTCTCGACTTCCCTACGACCAATAATGAGGCAGAGTATTAAGCCTTAGTGGCCAAACTGGATCTCGCCAAAGTAGCAGGAGCCACAAGTATGGTTGTTTATTGCGATTCTCAAGTAGTCACAAGTCAGGCAAATGGTGACTACGAATGCAAAGGTGAATAGAACAAGAAATACCTGGAGCAAGAAATGGAACCGAGTGGATGACTTTTAGGCTAAGTTTTTTCAAATCCCAAGGGAAGAGAACAAGCAAGCCGACCGTCTTGCCAAGGCTGCATCGGCAAAACACATTTTCATCCCCAGCAAGGTACTTTCTTTTGTTCAGCTTTCGCCCCTGATAGAAGGCGTGAATGTGCAGGAAATAGGCTCACAAGAAAATTGGACACCGATAGTTTTGAATTTAAGAGACGACACGCTACCCGACAGCAAGGAGGCCACGAGAAAATTGAAGGTCTAGGCGGCACGATTCATCTTAATAAAAGATGTCTTGTATAAAAGAGGCTTCTCCCAAATGTACCTAAGATGCCTAAGCTCCAAGGAAGCAGATTATGTCATGAAGGAAGTTCACAAAGGAATCTGGGAGAACCATTCAGGATCACGGTCGCTAGTCCACAAGTTGATTCAAGCAGGATACTGTTGGCCTACTATGCAGAAAGATGCCCAAGCTTATGTCAAAGCCTGCGACAAGTGTCAAAGATTCAGCAACATCATTAGGATGCCAACAAAAGAGCTCACTCTGATGATGGCCCCGTGACCTTTTGCTCGGTGAGGTTTGGACATCATGGGCCCATTCCCAACAGCAATAAGACAACTGAAGTTCCTAGTGGTCGGTATAGATTACTTTACCAAATGGGTGGAAGCTGAATCCCTAGCCACCATCACGATGAAACACATACGAAACTTCATTTGGAGAAACATCATCTGCAGGTACAGGATCCCTAAAGTCTTGGTCTCGGACAACGAAAAGCAGTTCGACAATGAATCATTCAGGAATTTTTGCTCACAATTGGGGATCAAGAATCATTATTCCTCACCCGCCCACCCTTAGGCCAACGGCCAAGTTGAGGTCATGAACCGATCCTTACTCAAAATCATCAAGGCTTGGCTTGAAGGGGCAAAGGGCATATGGCCAGACAAGCTGCCAAGTGTACTGTAGGCGTACAAGACGACGGCCATAACACCTACAAGAGAAACACCCTTTCGATTAGCATACAGAAGGGAGGCCATTATCCCCACTGAGGTCGAACTCACAAGCTACATAGTGGAGAACCATGATGAGACTGGGAACGACGAAGCCATGTGCCTGCAGCTGGACCTAGTAGATGAGGTCAGAGTGACAACTGAACAAAGGGTCCTCGGACTCAAACCTATGGGGAAACTAACCACTTAAATATACCTGAGTACTAGACAGAACCAAGGTATTGCATGGTCATCGGACTCAAACCTATAGGGAAACTAACCACTTAAATATACCTGGGTACTAGACAGAACCAAGGTATTGCATGGTCCTCGGACTCAAACCTATGGAAAAACTAGCTACTTACAAAAGAACATAAGCGTTAGACAGAACCAAGGTCTTGCATGGTCCTCGGACTCAAACCTATGGGGAAACTAACCACCTAAATATACCTGGGTACTAGACAGAACCAAGGTCTTGCATGGTCCTCGGACTCAAACCTATGGGAAAACTAACCACTTAAATATACCTGGGTACTAGACAAAACCAAGGTATTGCATGGTCCTCGGACTCAAACCTATGGGGGAAACTAACTACTTACAGAAGAACAGAAGCGTTAGACAGAACCAAGGTCTTGCATGGTCCTCGGACTCAAACCTATGGGGAAACTAGCCACTTAAATATACCTGGGTACTAGACAGAACCAAGGTATTGCATGGTCCTCGGACTCAAACCTGTGGGGAAACTAACCACTTAAATATACTTGGGTACTAGACAGAACCAAGGTATTGCATGGTCCTCGGACTCAAACCTATGGGAAAACTAATCACTTAAATATACTTGGGTACTAGACAGAACCAAGGTATTGCATGGTCCTCGGACTCAAACCTATGGGGAAACTAGCTACTTACAGAAGAACAGAAGCGTTAGACAGAACCAAGGTCTTGCATGGTCCTCGGACTTAAACCTATGGGGAAACTAACCACTTAAATATACCTGGGTACTCGACAGAACCAAGGTCTCACATGGCCCTCGGACTCAAACCTATGGGGAAACTAGCTACTTACAGAAGAACAGAAGCGTTAGACAGAACCAAGGTCTCGCATGGCCCTCGGACTCAAACCTATGGGGAAACTAGCTACTTACAGAAGAACAGAAGCGTTAGACAGAACCAAGGTCTTGCATGGTCCTCGGACTCAAACCTATGGGGAAACTAACCACTTAAATATACCTAGGTACTAGACAGAACCCAGGTATTGTATGGTCCTCGGACTCAAACTTATGGAAAATCAGATATTTGCGGAAGAATAAAAGCGTTAGACGGGGCCGAGTTGTGGTATGGTCCTCGGATGCAAATTCAAAGGACAGTTGATTATCTCATGAGATCAAGTCCAGAACAGAATCAAGGTAGTGAGCAAAACACTAAAGTATAACAAGTAAAAGGAAGCATCAATTAATGAGCTAGAGGCAAACCACTGAATATGTCTTTCAAATAGAAGACATGTGGTTTCGTTACAACGTCGCCAAGGCGAAAAGCAAAATGAAATGAAAAAGGAAACAAATAAGAATGCCCCGTGCTGTCACAACGGGGTGGTCCAACAAAGTGGCTTACCCCCCCCCCCCCACCTCGTTGGGAGGTTTGTCTTGAGGAGCCTGTTGAAGAACTTTGGTTAACTACAAGGGGCCTTTCTAGGGCATCGGCTACCCGAGCCCCCTCACCTCCTCGGAAGTCCCGCATGGTAATGTCATCCCTCGAAGGTCCTCCATGGAGCCGCCAAAATTTAATGCAAACGCACACTGAGTCTCGAAGCACCAAAAACTTACATGTGGCAGATAAGAAGACTCCAACGCTGACGTGGGCTGAGGTTTGGCGAATCACATGGAGGGCCTGGGAACGTCAAAATCCTCCTCCCCACCTGAGGACACAGACAGCAGGATTTTGAGGGCTATTATGGGGCCCGAGGGCCTGGTGACCTCGGCCCACTTTACACCCGGTTTAGGGCCCATGCCGAGGAGGAAGGTTCGTCCAAGGACGATGCGTGGGAGCCTAAACTTTAGAAATCCCGTCGAGGATAATCCTGTCCTCGGCGGATCGAGATTAGCTTCAGGAGGGGAAACGGGCCCAGGACAGGTTGTCACCTCCGCACTAAATGCGCTCACCTAGCCCTCTGGCCGCACTAATGGAGATGTGACTCTTGGACAGGGCAACCTTGATTATTGTGAATTACTTGAGTACTGATAGTGCTGCTGATGGGACGGACAGTCAGAGGGAAAACGTATGGATGATCAACAGATGGAAGAGAGAGATGGGAGGAAGAGGACTATATAAGAGAGACCAACAAAACAGCAAGGGGGGCGGGGGGACGAAGGTCAAGCTCCTCAGATAAATGCCGAGGAGCAACTCTAAAAGGGAACTTAGGTACACGACCTTCAATGGGGATGTGTCCACGGTTGGGTCTAGTTTGTCTGCAAGGGCCAATTTCTTCAACCCACTCTCTAGAAATCTATTGTTTGGGGCCTACAGGATTATTTCTCTCCTAATTTTAGAGGGTCTTTACAAATTGAGTCGCTACAATACATCTTCAAGAGGTAAAATCAAAATTAATTGGGATGTGCTAGAACAGCTAGGTGGACTCCTCCACTCTCACCCCACCTCAAAATTAATTTTGACGGAGCTGCATTCAAGGAATTGGGATGTGCAGGAATCAGTGTTGTTGTTCGAAACTTCACAGGGGCTGTTAGGCGAAAATAGGTAACTAATTTTTTTTTTCTAACTATCTAGTTAGTAGTTTCAGTTTTCAAACTATATTTTTTACTAGCATCTCGAGTTTAAGGGACTCGATTTAGGGCCTATAAATCAAGTTTTTGAGGGTCAATTTTTATGTTTTGATCGGGTCTGAGTTAGCACTTTTTCCACGTGGCGTCTACATGGAAATCGAGCCTCTAAGACTCGATTTATAACCCATTTTATAGCCCAGAAACACCAAACACACAGAAAGAAAGAAAAAGAGAGAGAGAGAGAGAAGAAGAAGAAGAAACGGAGATGCCAGGCTGACCCATGCCGACCTAGGCCGCGCGGCACGCCGATCCAGGCCACGCCGACCCAGGCCAGGCGTGCCACATGACCCAGGTCGCGTAGGCTAGGCCACGCGCTCCGCGCGCCCAGGCTTGGCCGCGCGACCCAGGCCACGCGACCTAGGACGCTAATTCGCTGATCTGAGTTTCTAGATCTCCCTCTCCGATTTGATCTTGTGCTGAGATTGTTCTTGATTTTTTTTTTTTTTTGTATTTCTGGAAATGGCTGCCGCACAACCCAAGCCGCTGATCTGGGTTTCTAGATCTCCCTCTCCGATCTGATCTTGTGCTGAGATTGTTCTTGATTTTTTTTTTTTTTTGGTATTTCTGGAAATGGCTGAGAGACTCGAGACTTAAATTTTTTTTTTGCTTTTTTGCTTTGTAAATCGAGTCTTAGAGACTCGACTTCCATGTAGACACCACGTGAAAAAAATGCTAACTCAGATCCGATCAAAATATGAAAACCGACCCTCAAAAACTCGATTTATAGGCCCTAAATCGAGTCCCTTAAACTCGAGATGCTAATAAAAAATATAGTTTGAAAACTGGAACTACCAACTAGATAGTTAGAAAAAAAAAATTAGTTAGCTATTTTCGCTGGGCTGTTATCGGTGCTTTGTCCCAGCGAATCATGATGCCTTCCTCTGCAGCAATTGTTGAACTTCTACCATGCCGTAAGGCTTTTTTTTTTTGCTAAGGATCTTGGGGTTGTGCAGTGCACAATGGAGGATGATGATGAGGTGATTATAAAAGCACTTAGGCAGAAGGACTCATCTCACCCAGAGTATGGTCATGTGATTCAAGATGTCCTATTCTTAGCTAGTGACTTTTAGTCTTGTTGTTTTTCCCATGTAAAATGTATAGGCAATTTAGTTGCCCACTGTTTAGCCAGAAATTCTAAGTCTGGTGATGAGCTACAAGTTTGGTATAATACCACCCCTGAGGATATAGCTCCCCTTGTCACTCGTGACTCTTTGTGATTTCTCTTTGTTTTGTTTTTAATATTATAGGGCCTTAGGGTCCGGTTTCTTAAAAAAAAAACAAAATTTTATAACTCTAGGAAAAATAAAGATCACATCAATAAAATCTTTAAATTTCAAGTTTTTATTGAGAGTGAATTTTGACAAATACACATTCGCACTACATTTTCTTCTTATAACCTCTATGCTCGTAACATTTCAAGATGATATGAGGTCAATAAGTATCGTGACAATAAAATCTTGTTTCTTGCAACAATGACCAATTCCTTTTGAGTCCGCAATTTCTATTTGTATATGTGATGGCACGAGCTTAAGTCATTGCGTTTTTTTTTTTTTTTTTTCTGGTCCTGTACCACTAGCCTTATCAGAGTAAGTATGTGAGAGGCCCCACCCTCAATCCACCAACTATTTGTTTGGACAAACCCGCTATATTTTCCCATAGATTTAGGGTTTTACGTCGAGTTGACATTTATTTTATTTAAATAGTAAAAATAATAAAATCCAAAATGAAAGAAATAAAAATATTTTATTGATTAGTAGTGGGTTAGAGGTGTTAGAGATTTAGTGCCCTAAGACAATAAAACATAAATAGTAATTTTTAAAATTATTTTAAGTGTAAAAATAGTACCTCGCTATTTTGTGTTTCAAATGTCGTGAGAAAATCGGTTTGCTTTGGATTGAAAAAGTGTCATGATACATGATATGATATGGGACATTAGATTTCAATTTTAGTGAAACAATATTATTTCTATGGCAAAACTTTCTATTTTTTTCAAGAATGCATGATATTTATTGGCATAATATTGTCAAAATGATAATATAACACCAACAAAAATAAAAAAGTTGACAAACATCATATTGGTGATTTTTTAAGCAAAAGACCTAACATTTCAAATAAAATATTGGATTCAATCCCATATCTATTGACTTCTTCATTAAATTTGCAAAAGTCTATTAATCAAATACAAAGTTATTAGCACATGGAAAAAAATAGAAGGATATATACTATTTAACTACTAATTAATCAAATAAAATCGAAAAATAATTGTACAACCTTACAAGATAATTAAATAATTTACGTACCTTCATTAACCATTGAAATGCACTAGTTGTTTCATTTCGAAGAAGTGCACAACCAAAGAGAATTGTCTTTCCATGATTATTGATACCAACAAAAATACCAAAAGGCATGTCATATGCATTTACTTTGTAAGTAGTATAAAAAACAACCACATTTCCATATTTTTGGTACCAATCAAAACAAGGCGCCCAAAAAATATGCTCCAACCTACTCTCTTCATCAATTGTATATGCATATTGAAACTTAGAATTCTTTTCCTTAGCAACTTTGCACAATTGTAAGAGACCCATAGCATCATTCATTGCATGCATCCTTCTCATTTTCACATAAAGGTTATGGATATCTCTTTTAAAAAATGGAAGATCTCCATGCTTCACACCTTTCTCAAGCTCCATAACACGTATTATTTGCCTAACCGAAAGTCCACCATTTTTCAATAAGAGAATGCGATCTTTATTTTTTTTAGTGATGACTCGATTGGCCAGAAGAAATCTCACTTTCAAAGGGGACAACAATTCATGATTGTGATTTATAACAAACTTAGTGACATGCCATTCTCGTGGAAAAATGTAAAATGACTTTCGCAATGTGATTCTTAAATGAGATTTGCATCCACATCTTGTAGATATCCTATTTCGTTGCTCCTTAGATGAATCCACTCTTTTTAATTGTTGTCTACCTTCTCGGTGACAAAAGAAATCACGTCTTACATTTTCTCCATTTTTTGTGACAAAACGACACTTTCGAATTGTAAAACCATATCGATTTGCATAATTTTTATAGAAAATGAAAGCCTCTTCTTCACTAAGAAAACATTGACCAACAAAAGGTTCAAACTCATTTTCTATTTAATTAATATCTTCATTTTCTTCAATAACTCCTATTTATTCTATTAGATATTTGTAGTGTCAAGATTTGTAGCTCAAGCCCAAAAGATAAGGGATTTGAGCCCAATGAGCCCAATACAATAAATTTGTAGAGAGTGGGTGAAAGAATTGGGCTGTTTGTAAACTAAATAATAGTTAAACGAGATTTTAAGAGATGAACCAGTACAAAAACACACTTGAAACTTGGATAAATTGATGTTCGAGGAGATAAATTATTGTTTGAAAGGCTAGTACAATTCTTAGAACTACAGTAAAATTTTATTCTTCTTCTTCTTTTCCTCTTCCTTCTGATCCCCCTCTCATGAGAGGTCTTTGTGTTTATATAGTTCTCTTTTTAACCCATCTTCATCGTACATTTGTTCTTCATCTAAGCATTTACTTGAGTACATGTCCCATCAGGTATCCTCTTTGGTTTTTCATAAATTGTGGCAACTGAGATTGCACTATTCAGGGGTCTTCTCCACATAAATGCGGCCAGAAAAGTTGCTGCAGTGCATTAAATGCGGTGATAGCAACTTTTTCTTTAGATATTTCTCTATTCTTATCATCTTTATACGAGCAAGAAGTTCGCCCATATCATGGGGACTTCCTGGAAGTTCACCCAAACTGCTCAGGTATTTGCTTGATTGATATTCTTCAAATCCGAGGAGGATATACTCCTCGAACTATATTCCTTTCTCCTTTCCTTACTTGATTCTTCACTCTGGGGCCTTTTCCAATCCTTTACTCCTTCTCGGATGTACTCACATCTTCAAATAGGGCCCAAGGCCCAATAGGCGAATTTGGGCTTTTATCCCCACAATATTCATTCCAAACCACTATTTCCTCCCCACAAATGTCATTATTTTCTCCATCATTTGGAAGCTCATTTAAGTCAACACAATTCCTTGAAACACTTTGATAAATCTCACTTGCAATTACAATATCATTCATTTGTTCTATGTTGTAACAAGGATTAAAAAAAAATCAACATCATATTCAATTATAAATGAAATATAAACTATAAATAAAATAAAATAAAATAGTATACCTTATTGAGGTAATTCATTTAAGTCAAAACAACTCATTGGAACTAATTGATGAATCTCACTTGCAACAAAATTCTCACCCATTAATTCTACAATAATTTAACAAAAATGATAAATAAATATTAACATCATATTTCAATATATTTGAAAAATAAATTAAGAACAAAAGAAATATATATATATATATATATACCTTATTTATAATTTATTTTTTTTTTTTTTTTTTTTTTATGATATTGGTAAAGTAAGTATTGGTGAGAGGGAGATAAAATTGGAAATGGAGGGAAATTGCAAAAGTAAATTTTTGTCTCGTTAAAAAATTGTGAGGACATCATAGTAATTTTTCTTTGTTAGATCCGGCCACATCAAAGAATTGTAGGCAAGATAAAAAATAAAAAAAAATCCCTGCTAATTTCAAGTTTCCATGCAAGGGAGGCCACCACTATCATTGGCATAAACGTGTGCCCTTAGAGCATTAACATTGGAGAATGCTAATGCCAAAACTAAGGAAAATTTAGCATTTTAAGTCTAAAAAACTCTTGCAACAGGGAATTGTAAACAACAATATTGCAAATTTTTTTGCAATACTACTACAGTACAATTCTAAACATAGAATTGCACTGTTCACAGTATTGCAAAAATATATATATATATATATATATTTTACTCCTCCTTTTTCCCCCAAAATTGTTGGTGTGCTGCTGTAAAATGGGATGTTGCACTGTTTACAGATTAAAAAAATAATATTTTAATAAAAATAGAGTTTTGGAATGTTGGAGATAGTGTAAAATGGAATGATATAATGATAAAGTGACTTTTTGGAATGGTAAAATAGAGTAAAATTAAAATTCTCTGATGCTAATGCTCTTAGAAAACACGATAACAAATGTTTATTTTAAATAATAATTCTCAGTATTTAAATAATATTATACATATTTTTATATATTTTTTAGCTACACATATTTAAAAAAAAATGTAAACAATATTACTAAAACAAACTTACCAATGTTCCGTAAATAGTCAGAATTATTGAGCACTTTAAAAGCAGGGATCTTGTATATAATAATCACTCTGCGTAAACTATCCTCCTCACAATTTACAAACAATCTTTCTCATTTCTAATTCTACGGCTAGCTCTTAACTGTTTAAGCATTCGTTCGAAATGGCACAAGGAGCATTCATCGAAGTTGTTGAGGAAGTCATTGGCAAAACGGGCAACCTAGCTGATCAGACTGGACTGTCCTCGCGTGTCAAAGATGAGCTTGAAAGGTTTAGGATGAGGGTTTCAGCAATCAAACGTGTGGTTCCAGTTCCAGATGCAGAGGAGAATCAGGCGGTCCCTTTATTCGGTACATGGCTGAGAAGGCTGAAAGATGCAGTTTATGTAGCAGACAACTTGTTGGAGGAGTTCTCCAATGAAGTTTCACGACGGGACCAGATGACTCAAAATAAGGAGGCGAAAAAGGTATGCATCTCCTTTCCCAAACTGAACCAGCTTGCATTTGATCTTAAAATGGGTCATAACATTAAGGCTATTCGGAAGAGGCTAGTTGCTATTGCTAATGATAAGAATAGGCCGTTCCTCCTAGAGGCAAGTCCTAGGGAGACACAAGTCGAGGATTGGGAGAGACGGACCCGTTCTTTTGTACGCAGTGAAGAAGTTATTGGGAGAGAGAATGATAAGAAGGCAATAATTGGAATTCTTTTGGATCCCAATGTTGAAGTCCTTCCGATTGTTGGGTCAGGTGGATTAGGGAAGACCACATTAGCTAAACTAGTATTTAATGATGAAGAAATCAGAAACCATTTTGAGATAAGATTATGGGTGTGTGACTGCTTTAATTTTGATATAAAAATAATTGTTCAGAAAATCCTAAAATCTGCAAAAGGGGAAATAAAAGAAGCCCTTGAAATGAACACATTGATAGATGATCTTCATCAAGAAATTGATGGAAGGAGATACTTACTTGTGTTAGATGATGTGTGGAATGAGGATTATGAAAAATGGAACAGCTTAAAGGGTGTTTTACAGCGTGCTGCAAGAGGTAGTAGAATATTAGTGACTGCACAGAATGAGAAGGTTGCAAGCATTACACAAACTATTAAACCATACTTTTTAAGGGAATTAAGTCCACATTATTCTTGGCTTTTATTTGAGAGACACGCATTTGAAGAAGGAGAAGAACCAGATTTTATAATTAAGGAAATTGGAATGAAAATTGTTAAGTGTATAGAAGTGCCTCTTGCCATAAGAACTATTGGAGGCCTATTGTACAGTAAACGCAGTGTTAAAGAATGGTCGTCCTTTATGAATAATGAACTTTTAATGATAAGCCAAGGAGAGAATATCCTACGAATACTAAAGTTGAGTTATAATCATCTCTCATCACATTTGAAATAATGTTGTGCATATTGTAGTTTATTTCCAATGGATTACAATATTAACAAACAAACATTGATTAGGCTATGGATGGCACAAGGGTTCATTAAGTTGTCACGTCCAAATCAATGCCTAGAAGATGTCGGTCACGAGTATTTTATGGACTTACTTTCGAGATCATTGTTTCAAGAAGTTGAAGAAGATAAGCGGGGCAATACATCATTCAAAATACATGACCTCATTCATTGTCTTCTAACATATGTAGCACGTCAAGAGAGCGCCATTATTGGCATAAATGGGGAACACATTGCTGGTGCTGAGAGAACTCATCATTTGTCATTTAGATTTCATTTAGGCTCATCATCTCTGACCGACACATTATATCAAACAAGCAATTTAAGAACATTTCTGTTGTGTGGTCAATTAGGTGAACATGAAAATGGATTAAATGAGTCAACTTGTGATGCAATTTTTTCATGTTTTAAGTTCTTACGCGTACTGGATTTGCATGGAACAGGGATTAACACAGTTCCAAGTTCAATCAGTAAGCTGAACCATGTAAGATATCTTGATCTATCTGATAACAAACTGATCAAGATGCTTCCTCAATCCCTTTCTAGGTTGCAGAAGCTTAAACTCTCTGGGTGTGTACGACTTAAAGAATTGCCAAGGGATATTAGCAAATTAGTTAACCTCAGGATTCTTGAGATTGATGGCTGTCAGGATTTGATTCATATGCCATGTGGACTGGGGCAATTGACTAATCCTCAAACATTATCACAATTTGTGATTAGTAAAGATACCAGTTCAGTCTCTAGGAATAATGGTGAATTGGAGGAACTTAACCGACTAAATGCTGAATTGAAAGAACTCAACACACTAAAGAACCTGAGAGGAACTTTAGAGATTGTAAAGTTAAGACATGGGAAAGATGCTGAAGCTGAATTTAAGGCTACAAATTTGAAAGGGATAGAGAATCTTCAAGCCTTGGGATTACGTTGGATTGAAGATGAAGTTGACAAGGAGGATGTTGTTTTTGAAGAGAAGTTACTTGAAGCCTTGCAACCCCACCCAAATCTTAAAGTATTATCATTATATAGGTACATGGGAGTGAGATTTCCAAATTGGCTTTCTTCGCTTATAAATCTTGTTGAATTCTCATTATTTGGACGTAAGAAATGTCAAAACCTGTCACTATTGTATCAGTTTCCTTCACTTAAGGTTCTTGAACTTGATTCATTGTCTGCTTTGGGAATCATGTACAGCTTTCATTCTCAAGTCTTTCCAAATTATGTATCCGGGCATGTCCTCAACTGGTTTCCATGCCTTTGTTTCCATGTCTTGAAAATCTGGAGCTGTATTATTGCAGTTTCAAGCCATTGGAGGAGACAACAAGGATTGCAGCAGCAGAAGCAACAGTTGTGGCATCAGCATCTTCTTCTACACGTGCCGCTTCCTCTTTTGCCCCTCTGTCGAAATTAAAGTCTATGGAAATTGGACGAATGGAGGAGCCTTTGCCAGAGGAGTGCATGCAGAATCTTATTTCTCTCAATCGTCTATGGATATATGAATGTCGTGGTCCGCTCCTTCAAGGTATGCGACATCTCACTGCGCTTAAGCAACTGGAAATTTGCTCTTCCGAGCTGTTCGATTTATCCAATTATGGGAATGGGATGGAATGTAAAGGCCTTAGGAGCCTCAACTCTCTATGGCTCTTTCAACTTCTGAAATTGAAGTCTCTCCCAGAAGGTATTCAACACGTCACCTCTCTGGAAAAGCTTACGATTGATTACTGTCCATGTTTGACGGCACTACTGGAGTGGATTTTTAGTCTTCCATCTCTTAAAATACTTGAAATCCTGCAATGCCCAAAATTGCAATCACTGCCAGTGGAGATTAGTCGCCTTACCTCTTTGCACACACTGAAAATTCGTTATTGTCCAATCTTATCGCAATGGTGCAAAAAGGAAATAGGTCATGATTGGCGTCATATTTCTCACATCACAAACTTGGATTTGGAGCCAGGAAATTCAGGTATACATCTCACTTTTTATCCCAATTCTTCATAGAATTCCAATTTTGTTTGCTTCACCTTGTTCATTATTTTTTCCAAGCATTTCACTTATATTTTTTTGTGATAAAATTTCAGATGGAGAACCAAATGAACAGCAGAAGAAATTTGATCTTTAAAGAATCAGAACTTAATCAAATCTTCTGGCAGCTGTAATTGTTCAACAAGTCAAAAAATCACATGTATTATCTCGTTTGTTTCTTATTTTTCCACCATTTTATCTGCGTATAGGATTTTCATTCTAAAAGAAATTATATCATCACATATTAGGAAAAATAAGTTGTGAATTTTCCATCATCTATTTCTTCATTTTATTCAATGTATCTCACACTGAGGTATGTAGTGATGTACTTGTGGGTGCTTCATTTCTCACTGTGTTAACAGATCAAAATTTGGCACGCGGTGAGATTGGGTTACTATTGTAGGAAGAGTTGAAGCTGGCATTATTGTGTGAAAAATTGAATCTAGCAACCACATTGCAGGAATCAGCTTTGTTGTGCAGGTATTCCGTTGGTTAAATTCATTTTTCTACGTATGCTTCCAACTTGCTATTATCTGCAAATGATAATAATTCAAATTTTGTATTTGAAATAATTTTCTAAGGGCTCAATTTTTTTTTGTTAACAACAGAGAAATTTAGTGTTTCCTCCTAATTTTGTCCAGTAGCCTGGCCCAGGGTTTCAATGAAAACACAGATTGATATTTTGAGTTCAGAAGTGCATAATTTCATGGATTGATTTCACTTTGTGCTATACCTGACTTCGATTTCTCATTTTTAAATCAATCAACAGTTTTAGTAAAATGGACATTGTTCTTATGCTTTATCAAACATCACAGTATCGTCATTTTCTTACTTTCTCAATTTTAAGATTGTATATTGGCTGGATTTATACTTTAAGTTGATCTTAATTCTTAATGCACAGAGTAGTATCGCAAAAGAACTTTTCAATTACTGTGCACTCCTATGTTTAGATATAGGCTGTTAATCAAATAATAGTGTTCTATTACCATTCTCTGTTGGTGTATGCTTTATAACTGATGCGGGAGACACAAGAAGATTATTATTTAGTATTATTTATGTTTGCAAGCCCATTGTATTTTTATGTTTTAGGTCCTATTAGTTTATTGGGCTTTTAGTATTTTAATTTAGAAGGTTATTTTTGTAATAAGGCAATTAGGGTTTCCTAGCCAATTAGAACTAGGGTTTAGCAATCCTTTATAAGCAACCTATTGTACTCCTTGAGGAGATAGCTGATATTTTTGATGAATGAAAACAATGGCCGTTTGGTCTTTCTTTGGTCTGGTGCTGACTCCAGGTCTACCCTAGGTGCTGACTCCTAGTGGTTTTCCCGCTTGGTGCTGACTCCAAGCAAGGCCTAGGTGCTGACTCCTAGGTCATATCCCTTTATTTTTCTATTGTTTAGTTTTCGTTCTGGTTGTCCTGCGTCATATTTGGTATCAGAGCAAACATCGATCCGTTGAACCATCACTGCAGGGACGAGCCAGAAAATCTCACCCATACAAAAAAAAAAAAAAAAACCAGATTTTGAAGAAAACCCAGATTTTGAAGCCAACCAGAAACCTCTGATCACAGAACCCACACCCACAAACCGAAAAAAAAAAAAAAAAAAAAAAAAAAAAAAAAAAAGGAGACCCATGCACGAGCCACCAAAACCCATAAAATCAACACCCACCGGTGGAACCCAACAACCACCAGCCACCAGCCGCCGCAAGGTCCAACACCTCACCTCACTCACCAACCGCCAAAACCCAAACCCATTATCACCCTCGACCACCGCCGCTGAGGAAGCCGACCCACTCCGAAGCCAAGACCCGAGACAGCCGCCGCCACTCCTCCATGCTTCGTGCTGCCGCTGCCTTCCCCTTCATCGCGCCGCCACCAGTCGTTGATCCCTAGCATCAGTCAAGTCCATCGCAGAGAAATTGTTTTTCAGTTCTGAGTCTGTTGCTTGTTTCCTTAGTTTCTATAGCCCCTTTTAGCCTGTAGCTTCTTAAGTTTTAAGTCCGTGTACTGTATTTTATTATATTTCATTAAAAAAAAAAAAAAAAAAAAAAAAAAGGGAAGGAAAAGAGTTAACGTGTTTTGCTGCCAACCCATTGCATGTATTGGGCCTTAAGTTGGTTATCCACAGATTCATTTTGTGCAAACAGCCCACTCACTTGAGGAGCCATGCCTGTGACTGAAAAAAAAAAAAAAAAATTTGGAGGAATATTGTAGAATAAAAGTTGTTACAAATTGTCTCTCTCTCAGAGACCTCATGCGAGAGTGCATGAGGTTTTGTCAAGTGGCACTCTAATTTTGCATTTAGCCTTTTTTTACCTCTTTCATTAAATTTTTTTTTTTTATTGTTACCCAAAAGTTCACATTATCTTATTCTATTGTTATCTCATTAGTTGCCTAAGTTTACACCACAACTTTCACTATTCTTCATGTCTTTTAGCATACTCACTGTTTTAGTATTTAAAATAAATAAATAAATAAGTAAGGGCTAATAGTAATAACTAACGAGATAAGACTCTAAAGAGAGATAGAGAGACACAAGAATGTTGTGGATTGTTAAATAAAAAGCACTGTTTCACTATATATTACCAAAATAAAAGACCTGAGACTAACAAAACATTTGAAAGAGAGAGAAAGAGGAATTTGAGGGGTTACCACCTCCGTTATAATAACCTGCCACCACCATCAAAACACCGAAACCGCTACGGGTAATCTTTTTTTCTTTTTAAATTTGGGGCTTAAATGTGATTTAGGTTAGGTAATTTGGTTAGTTAGTTTTTGTTTTGGGTATATAAGTAGAGAGAATATTTGGTGCGCAATGTAAAGTCATATTCTACCATGGTATTTAATTTTAAATCATATGTAAGACACATGCATACACACTTGCCCAGCCATGTCTTAATGTCACACTATCAATGAGTGGAAGATAGTCAGAAAATTGGATATACTTTTATTTCATGGTTTGAAATATGTGAACATAACACAAATTAGTTTATTTCATGGTCCCATTACTCTTTTGCTTTTATTTTTCGTTTCGCGATTTAAAAAAATAATAATCTTATCTTAAGAAGGTTATAAATATGCAATGAAACTACTAAACGAATTTTTAATATCTCAAGATGTATATGTTTCTTTACTCTAATTTAGTTTACTTTTTCTTTATAATTTATGTACAACATTATTCAAAACAGTTTTACATAAAATATCATAAAATTATCCGTGCATCGCACAGGCAACTTATTAGTTTAAATTAATTGTTGGTTCCAAATTGCTGGATCTATAAAATTAAGGCCGGTGACAAAAAGGTGTGAACCAATGAGATGCATGGATTACTTTACGAGGATAATATCATTGTTATTTATCGCTTAAAATATATTATAAATATCAATCGTTAATTGTAGAACCCAAAAAAAAAAAATTATCTTTGAAAGCTAAGTAATTAATTGATTAATGAATGAATGAAAAATGGAACATTTGGGCAGAAAAATTTAGGCACAATTTAGAATTATGAATATATATATATATATATATATTTTAATGTTAAAAGATATAAATTTTATTGATTGGTGAACATATAACAAAGTAAGAACCCTGAAACACCGTTAATTGTTAATGAGATCACGCTAGAAAATAAATTAAAAAGGATTTTAGAAATTTAGAGACCATAATAGAAGTTCAAAAATTGTGGAAATTCATTAAAGTAAAAATGATCCAAAATGTAAGAAAAAAAAATCCCAAACTTATTACATAACTGAGGTTTATTATTATTATTATTATTATTATTTACAAGTATCAAAATACCAAAATTTTTGCTTCTATTTGCAAGTGAATATTGACGTACAAAAGAAACAACAGAATGTAGATTATAATTATAATATAAAAAACACATTAACAAGAAATAGATCAAATAAATTTACAAAAAAAAAAAAAAAAGAGTGAAAAAAGAAAAAAAATCAAATTAAATATGAGTTAGGTGAGTTGGGACTTGTGACTAGGGAGGAGAGGAAGGGCAGAATTGTCAGAATTTTTGAAGTATTTTGATTTTTTTGGCATATTTTACTTACTTCAAATATATATATATATATATATTACGTGGTAATCTCGAGTTAATACTTAATACTCCAAAATAAATGAATATTGAAATATTTTATTTGAACGGTTAATTTTTTTAAAAAAAAATCTAACTACCAATAAACTAATTTAATTTAATTTTCATAAAAGAAAAAAGAAAAAGAAAAGAAGGTTGATAAGAAGGTGATCATAGAAAAATTATTAGATTCCAATATTGAAGAGAATGTGTCAGTTCTTCCGATTGTTGGAATCGGAGGTTTAGGGAAAACCACGTTAGCTCGACTGGTATTCAATGATGAAGAAATTAAAAGTCATTTTGATAAAGAACTGTGGGTGTGTACCTCTGATGATTTTGATGTAAAAATAATTGTTGAGAAAATCCTTGGATCTGCAAAAGTTGAGAAACCAAAAAACCTTGAAATGAACACATTGATAAATGATCTTCAAAAAGAAATTGATGGAAAGAGATACTTGTATTAGATGATTTGTGGAATGATGATTCAGAACAGTGGGATCAGTTAAAAGAATTTCTACTAGGTGGTGCAAGAGGTAGTAGAATCTTGGTGACTACAGGTGAGAAGGTTAAAAAGATTGCAAAAACTATTGAACCTTACTTTTTAAAGGGTTTAAATGAAGAGGAGTCTTGGTCTTTATTTAAGCAAAAGTCATTTGAAAAAGGACAAGAACCAAAGAATTTAAGAATTAAAGAAATTGGAATGGAAATAGTTAGAAAGTGAAGAGGAGTTCCACTCGCCATAAAGACTATAGGAAGCCTGTTGTGCTTTAAAAACTCATAAGATGAGTGGTTTTCCTTCATTAATAAAGAATTTTCAAGACTAGATCAAAAAGAAAATAATATCCTACCAACACTTAAGTTGAGTTATGATCATCTCTCATCATATTTGAAACAATATTTTGCTTATTGTAGTTTATTTCCAAAGGATTACTTGATTAAAAAAGAGGAACTTATTAAGCTATGGATGGTACAAGGGTTCATTAAGCGATCAAGACAAAAACAATGCTTAGAATATATTGGTCATGAGTATTTTTTGGAATTAGTTTCGAGATCATTCTTTCAAGAAGTTGAAGAAGATAAGTGGGGAAATATTTCATTCAAAATACATGGCCTCATGCATGACCTTCTGTCAGTAGTAGCTGGACTAGAGAATGTCACTTTTGGCATAAATGGGGTACAATTAAGTGAAAACACTCGTCATCTATCATTTGGCTTTCATCTAGCTCATCATCTCTGACCATCCTATTACTTAAAATAAGCCGTTTAAGAACATTTATGTTGTGTGATCAGCAATCGGGCGAACATGACAATGAGTTTAATGAGTCAAATTTTGTTAAAATTGTTTCTCATTTTAAGGTCTTACGTGTGCTGGATTTTCATAAGACAGGGATTAAAACAGTTCCAAGTTCAATCAGTAGGCTGAACCATTTAAGGTATCTTGATCTCTCTGATAACAAATTGATTGAGATGCTTCCTAAATCCCTTTCTTTGTTGCAGAATTGCTGATGCTTAAACTTTCTGGGTGTGCTCGACTTAAAGAATTGCCAAGAGATATTAGCAAATTGGTTAGCCTTAGGTCCCTTGAGATTGATGGCTGTCAGGATTTGACTCATATGCCATGTGGATATATAAGATCTTTGTAAGAACGTATTTACCGTTGTTTTCATGGTATGTTCAAGTGCAACAGATGCAACTAACTTATTGTTGTTTATACTTCTATGCGTAGTGTTGGTCATTGAAGTGCTCCGTCCTCAATTAGATACTCCACATGTCTATAGCGTAGCGTAGCAACAATCATGTAGGAGTAACAAACATTTTACTGAAGTACTATAGAAAAAAAAATGCTTCAAATGGTTTTATTTTAATTGGGCTTTTGATTAATAAAATTTGAAGTTGTAGATTTTCCAAATTGCTGTGTCTCAGATTGGTTTAGTTTTGGTTGTTAGCAAGTTATTGTATTATTGTTAAGTGGTTCGGATTAGTTGTAACAGATTTGGTTAAGTTTGATTTAGAGCACGTGCCGAGAATAGAAAATGCAATATAGAGTAAGTGTGCAGCTTATGCCAGTATAAATAGCATAGCACTGTTATTCCCTTCTTGTGTAATAATCAGTTTGAACATAATCATATTGTAAGAGAAACAGAGACTTTGATCTCTCGGAATCAATTAAAGGAACTCATTAGTTGTCACATGGCTTAAAATTGAATGCTAAATAATCTCATGTTTAATGGAATTTAGTTGTTTACTTTGAACTAAAAATATTTATTCTTGTCTTTGAATGAGTGGACTACTGGTATTGGCAAAGTTACAGTTCATTCTCTTTTGTTGACTTTGTTGATTATTAACATTTTAGCTTGCAATTGTTCAGAGAGTTTCATGGCCACTTCCCTTTTGGGTGTATGTGTAACTTGTATAAAAAAAAATTCTTAGAAATTAGAAGGTTTTTTTTTTTTTTTTTAATACAAGATATAAATTCAATGCTTGTAATAAAATGTTTATCACTTGAAAAAAAAAAAAAAAAAAAAAACCCTAATGCTGAAGGACTATAGCTATCAAAAAGCTAGAGTGAACATATGAGCATTAATCTTCCAACTGTTTAGGTCCCCAGTTAAAATTTTGAATTCAGTATTGCTATTAATTGGACCCTTTCTATTCATGTTTCCCATGTTAATGTCCCAATTATGCTCACTTTCTTAGTATTAGTCCTTAATTCAATGAGTCTTGTAATTGAGTGCACGGGTCCATAAGTTTCATTCTATGAATCAAAGTTATATATGTAAACATTTTTCAGGGAAAAAGTTGGAATTCAAGGTAAAGGTATGGCCCTGTCTCAATTTGTCTAAATGAATCTTCTATTTTTTAACCTAAACTCTTATTTCATATTTGAAGTCAATTACAAAAAATGTGGTATTGTTTTTTTCACTTGCAAGATTTTCGAAATATTTCTTAAGAAGATGTTAAAAATATTTAGGTGAATTTCCATCGTAATATGCTTTTAGCATTGCTTATGTGTTTGAATTCTTTCTATATCCCTGAGATTGAAAAATTCACCATATGTGCAATGACTTATTTGAATGCATTTATTATTAGACACTGGTTAGCTTAGAATTTTCAACGTGTAATTTCAAGTTAGCACAGTTAAAATTTTTTTATTTTTCTTTCATACAATAATTTGATAATAGATGATCATATGATGTTTTATCCACACTAATGCCAGGTTACCCTTTTTTGCAGATTAGAGACAACAGCAACAAATATCATCTCATACCACTGTGAACTCCACCACCTTAGAGGATTGTGCTTTTGTGCAATAGAGGGGAAAAGTAGATATAATTAAATAACACATCAATTTTTGGTTTCTTTTTAGATGACCACTTCTACATAACTTGCAATTTGTCTTATGGTAGATTTCTGTGTCCGGAAAAAGTTTTGAGTATCATGTTGGAGCAAATATCAAATTGATAGCTTGTTGATGATGCAATCAGTTGCTGGAAATTGCTATGGACCCTCTTTGTGTCTTGTTTGGTTTATACTTTATTTTTTTTGTTTTTTTGGTTGGTTTTCGTAGAAGCTGTAGACCACGCTGCATGGCTTGCATGGCCCTTTGTTTTACAGCTTCTCAGCCAAGCTTCTTTTTGTATACTGTTTCTCTTTTCTTTATTAATATATTTTTATCATTGATGTCAAAGAAAAATTGTTGTGAGAGAGAGGGGAATTCTTATAATTTATTTATTTTTTTATTTTTATTTTTTGTATTTTATGACATACAATATAATACCATATATTATATTAAAAAAAAATAAAAAATCAATTCAATATATTAAATTAAACTTCCTTCTTCACCGCTCACGTTGTAGACTTCGTCAATTGCTATAAACTTCTGCGTTCGACCCAACTACTACGACAACTATATACTTTAGGTTGATTTGGTGGAGGTGGATCAGAAATGGGTCTAAATAATTTGGTGATTGTATCTAGTACTTGATTATTATAATCTAACCCTTTTTTTTTTGTTAATCGAATTCAACCAATTAAATCTACGCTACAACGCGTAGCCAACCACTAACCTTTTGGCATTATTGGCTTCTCAATTATCAGCCTGCTAGTTGATCAACTTGATCTTATCCACGCACAAAAAAAAAGTTATAGATTATTCATTACTAGAGTCAACTATCTAACACCCAATCACCAAATTATTCAAAGGACAGACCCTTTCTTGTCCACCACCACCAAATTACCCCCAATAGTTGTTGTTCTGTTGTTGTGCTTAATCTGACGGTATTTTTGTTTTTTGTTTTGTTTTTTAAAAATCAATTGCTTGTTTATATTGTAAAATTTTGGCAAATTACAAAAATGCGTTTGAAATTTGGGTTATTTTATTATTATACTACAAAACTCTGTGGTTTTAGAAATTGTAAATTTGACCCCTACCATTCGTTGGATTGAGATTGCATGTGCCGTTGCTCATTTGAAAATTAACAACTCTTGAATAAATAAATAAATAATTAAAAAAAATAAAAAGTGGAGAAGTAAAAAAAAAATGTTAACTTATTTCATTAACCAATACTCTAATGGTATTGGTTAATGAAAATATTTTTAAAAATATTTTATGGAAAAAGAAGTTATAATAAGACTAATTAAAACTCCTGCAATTATAACCACATGGGACATTGTAAAAGAAGTTATAAACTGTTTCACCCACGAGAGTTACATTATGCCATGTCTAAGATCCTTAAGTTCCACATGCCAAATATGGAATATCCATGTCGAGTACATATATGATATATTTTGATAATCGTGGAGTGCATGTATGATATTACTATTACTATTATTATTATTATTATTATTATTATTATTATTATTTTGAGGAAGATGTATGATATTACTTGGTTACATTAAAAAAAAAACTACAAAAAAATATTCTATAATTTCCCAACTGTCAGTCACATAGCGTTATACCCCACAAACATTTGTATTACTATTGACCCACCCAAACACTCGTATATATCGGTCGATAGTCCAACCTCCTTTTACAGAGATTGTTCTCATCTTACTCTCTTCGTAAAGATATAATAGCAGCATTCATTCAATTCCAACTAAGAAATGGCGGAAGAAGCTTTGTTTAGTGTTGCTAAGGGAATCACAGATAAAGCGAGCAACCTCTTAGCCCAAGAGATTGTACTACTCTGGAATCTCAAAGACGATATGGAAAAGCTCAACGACACAGTTTTGACAATCAGTGCTGTGATTCAGGATGCAGAGGAGAAGCAGCAGCACAACAATCAAGTTAGAGTGTGGCTGAAAAGGCTGAACGATGCACTTTTTGAAGCGGACGATTTGCTGGATGACATCTCCACTAAAGCTTTACAACGGGAAGTGATGACACGGAATAAGAAAGCAAAAGAGGTACGCATCTTCTTTTCCAAATCCAACCAGCTTGTATATGGTCTTAAAATGGGTCATAAGGTTAAGGCAATAAGGGAGAGGCTTGATTCCATCAAAAAAGATAGGGGGTTCCACCTAGATGAACTTCCTGTAGAGACACAAGTGAGAGAAACTCATTCTTTTGTACGTACTGAAGATGTCATTGGGAGAGACAACGATAAGGTAGAGATTATAAGAATTCTTTTGGATCCCAATGTTGAAGAAAGCGTTTTGATCCTTCCAATAATTGGACTTGGAGGACTAGGGAAGACCACATTAGCTCAACTTGTATTCAATGACAGAGAAATCCAAAATCATTTTGAGCAAAAGCTTTGGGTGTGTGTCTCTGATGATTTTGAAGTAAAAGTAATTGTTAAGAAAATTTTGGAGTGTGCACAAAATAAGAAACAAGAAGAAATTGAATTGAACACATTGATTAATAATCTTAAGAAAGAAATTGATGGAAAGAGATACCTTCTTGTGTTGGATGATGTGTGGAATGAGGATCCTCAAAAATGGCTTGAACTAAAAAGTCTTTTAATGGATGGGGCAAGAGGTAGTAGAATATTAGTGACTACACGCATTAATAAAGTGGCAGAGATTACAAAAACTATTCAACCATACATGTTAGAGTGTTTAGATAAAGAGAAGTCTTGGTCTTTATTTAAGCAGTTTGCATTTGCAAACGAACAAGATTCACTGAATTCAAACATTAGGGAAATTGGAATGGAAATCATTGCAAAGTGTAAAGGAATCCCTCTTGCCATAAGGAGTTTAGGAAGCCTATTGTACTTTAGAAACCCAGAAAAAGAGTGGTCAACTTTTAAGGACAATGAACTTTCAAATGTAGGTCAAAAAGAAAATGATATCCTATTAATACTTAAGTTGAGTTATAATCATCTTCCATCATATTTGAAGCAATTCTTTGCTTATTGTTGTTTATTTCCAAAGGATTACAAAATTCATAAACCAACATTAATTAAAATGTGGATGGCACAAGGTTTCATTAGGCCTTTAAATCAAATTCAATGCCAAGAAGATGTTGGTCATGAGTATATTATAGATTTATTATGGAGATCATTTTTTCAGGAAGTTGAAAAGGATGAGAGGGGCAATACATTACATTTCAAAATGCACGATCTTATGCATGATCTTGCGAAATTAGTAGCAGGATCTTATAGCACCACTTGTAATTCAAAAGAGGAAATTATTGATGAAAAAACTCTTCATGTGTCATTTGGTGGCCAGTCACAATCACAAGTTCCAAGTTCAATGTTCAAAGCTAGTAGGATACGAACATTTATGGTGGAAGATCAACTTAAGAATCTACATCAATTAATTTATGATTCTAAAATTGTTGCATGTTTTAAGTTCATTCGCTTGTTGGATTTGCATAATAAGGGCATTAGAACCATTCCAGGTTCTATTGGGAGGTTGAAACATTTAAGATATCTTGATCTATCCGATAACATGATTAGGATGCTTCCTAATTCTATTACGAGATTGCATAATTTGCAGACTCTCAAACTACATGAATGTCCTATTACCAAGTTGCCCAGTGATTTTACCAAATTGGTCAACCTAAGGCTTCTTGAGATTGATACTTTGTCTTTGACTCATATACCCCGTGGATTGAAACAAATGACTAGTCTTCAAGATTTGTCAGTAATTCAGATAAGAATGAATAGCGGTTCATGCTTTAAGCGTAAAAGTGGATTGAAGGAACTTCATGAACTAAGTGAGTTGAAATTTCTAAAAGTTGAAAATTTGGATTTACGTAATTACAGGGGAGTGGAATTTCCAAAACAGATGTCATCGTTCACAAATTTGGTATATTTTTCGTTAGAAGACTGTAACAAATGCCAACATTTGCCACCGTTGGAGCAACTTCCTTATCTCAAGCGTCTCTATCTCAACAAATTGGATTCTCTAGAGTACATGTCAGAGATTGATTACAGTGAGGAGCTCTCTAATTCTTCATTCATCCCTTCTCTAGAAGTACTCAAACTCTCTTGTTGCCCTAACCTAAAGGGATGGTGGCGACAGAGAAGGGATTCTTCAGAGGAAGTCGATGATGATAAGAATCATTTGTTGCCCTTTTTTCCTGGTCTTTCCATTTTAGAAATTAAGAATTGCCCTAAGCTTACTTCCATGCCTCTGTTTCCAAATGTCAAAGGCTAACATTGGATATGTGTAGCTTGAAGCCATTGAAGCAAACATCAACACTCCAGATTGAGATTGCCAACTCCTCCTTTGCCCCTCTCTCCAAACTAGAATATCTAAAATTTGTGAATTCTATGGAAGTTGATTTATCAAATTTTGGGGATGCCATAGAATGCCAAGGCCTTAAGAGCCTTCAATCACTTGAAATTAAATGGTGCAGCAAATTGGAATCATTGCCTGAAGGGATGAGTGGCCTCACCTCTTTGCATAGACTATATATTTGGTGTTGCCCCAAACTAAAATCACTGCCTGAAGGAATACAAGGCCTTACCTCTTTGTATACACTACAAATTATTCACTGTCCCATCTTACTGGAAAGATGCAAGAGAGAAACAGGTGAAGATTGGCCAAAAATTGCTCATATTCCAAACTTGGAAGGGGATCTATATCAGCAACAAACCAACTGAGGTATCTAACTAAACCGCCGTTTTATCCAATGTTTCATTCAAAATCAGAAACCCAATTTCTTTTTCCTCTTTACCTCATTTTTTTTCTTCTTGACTATTTCAATATATTTCTTGGTGATTGAATTTCAGATGAAGAACCAAATGAACCCCAGAAGATTCACTTATAATAATTGCAAATTAATCAAACCAATTGGGTGGTTCAAAAATTCGTCAATTAACCATTGGTACTGTCTCATTCTTTCTTCTCTTTCCTTTTAACCTCTATTATCTACTCATATGATTTTTAATTTTTATTCCAAGCATTTCACTACTATTTGGTGATTAAATTTCAGATGGAGAACCAAATGAACAGTAGAAGAAACTTGATCTGTTAAGAATCAGAACTTAATCAAATCTTCTGGCAGCTGTAATTTTTCAACAAGTCAAAACTCACATGTATTATCTCATTTGTTTCTTATTTTTCCAGCTTTTTATCTGCGTATAAGCTTTTCATTCTAAAAGTGATTATATCATGCACATATTAGGAAAAATAATTTGTGAATTTTCCTTCATCTATTTCTTCATTTTATTCATTGTAGCTCAAACTGAGGTATGTAGTGATGTACTTGTGGCGCTTCATTTCTCATTGTGTTAACAGATTAAAATTTGGCATGCGGTTACATTGGGTTACCATTGTAGGAAGAGTTGAATCAAGCATTATTGTGTGAAAAATTGAATCTAGCAACCACATTGCAGGAATCAGCTTTGTTGTGCAGGTATTCTGTTGGTTAAATTCATTTTTTACATATGCTTCCAACTTGCTATTATCTGCAAATGATAATAATTCAAATTTTATATTTGAAATAATTTTCTAAGGCCTTTTTTTTTTTTTTTTTGGTTAACAACAGAGAAATTTAGTGTTTCCTCCTAATTTTGTCCAGTAGCCGGGCCCTGGTTTCCATTGAAAACACAGCTTGATATTTTTAGTTTAGAAGTGCTTAATTTCATGGATTGATTTCACTTTGCGCTCTACCTGGCTTCAATTTCTCATCTTTAAATCAATCAACAGTTTTAGTAAAATGGACATTGTTCCTATGCTTTATCAAACATCACGGTATCGTCATTTTTTTTCTTTCTCAATTTTAAGATTGTATATTGGCTTGGATTTATACTTTAAGTTGATCTTAATTCTTAATGCTCATAGTAGTATCATAAAGAAACTTTTCAATTACTGTGCACTCCTATGTTTAGATATACGCTGTTAATCGAATAATAGTGTTCTATTATTATTTCCTTTTGGTGTACGCTTTACAGCACTTAATTAGTTTATTAGAAAACTAGAGATCCAGTTGCTGTTGATTACTGTTATTATCAATACTGACTAATTACAATCAGCCACTTTTTTTTTATTTTATTTTTTTAATGAAGCTATTCTTTCTAAAGCCAATAACAGAACCTGATAAATTTGTGCTTCAGGCTGTGATCATGTTCTTTTATGTAGGCAACTTTCAATTACAATTTCTGCCTTATAAATTTTAGTGAATTTGATATGGTGAGGTCCCTCAGTTATTGGAATAAAGAGGCTAGCGAACTTATTAAATATCAAGTACTAAGTAGCATGACTGTTGGATTAAAATGTGAAATTTGGAAGAAGTTTCAATTTCTTGGCTTGAATAATCCATGGAGATAACTCACATATGGTATTATAATCTCCCTTTCTAGAATACTTCTTGTCTTTTTTTCCTTTGTCTCTTCCTTCACTTCTTTGGGAGTTGATTCTTATTGACACTAGATTGTGTGAAATACATGTATCCTGGTGCTACTTGCATACATACTAATTCAAAATTCTCATTTAATTGTGCTTCTGATGCATTGCTACAGGACAAGAAGTGGAGAGTAGATGACAATCCAATATATAAATTGATATTTGGGGGTGCTTCTGATGGCATAATTATGTTGATATATGTTGATGACTGCTTTTATAAACAGCGGAAGGATCTCAGGTGATTTTGAAGAATTCTGTATGTGATTTTAGATTTCTAAGGGCTAATGTTACTTTGTCGAAAACAGAGTGATTTGAGTGTTTCCTCCAATTTTTTTCCAGCAGTCTGGTTTTCATTGAAAATACAGCTTGATATTTAGAGTTTTAGATCTGCATAATTTCATGGGTTGATTTCACTTTGTGCTCCACTTGGACTAGATTTCTCATCACAGTACCATCTTTTTCTTACTTTCTCATCACACATTGGCCTCAAGTTTTAAAATCGGGCTGTCAATCTAGGATTTTATTCTTTGGACTTTATTTTGGTATGAATATTCTTCATAATTCCACCATTTTTTCATTATAACCCCAATTTATAATGAGATTGCACACTTTTCCATCAATGGTGCAAGTAGAATAGAAAATGCTGGTTTTCAACCAATCTTCCTTGCTTTCTTTATTCAGCACAAAGAGAGTCTTCTTCATTAAGTGTTGAACCTTCATTATCTTCAATTCTTCTCTGATTTCTTCAGGTAAGGGCTGATAACCAGGTTCCTTACTTTCTTGTTTTATCTATCATACATTGGCATAAGAGATTCTCTCTTGTCATAATTGCAAGGCCCTCTTCTTCTTCATAATCTTCAACAATTTCTTTACACAGTGGATTAGTGTAGGTAGGGGCTTCGGATTGTTGATCAAATTTCTGTAGTCCATCACAAAGAGTGCTTTTCCATCGTCGGTTTGTGTTGCTAATCATTTGCAGTTTATCTGTGGGAAGAATCAAATATGGCAACCACACTGCAGGAATTAGCTTGTTGAGTAGGAATGTATTCAGTTGGTTCAATTTCTTTTTATATATGAACTTCCAGCTTGCTGTTATATCTACAGATGTCTTTTTTTGCTAAGTACAGTTTTGTCTAAACATAATGACAGACAGTTTGGTATTTGAATTTAGAATAATATCTGTATTTCCCAATTTTTTCTAGTAGCTTAGTCTTCATTGAAATCACTGCTTGATATTTAAAGCAATTAACAATTTCAAATTAAATGGATACTATATACTATTGAAGCAACAATGTACCATTTCTTTTTTTTGGTAAGTAACAACAAAGTACCATTTTTTCTCACTTCGATTTTCAAATTTTAGGTTGGCATGGGTTAAGAAAAAAAAGGGGGGGGGGGGGGAGGGGGGAATCTCTAGCATGTGTTTCATAGGGGGGGGGGTAGGGGGGAATCTCTAGCATGTGTTTCATACACTAATTATGGATTTTTATATAACTAGAGACATGTTAATTACTGTTATTGTCTTTACCTACTAAATGTTACAGTCAACACCATTTCCTTTTTTGTGAAGATTATCTTTCTACAGATTTAGCAACAGAACCTGATGTATCGTTTTAAAGTGTGTGCTTCAGGATTTGATCATGTGAATTAATATTGTCATCTTTCTACACATCTCTAGAATCCTTTCTGTCAATATTTCCTTTGGTTCTTCCTTGACATCTTCAAAACCTGATTGACATGTAGATTGTCTTTCATACCGTGAGACTTGATGCAATCCATTTCTGTACTAATATTCTAATATCAATGCTTATTTTATTGTATTTCAGTTGCATCGGCATAGGACTTGAAGCGGAGAGTTATTGAGGACCCACGTATAAGGTATGACAGAGCTTCTAAAGGCATAGTTACATTGAGATACAGGGGTAACTGCTTTTGTATTATGAAGGTAAGGACACCTCATTTGGAGTGACATATTCGTTTCGCGTCAGACACCTGACATGTGCTGGGACACTCTTTTGCATGCATGTCCCAGCCGTATCCTTTTAAAATAAAAAATTTCTGGACACAAGGGAACAAGAGGAATCAAATACCCTTTCACAAAACAAAGAGAGTGCATTTGAAAATTAATAAATATTCTTATCCCTGTTTTGTATTCTAATTTCTAAACATCCTTTAATAATCATGAATTCACTTTATTATCTATTATTGTTCTTAAATTGATATATACTTGACATTATATGAAAAATAAATGCTTAACAATACATAGAAAATATATATAATAAGTATTTAATAGACGTGTTCTGCCTTGCATCAACATGGTGATGTGGTTATAAGGGGTAATCTTCCTTTAACGTGTAGAGGTGTTTTCTCCCGCTACCTAGTGGAGGTGGGGTCATGACAAGCAGCTTTAATTCTGGTCAGGTCTCAATTGTGCTTAATTGTAGTTGATTGTATCTAGTGAGAATTGTTCTGCTCTACTGGGTCTGTACATCTTTTAACTTGCTTGCTGCCCTTTTTTTGGGACTAGCAGAGACTTTGTTGTATCAGTCTTTTTGTGCTATATACATATTGGTCCTCCTTGTTGGTTGGTTTCTCTCACATTTAGACATCAGTTTCTAAAATGGATTGTTTCTCTTAGAAATATTTGATTGGATGCTAAATGTGTCATGCTTTCTAGATTTTGAGATAAAGAAGTTATTCCAGCTTAATAATTAAAATGAAAATCGTACCTGCACTCACTGTAGGAAGCAAATGCTTCATATAGAAGTCAATTACAACATTTGTGTTTTTGTTTTCTCTGCCAACAAGATTTTCGAAAGATTTCTTAAGATAATCATGATAAAAATGTTAAGGTGTAGTTTCATCTTTTGTTTTTTAGCATTGCTTATGTGTTTGAATCGTTTCTACTTCCATGAGACTGAAAATTCACCACATGTGCAGTGAGCTGACCTTATTTGAATGAGTTTCAACCTGTTAATTGGAGTTAACATAGTTAAACAATTTCATTTGTCATTCATCCAGTAATTTGATAATAGATGATCGTATTATTTTTTGTCCTAACTAATGCCAGGTTACTCTTTTTTGCAGATTATATGACAAGACCAACTAATATCATCTCATAGCATTGTGAACTCCACCACCTTCGAGGGACTTGTGCTTTTGTGCAATACAGTGGAAAATAAGGGTAAGTGGTCATTATTAAATAACTTCATCAGTTTTTGTTTCGTTTCTTTTTAGATAACTGCGTCTTATGACTCACTTCTGTATCCAACAAACGTTTAGGTATCATGTTGGAGCAGATATCAAGTTGATGATGCAACCAGTTGTTTGGCTGCTAAACCAAGAAGAAAATGAAGAACTAGCAGATGCGTGAAGCAATTGAAGGCGTTCTTGTTTGTTCCATTTAGTGGAAGACCTAACAACCAACAAGAAGAGGTGCTCTGGACTCATACATTACTGGCCTGCTGAAATATTATAATCTATCAATGATCTTGCAGTTCCCTTCTGTGCAAGAAATAAGTATAACAAAAGAGAGAAGATATAGCACCAGGACTGAGATTACAAGCTCCAATGACACATGATGATAAAGATTACAAAGTAATCTGGTGGCTTGAATATGTTAGGTGTGAAAGTCAAATTTGAGTTGTATTTTTCTTGGACTCGTTTTGCCGACTTTGGTTAGGTCTCTGGTATTTTAATTAAGTTCCACAAACTGTACTTGGTTTAGGATTTGAATCATTTTTTTACTGCACCTCTACTTTGGTAATATATATATGTGGGCTCTTTGTGAAATCTCTTGAGCCTTGGCTTTTGTATTTTGTGAGAAAGAGTTCTTTGGGTGTATTTGGGGTTTAGGTCCGGTGAGAGTGTCTGTGTGCCACATTTGTAATCTTATTTTCTTAGTGAAACTTTCTTGACGCTGCCTGTGGATGTAGGCTTAAAGCTGAACCACGTAAATCTGTCTTTCTCATATTATTATTTCTTCTTTTTTCTATTTATATTTTGCATAAACCCACTATTATTGGCTACACTTTCAGCATATTAGCATTAAAACTTCTGCTATATCAATTGATCTCTTATATTGATCTCTCTCCTACTAGTCATTCAGAAAGGTGAACTATCCTGTCTTTTTTGGTTATTTCATTGGCACAAAGAACCTGCAAGCTTGATTTTGTTTCTTTTCTCACCTGTTTGGTTAGATTTTGCAATTCTAAGTATGTTCAGTGTTGCTGTGAGCTATGCCAAGATTGGAAAAAGGTGGAGATTAATTTATGCACAATTTGGTCGGGAAGCACAATTTATGTACCTCAAAGTTTGTACTATATAAAGGAGAAAAGCTATAAATTTGTGCCATATAAAATAGACGATTGGTTGGCTGTAGTTCTGAAAATTACATAAACTATTTTAAAATATCGTCTCATTGATCAACCAATCTGCATCACTATGCATAGTTGCACACATTTAAATTCCATGTCATGGCTAAGAGGAGAACCAACCAACAAGTTTGATCTAACTTGAGTTATATGAAATAAAAAATAAAAAATAAAATAAAAGGGTACAACCAAAAAACTAACACATACAACATTGAAAAGGATCAAATTGTCATCCTCTAGAAACCAAATAATTAACACTTAGAAAAAATCAAGAGAGAAACACATAAAAACTTAAAACCTTAGAACCCAAAAAGGTGGATGTAACATGAATATAATTTATAAGACTCGGCTCTAAAGAGTAGCTCAAACTTCAAAGCGTCTTTCTTGCAAACTATATAGGATTCAAGTAATCATATGTGAAGTACATGCTATTAGGATTGCATCCAAAGTAATCTTTTGGCATAGATAGAAAAGGAACTAAAATAAGAACTATTTCAAAGGAATAAAAAAGTAAGGTCTGGGCTTTGACAGTTCTCTATTATACATATAGACCCAGACCCAATACGACTATTGAGTAATTATTCAGCCACAAGCAACAAACAAGAAGTCAAAGACTGCAGTCTAATGTTTTATAACTAGGATTAGATACCCAGATAACTAATAAATGCAATCTACATACATGTGGATGTGGGTGCATCAAAATTTTCATAATGTTAAAGTCAGAGAAGAAGAAAACAAATTCTGGGGTCTTATCTCTTGAGATGGCCCAAAGGGCCCAAGGCCACATGCAATTTTGTTTTGGTAAGAGATAAGATTGTAAATTGCACATTTAAAATTTAGAATATTTTGAATTTATTACTTAAAGTTTTAAAATTTAGATTAGAAACCCAATGTTATGTAGTGTTTAGAAAAAGAAAAGAAAAAAAAGAAAAAGAAAAAGAAGAAGCATTTTTTATCCCTACCAAATGCTTTCACAGAATTTTGCTTGAGCGAAAATGCCGTTGTTCAAAATCTTCCATAAAAGCATTTGATAGATTTTTAACATAATTTAAATACATCAATTTTAATAATTTTTTATTTGAGTTTGCTCCCTCCTCTCAAATTCATAATGAGATCCACCATTATTGTGAGAGTAAAAGACACCATTTCAATGTATTCTAAGAGTACTTAAGAATTTTCTTAGAACTAGAAGTGGTTTCTACGATGAATCCTAATTAGGGAGACATTGTAGAAGAAACTGTTCAGGATGAAGAAATATCATTTTCATTTGAAAATAGTTATAATTTTTGTTATTCTTTTTTCATGCATAATTTATCCCAAATGCTTAATTTTGCCCCACAATTTTAACGATAACTAATCATATGAAATAGCATCATGTCATCACTTTGTTTGGGGGTTACCATTACAACGTAAAAGAAAATTCACAAAAATTGTGACCAAACCAAAATCATCAAATAAAGAAAATAGTTTCAAGGATGCCAACGAGTGACTAGAGAATATTGCAGGAGTACAATAATGTTAGACAATAGTGGATCACACTTATTAAACCATAATCAATCATGATGATTCTTTCATTATTTTGTATATGTTTGATAGTAAAATTGGTGGGAGCATTAATATTTTCACAAGATAAAATCATAAAATGTGAATGAACCCAAACCATTTACCTTTTTATTTATTTTTTGTTGGTTGAGAAACAAACATTCAGCCTGGGCTTTATTAAAAAAAGAAACAATGTCAAGGAACATCAAAACCAACTAGCTAGGAGATATCTTCAGGTAGGCAGTGCCGGCTCTATATATAAAGCAATCGATGCGGTCGCCTAAGGCCCTAAGTAGAAGAAAGGCCCCCAAATTTTAATCAATAGAGGTTTTTAATATATTATAATAGTATTAATTAAGTCCAAATATTAGTCAATGAATAAGATAATATTTTTTTATCAAATGAAAAAAAGAAAAAAAATATTACGTTCACAACATTTTTCACAACACTTTTTAAAATAAATCCTAAGAGATAAGTTGTTACACGGTATTATTGATGATAAAAAATTAATTTAATGTTGAGTTCAAATTAGAACCAATAACAAATTAACACCTAAGATTTGTTATGGAAATATTATGAATATAGCTTCTAAAAAAAAAAGCAATACAAAAAAGAAAATCACAACATTTTTCACAAGTTGAGTTGATAAACTTTTACTAGTTTTTATCTAAATCCACCACTAACATCACTTTTTTACTTACCACTATCAAATTATCAATTTGCCACGTCAATAGATGTGAAAAATTTTGTCAAATTTTTTGTCTATAGACTTTCAAAAAAAAATCTACATGATTCATGTTAATTAATAGTAATTTTGTATCTAAAATAAGATAATTGAATTTAAATTTTTTTTAAAAATCATATTTAAATATATAAAATAACTTAATTTTAATTTTTGCCTTAGGCATTCAAATGCATTAAGCCGCCCCTGCAGGTAGGCCACCCGACCAATCCTGAGATCCCACTGAGTTTTTTGCCTTCTTAGCTAACGCGGCAACAACATTACAAGTACGACGGACATGAACAAATTGAAAAAACTGAAAGACAAAGACTAAAGCGCGAATATCGTCCACAATATTCCCAAAAGAAGTCAACACTGTACTCTCCTGAGAGATGGCATTGACCACTGAAGCTGAGTCCCCCAAGCCATTTACTATTCTGGGTTTCTATTCCGGCTGATTCCTCACATAGAAGTCAAGCATGTAACAAGGGAAGTGCATTGTGCATAGGTGTATATATGGATGCCTTGGCTGCTCTAAGGAGAACACAGACTTCAGGTTTTGTTTTGTTTTGTTTAAATCTCCCACTTCGATTTTTAGTTCTGCTTTATTCTATAATTTGAAAAACTCTCCGTCTTGTTCATGTTACTTTTTTTTTTTAGGGTTCATGCCACTTCTTAGTTCTTNCCCTACCAAATGCTTTCACAGAATTTTGCTTGAGCGAAAATGCCGTTGTTCAAAATCTTCCATAAAAGCATTTGATAGATTTTTAACATAATTTAAATACATCAATTTTAATAATTTTTTATTTGAGTTGTCTCGTGGAATTAGCCTAACATCTAAAATCTAATAAAAACTTGTCTAGTGAGGTATTATCTTTTTTTTTTTTTTTGGGTCTAGTGTCATTATTATTATTATTATTATTATTATTAATTTTGGATTTTTTTTGATAATTTTTTTTGAAGGTATGAATTAATAGGAAAGTGTCCTATTTTGTAGGCATTTTAAGTAGAGTTGGCGATATATTTTTTCGGAATTTTCCTAAAGTTTTTTCTTTATTAAACGTAAGATTTATGAGTATTTTTAAAATAAATAAAAGTGTAGTCCAAAGAGGAGAATCTTCTTATAGATAATATAGATAAATAAGAGTATATAGCATCTTTTTTCTCTTACCCAAGTTTTTTTTTTTTTTTTTTTTTGAGTCCTCTTTCACAGTATTAAATTTCAAGTACATATAGGAAGAATAGTGCAGAAACTTGCAATAACCATTTGTAATTATACTGCTCCTATTTCACATTTTCCAAGTGGCTTATTTATTATTTATTCATGTAAAATAAAAAATATATATATTAAAAAGATTGTAAAAGAAAATATATGATCTTAAATATTCTTTATCCTAAAGAAGATATGGTACACAATATCATGACCTACTGAATAGTGTCTCATGTGGAGATGTCGGTGTAAGGATGAATCAAAGTAGTTTTCTCTTTTGATTCACTAACTTGTAATTATATAATTTCAGTTTTCATCATTATATTCAATGGTGCCATGAAAGATGCTATGACTCAGCAACATTGAGATTTTTTTTTTTTTTAATAAATACTTTATTGATAGTTATCCAAGTACAAAAAAGGGAGGGTTTTTAACTATCTATCTCCACAGCCTGAACAACCAGTAGAGAGACACTAGAGATAGGTACTAGTCCTACTCAATTTACAAAACAGCTCATTGAGCTAAAAGATGGGTTGGAGCATTGCTATCTCTGTACATAAAAGAAAAAGAAAAACCATCAAAACACTTGACAAGATCCAAAATTTCTGCAATCACTTCTGCAACATTGAGATTTTATGAAAAGATTGTCTAATTAAAAATATCAAAAGAGAGTGTTATGGGCAAAAATCTTGTATACAATGGGCGCATGAAATACCTTCTCATGTTAAGGACAGTTTTAAAGTTCTGAATAAAACAACAATAAACATAAAGGTCCTAGAAACTTTGAAATACCCTCTCCATACTACTTTGTTTCAAATATAACTTTGCTTTCTACCCACCACATGGGTACGACCAGCTTCAACCCCATCACCAAATCCTGTCAATGTACCTTACTCGTTTTAGTTTGTTTCTCCTCTACGCATTATGTAGACCCTTTTTAGAGCAAGTGGTGCTGTCTCACCTGTGTGTTGATCTCAATAAGACTAGAACAATTCTTGAGCATCTAATTTAAGATGCTTTTAGGTGCCCATTCACCTACAAACATGTCTCTACAAAGGGATTCTATTTGAAATAAATTCAAACCCCAAACAAAAGCTTCTTATACATGATAGACTCATCACCATCCAAAGTTAGAGATTTGGTGCCAAGGAGTTCATCATAGTTATGGTTTGGTGACTTTGGTCACCCCTTTCTACACTCTACAGGACTGCAGTGTTTGAATTCCAAAGAAATATTACTTGATCACAAAACTGAGTGACAATTTAATGTGAAGAAACTAACCAATATCGAAATAATCCATTTCAATTCATTAACATGTACCATTGTGAAATTATTTGTTGAACAGACACATTGACAGATTGCTCATGCAGTAGCAAGCATAAAACTTTGTTCATTCATATATGTGGAGCGTAATAATAAAGAATAATGTGTGTGGAATGAAATTAGCATTTTTTTTTGGAAAAACTTTTACTAGTTTTTATCTAAATCCACCACTAACATCACTTTTTTACTTACCACTATCAAATTATCAATTTGCCACGTCAATAGATGTGAAAAATTTTGTCAAATTTTTTGTCTATAGACTTTCAAAAAAAAATCTACATGATTCATGTTAATTAATAGTAATTTTGTATCTAAAATAAGATAATTGAATTTAAATTTTTTTTAAAAATCATATTTAAATATATAAAATAACTTAATTTTAATTTTTGCCTTAGGCATTCAAATGCATTAAGCCGCCCCTGCAGGTAGGCCACCCGACCAATCCTGAGATCCCACTGAGTTTTTTGCCTTCTTAGCTAACGCGGCAACAACATTACAAGTACGACGGACATGAACAAATTGAAAAAACTGAAAGACAAAGACTAAAGCGCGAATATCGTCCACAATATTCCCAAAAGAAGTCAACACTGTACTCTCCTGAGAGATGGCATTGACCACTGAAGCTGAGTCCCCCAAGCCATTTACTATTCTGGGTTTCTATTCCGGCTGATTCCTCACATAGAAGTCAAGCATGTAACAAGGGAAGTGCATTGTGCATAGGTGTATATATGGATGCCTTGGCTGCTCTAAGGAGAACACAGACTTCAGGTTTTGTTTTGTTTTGTTTAAATCTCCCACTTCGATTTTTAGTTCTGCTTTATTCTATAATTTGAAAAACTCTCCGTCTTGTTCATGTTACTTTTTTTTTTTAGGGTTCATGCCACTTCTTAGTTCTTGTATGTCCTTAAAAAAAAGATAATAATAATAATAATCTACTTAGAGAAGACCCCCAACATCAAGGAGCTAATTCAGGAAAACAACAATATTATTCATCTACTAATAGGAATAATAATCTAATACATCAATAATTCCAGCATCCATGGACAAACGAAGAGCAAATTTACCAAAATGTCTTTGTCTTTTATAAAAAATAAATTTTTAGTGTAAGTGAGGATTAAACCTTAAATCTTTTATTTAAGTATAATAGATTTTACCAATAAAGTTAACTAATTTGTCATTAACGAGGGAGAAAATGATGAATTTTATAATCTGAGATAGATAGACATATCCATCAGGTTGTGCTTCAGTAAACGGTGGCTTTTCAATGAGATTTCAGCTTCCCTTTTTCTTCCATCATTTCCTAACCCCCCTTTTTTTTAATCCAGCTTGAATATAATAAGGATTTCACAGCTCACTGTACAGAAAACCCATTTCAGCTACCTAGCTCGCTATACAGAAAACCCATTTGTACTTAATATATATATATATATATATTAGAAGAAAATTTGTACTCAATTTCTTCTGATTGTCAGATGCATTTTTAATTAAATTTGTACTTAAATTATCAATTATTCCTTGAACTTTGTACTAAAAGCTGTAAAATTGAGTCAATTGATTTTATTCGTAAATACTGATTAGTTCAAGGTCTAGAGGCACAATGTGCCCTTCTTGCCAAGAAAAGGAACCATCCTAGTTTAAAATTTTTTATACCTGGCGAGATTTGTGCATGATTTTTGATATATGACTAGTAGGTATTGTTGTTATCATGGTATGTTCCCTGATTACTTCAAGTGAAACAGATGCAACTATTTTAAAGATACATCCATTAAGCTACATCCACATATTGTGTGGTATATTATTATAAATTAACACAAAATTGTAGAAATAAGAAAATGTCAATAGCACAATTGAAAATTTAATCCCAGTGTGCCCTTCCCCAAAAATCCTTGCTAAGCTACTATCAAAGTGAATAATTATTCAATGTTGGGACTAGTCTCTATAATTCAAGTTGATTGTAGTTCCAATTGAGAAATAAATCTGCAAACATTTTCATTAAACATTCTGATTCTGATAATAGTATTTTGAAGATACATCCATTAAGCTACATACACATATTGTGTAGTATCTTATTCTAAGTTAGCACACAAAATTATAGAAGTAAGAAAATGTGAATAGCATGATTTGATAATTTAATCCCTAAACCAAAATGGCTATGGAAACACGTATTTGAGATCCTTCAATGCTAGTCTGCCAAGTCTAAGCTTCTCCTTTTTGACACAACTCAGGCCCATGTAACTCGAAGTGGCCCACTAGCACATATACTCCATTCCTTGTAATGTGATCCGACGGTTCCGAATATATACATATTTTTTAGGGTAAATCATATCATATTATCTATATATATATATAAAACCGAAACTTTTGAAACTCCCACAATTTTTCACGTCAGCACAATATTAAAAAAAAAAAAAAAAAGCTATGATATAAGCAAAAAAAGGAAGGAATTTATTTAAAATCAAATACCAAAAAATCAAGCTGTTAATGTTAATTACAATTTTTTTTTTTTGTTATACCGTGAAAATCATGTTGTTATTAGCTTTCCTTTCTTTTTCTTTTTTTAATCCAAAAATTTGATATTTATCCAAAAAATAAATTAAAACAAATTATATTGAAAAAAAAGTAGATAACAAATTTATTAGAAATTCCTCCTCGTGTTTATATCCTCCCAATGAAAGTCATTTTTTATTTTTATTTTATATAATTTTTTTCTTTTACATGCAATGCAGTAACTAAAAAAATAAGAAAGTTGCTACTTTTTTTTTTATAATACACTATATGTATATATAAAAAAAAAGAATTAGATGGATTTGATGAAGAATTTGGATTATAACACACACAATAAAAAAAAAAAAAAAGGAATAGATGGATTAGATGAAGAATTTAGATTGTAATCAAATTAAGATTTTTATCAACTTAAAAATTATAGAAGAAAAATTATATATATATATATATATTTAAATCTAAAAATCTAAGTGATTTATATTAAAATTTCACGTACGATGCACGTGAAATATTAGATTTATCAACTTGTAAATCATGTCAAAATATAAATCATATTAATTTACAAAAAATCACGTACGATAATTATATATTAATATACTTATTAATATAATTAATATACAATAAATAAATCATAATATATACTTATTAATATAAAAATTAACATTAATAAAAAATAGTTCATTATCCATTGTAATTTTTATTAATATATATTAATTTTTAAAAATTAATAAATAAATCGTATTAATATTTGAGGTCATATATATACACACACTCCCCAATGAAGAATTTTATATGAACAAAAAGTCTAAAACTAATATTAATTGAATAGAATTTTATAGACTAAAATTCAACACTATGTTGCAACCTTAAACAAAATAAACTAAAGAAAAGAACAAATTAAACACTACGTTATTTTATTTTTATCCACTTAGAAATACAGTAAGTGTAATTCAACTTAATCAAATTATGATTTTATCCTCTTAAAAATTATAGTTGAAGAAAAATTATATCCACTTAAAAATTATAGTTGAAGAAAACTTATATATATTTTTTCTTAAAATCTAAAAATTAAAGAATTTTTTTGCAATTTGGTGCCGCCATTTGGCACAACCACAGAATCTAAGCTCAACTTTTATTATATACTAGTCGCTAACCCGTGCGATGCACGGGCTAGTTAAACAAAAAAGATAATTAAGAAACCATATGGTAAAAAAAATAAATAAATAAATAAAAGAACCAATAAGAGACTAATTTGTTCATCAAGTAATCAACCTAAGTGACATCATAGCTCTTGTACAAAACTATTAATCTATGTCAAAGTGTCAAATGACAATGTGAAAAACATTTCATAAATAACTTATTGATAACAGGTATAGAGAAGGGACTTTTGTAAATCACCAAAGGAATTAGAGTCAACATCTCATTGCAAACGGAATATAGCTCTATATTAAAACCAAAAGTAAAGTTTCAATCATTCTCTTTCTATAAAATATTATTGAAACTATATTTAGTTTACCTCAGTTTCAAATAGAAATTACTTGAAGAAACAACTATTTTGAATCATTATCTGAAAAAGGAGCGACATGAAAAACTAAAATAAGATGAAATTGCTCAAACATATTTTAGCATCAATGTCCAAGTTGAGCTTTATGTATAGCAACCAATTAGTCACTCCAATTGAAAGCACAATGTTTGAAAGAATCTGCCAAATATCTTATTCACAATTTTCATCCACCTCCCTAGATCACTAAACTATACATCTAACTACCTTAACTTCAATATTGAATACAAAGACAGAGCCAACATGTCTCATAAGAAAATGCATACAATAAAGAGCCTTGAAGCCAATAATGTCTATAACCTTGAGATTTTGGAAACCTGACAGAGCCAAGTCTTTTAGCAGCTCATAGCCCAATCCATTAGCCCCTACTTCTAACACTTTTGCATATATTGCAAGATCCTCACTCAAGTCTTAGCTGCCACCAATTAAAACAAAAACCTTAAAAGTTTTAACATATTTGAATAAGGATTAAACCCAAGAAGATTGAAGTTGAAAATTGGTAAAAAAACATCAGAACCTTCGAATACCTAAATAATTGTTACCAATAACATCTACTTATGGGAAGCATCATGTGTGCTTGACCGCTCAAGCCTCTGGGTTGAAGGCAGGTGAGTAGTATTTGCTTAGCACCTTCCTCTTTCCCATCCTTCAACTATTAAAACCAAGAAAATGTTCAAAATCCAACACCTAATTGTAATGTGTAAGGCACAAATAAACACAAAATCTTAAGAAACAATTTGTCAGCAATCTCCATCATTTAATCAATCAAAACACACCCACTCAGCTTATTTTTACCAGTCAGCATCTGATACCTAATACCTCTTTTTTTTACAGAGAAAAGAGTTCAATAGTGATACAAGAGTTCAATAGTAATTAGATAAAACATATATAAAAAATATACTAAAGTTCCAAAGATTGGTCATTTGGTTGCATTCGGATAAAAAATAATAATAATAACGGAAGAGAGAACAAACAATCTATGCAAGAGTATAAAACTAAAAGAGAAGAAAAATAATCTGTCCAATACCAAAAACACCTCATATACATAATATTCGACTCCATGCTTCATCCGGTTGTGTCAAATTAACAATTAATACAGTAATCTCTTCATCAGTATTAGAAGGGACTAGTTTGACAGTAGCGAAGGGTCTCCCATAGATCTCTCTCCAACTCTCTCTGCACAACACATATTCATTACCCAAAAAAAAAGAAAAAAAAGAAATTGAAATTAAATCGCTGAAAACTATAACAGAACAAAAGGGCTTAAAACAAAATTGGAACAGAAAATTAATAATTCCGTTGAAATTGCAATTCCAAAAACATACTTTCAATAAGCTAAACTACATAAAACACACAACCAACATAATATATGTTCAAATGAAAATCCCAACTAACATAAATCACAATCTTCTAGTCATTTGATTTAGATTTAGAAAGCAAGTATTCTATTGCAATAATCATTATAACTTATTCAACAGATTTTAACACCTTTAATTTAAAGCAACAAAATTAACAACAATTAATTTGCATTTGTCAAATGACTACACTACAACATTCAAGCTTCAACAACAGATTTTAACAGTGATTAAGGAT
The DNA here is from genome assembly GCF_002906115.3 of Quercus suber. Classification (NCBI taxonomy): domain Eukaryota; kingdom Viridiplantae; phylum Streptophyta; class Magnoliopsida; order Fagales; family Fagaceae; genus Quercus; species Quercus suber. Next base: position 1,356,282 of record NW_027069586.1, on the reverse strand, counting down.
AAACCATCTAAACCTAAGAAACAAAGCAAAAACCATTAAATATAAAATAAATAAATAAAACTAAAACACATAGGTCTGCTAGCATACCCTAACCCAAATTCCCCGCCAATACCAATACCAAAAAACCTTTTAATTATTTCTCCGCCTTTTTTGCTTCTTGGTGTTGTAGATGTCTTCTATCATGTTCTGCTTTTTCTGATCATTCAACCTTAATTGAAACCAACAACCCAAATAGTATTAATAATTGATGAAAGTTTTTAAATAATAATACTTCTATAAATCAAAAGTCCTAAATTACAAAAATTTTAAAATAAGAATATAGTTACTGTACTCTAGATTCAGTGCGTGAATACTCAACAAAGCAACCATAATATACATAATCATAGAAAAGAAAACTCAGTTCTCACATGACACAACAACAATAGCCAATAATAATAGCAACAAAAATTTCAATAATACAAAGCCAAGAATAGCCAATAAATATTATAAAATGATATTTACAATACAAAACTATTTCTAAAATTTGCCTCCACTAATTTGGTTGAAGGGGTGGTGACAATCTTCAGAGAAAATTGCAAATGGGTGTGTTCAAAGTTGAGGCTTTGGTTGATTTGGAACTTGATAAACGGAGAGGCTAAGAAAGGAGGGCGTGGGATCTGAAAATTTAAAGAACGCAAAGCAAGATTAATAACAAAATCAAAAACCAAACCTAACATACAATATCATCTCTCCAACGGCCAGATGATTCGCAGCATTCATCTATAATCAGACTCCCCTAGATCTCGATTTCTATAAGTAATAGGAACGAAGTTTAGTAGTGACTATAACTTTGGGCAATCGCAGATCTTCAGAATCGTTTTTTGTTTTTGGGTTGTGGGTTTGATATGGTCTAATTATGGTGGTTTGTGTGTTGCGGTTGTTGTGGGTGGTGGAGGTGCTACTGCCTGCTGAGTTGGGGTGGTTGTGGGTGAAACAGTAAGAAGGGGAACGGGAGAAATAGGTTATGGTGGGTTTTGATTGAGGAAGGCGAAGCAGAGATTGGGTTTTGCGTTTATCGGGTTTTAAAAGTTTTATGTTGCGTGAATAGTTTTTTTTTTTTAAAGTATGAACCATGTGAGTAAACATAGAAACAATATTATTGAGAGTGTCACAATTAACGTACATAACCAGGAAAACTCTTCTTTGGGACCCTACTTGGACTTGTATTAGACTGTGGTGGTGGGTGAGAAGAGTTGGAGTTAGAGGCCATGGTTAAAACTTCGAGGAATTAATGGCATGTGAAGGTTTCGTAAAGTTTTTAGAGAATGACACTGAAACACGAAGAACAAGGGAGAGAGAAGCAACAAGAAGGCTAGAATAGAGAGAGAAAGGTGTAATCAAATTAGCGATTTCATGTCATACCAAAATATTTAAAATAATTATATATAGATTGTGTGGTTAGTCCATGGGTGAGTTGGTCATTGCCAATTAAGGGATGTTATAAAATTGTTATGATATTTTGTTATGTCTGCAACATTACTCTAATGAGAATTGGAATTAGAATGATATTTATTTACAAAATCAAGCCAAACGTAAAGTTCTAAACCAGCTTTATAGCAGATATAATAACAGAAACTAAACCAACTCTAACTACTAGCAAAACAATGGCTATAATCTCTACACTGTAGACAAAATAGCTTCATGAAAAGACAACAAGCCCATTTATAGGAATGAATTAAGTTTAAATACAAACTAGTTTTGAAAAAATCCCTCCAAAACACTAGATGACAACATAAAAAAGTTACATATGTCATAGACATGTGAGATGCACATAAAATGACCAGCATTATAAGCTAACTACTTGGAGAAATGGTGCTTCCGTTGTCCACAAAAGTGGAATTCTTTATACAATTGCATTGATGCTTTGCTAGGGCGACTCCATGTATAAGTTAGCGTGGTCACAGGACCACCCTGACTTGCAAAAAAATGTGCGCGCGCACGTGTATATATATATATATATATGAAAAAGTAATTATATATATACTAAACTAACCTATTTTGATCATCCAAATAAAAATGTTGAACACCTTGCTTTGAGAAACACAAGAATTTGAGTTTAATAAAAATTATCATAATGTCTATGTGAGGATAAGAGTTCAAATTTGTATATTGGGCCTTGGGCCTTATCCGAGGACGTGGATATGTCCGAGGAGGAGTAAATGATTGGAGAGGCCCAAAGTTGAGAATCACGGAAGAAAAGAATGGAAGCATATAGTCGAAGAGTAACTCCTTCTCGGATACGATGAATATTAGTCAAGTAGGTACTTAGGCGATTTAGGTGACCTTCCAGGAAGTTCCAACGATAAAGATGAACTTCAGGCACGTACAAAGATGATAAGAATACAGAAATATCTAAAAGAAAAACTGCTACCACTGCAGCAACTTTTCTGGCCATATTTATGTGGAGAAGACCCTTGAACAGTGCAGTCTCAACCACCACCATTCACAGAGAGTCAAAGAAGATGCCTGATGGGACATATACTCGAGTGAAGGCTTAGATGACTAACAAGTGTACGATTAAGATGGTCTGAAAGGAAACTATATAATGTAAAAGACCTCTCATAATAGAAGGGGGGAGAGGATATAGAAAATTAGGAGAGAAGAAGATTTACTATAGCACTAAGGATTGTATTAGCTTTTAAGAACAGTAGTTCGGTTCATAGTTCATCTCCTCGGACACCAATTTAATCAAGTTTCAAGTGTGTTTTTGTGCTTGTTCATCTTTTAAATCCTTATTAGTCATTGTTTAATTCGCAAATAGCTCAGCTCTTTCACCCACTCTCTACAAATTCATTGTGTTGGGCTCATTGGACTCACATCTCACATCTCACATCTTTTGGGCTTGGACTACAAATCATGACCCTACAGTCTACATTAACAATATTTTCACAACAAATCCTATGAGGTAAGTTGTTACTAATTCTAATCTAGACTTAATACTGACATCACTTTTTACCCACCAATAACAACTTGTTACATAGATTTGTTGTAAAAATTATGTAAACATATGTAGCATTACTTCAAAAATAATTATGCTCCCTCAAACATAATCCTTAACCCCTTAAACAAAAACAAAAACAAAAACAACAAAGCTTAAATAACAACAATAAAAATTAGCCCAAATAACAACAAAAATAACCAAAAAAAAAAAAAAAACTAGACCAAACAATAACAAGTAAAAAATTATTCAACAAAAAGCTTATTTAAAAATAAGAATTCCTAATTATTTAAATTTGTAACTCGTTCAGCCTATTGTATAAAAATAAGCCCTAATTTTACTTTTCATTAAAATTAGGTACCAAGAGAAATATTGTAGGTGTGAGTTCTTCTTAGCAGTGCCAGTAGTTATGCTCTCTTTAGTTTTGTAGTTGCAATAACTTTTCTTTCCTTAGTGACTCGACTCGTATTTGTAGCAGATATCATCTTTTATCTCTCTTCTCTCTCTCTCTCTCTCTCTCTCTCTCCACTATTTTCCTTTTCTATTATCGTATCAAACTCTCTCTCACTTTATTACTCTCATCTCAACATCCTCAATTCCCATTTTATCTCTTTTAAAAAATAAAAATAAAAAAAGTATTTTTCTATTTGTTAGTAGAAAGAAAATGTAATATTTCATGATTTTGAATATGTGTATTTTTTTTTTTTTTTTGTGGAATGGCCGGAAAATTTTGTATTGGTATGCAAACCGGAATGGCACACCCCTCTATTCCACCTCGGATAAAATTCCGGCCTATTTCGTTATGTTTTGGGCATTCCGATTCGTTTCAATGAAATCCGGCCAAAATGCAAGATTCGACCGGTACATATTCAATAGCAAGAGATGAGTCTCAGTGAAAAAAAAAAAAAAAAAAAAAAAAAAAAAAAGAAGAAGATGAAAATGATGTTGACGATGAGAACATAAATTAAAAGATAAGATGAGATGAGTGTCATTTACACAGAGTAATAGACCCGAAGAGGCATCCTTGGAACTATGAAGCACGGGTGCATTTCGAGATTTGGGTGCAAGACTCGACAATTTTTGAAAAAGGTGGGTGCAGGTGCGGCGGGACTCGGCAATTAAAAAATTATTAAAAATATTTTTATTTATATTTATATATATTGCTAAGCATAAATTATAAAATTATGTTTTGAAAATACAATTTTATGATTTTACAATTATAATTGAAATTATATTTTTAAAATACAAATTCATAAAATATATGCAAGACTGTGTATAATTTTTTTTTTTTTTTAATAAAAACAAGACTGTGTATAATTAATTATATAAAACAATAATTAATCTATATTAAAATCGGCACAACTTCACACTTGTGTTTCATTGGTGCACTAAACTAAATAAAGCCATAGTACTTCTACAGTTATTACCCACACACCACATCAATGAATGCCGAGTAGTACCCACTCTCCTCAAAACGCACACCTCCACTCCACATCAGTGACTTCACTTTCCTCTCCTCTTTTCAAAACAAACAAAAAAAAAAAAAAAATCTTCCACTCTTTTCTATTACATCAAAAGAGATATGGTACCGTCAACTGTCTTACATCGACGGCGGCGACGAGACTAAGATTTTATCCATCCTCATCCTCAACTGTCTAAGTGTGTGACTGAGTGGCTGAGAGTCTCACAGGGGAGACAGAGAGGAGAGGCAGAGAGCACAGAGACGAGTGAGAGAGAGCTGAAGTTTGAAGTGAAGACTAAAGAACGGTGTGTTTGAAGTGAGGGAGGAGTGTCTCACAGTGGGTCATTTAGGGTTTTTTTTTTTTTTTTTTTAATTTTGGCCTGAATCGGCCGTTTCGGGTTTGCCAATTTCTGCCAATACAGACCGAGTCGGCGCAAATCGGGCCGAGTCTCAGCCGTGTCGACGCGAGTCAAGAAAAAAAAAAAAAAAAAAAAGAAACCACGTGGCGGACGCTGCACTGACATGCGGTCAGCGGCATCCCTCGCCCGTCACCTCGTCCCGTCACATTGGACACGGGTGCGACGCCTCTGGAGCCGTGTCCGTGCATTCCAGCCTTGGAGCCGAACAAAGCTAAGAGAGACAAGATGAGAGTATCAAAGTTTAGCAGGAAGATGAGAGTATCAAACTTTTTGAATAGGAGAATATGGTTGTGATGAGGTTTGGGATGTGGGAATATTGGGATTCGGTGATAGGTGGGAACTTAAAGAGAAAGATGAAAATAGGGGAACAGAAGACCAAAACACGTGAGATAGAAGAAAGAAAAATAAATAAATGAATCAAAAGATATGGCAGTGGTGGAGCCAGTTAGAGAAAATGAATGAATGGTAAAATTTAAAATTATTATTTTATATAATTAAATTAAATTTATTATTTTATATCTATATTTCACTTTTTTTAATAGATATTTTAAGGTATATATATATATATATTTTTTTTTAGGAATTCGAGACAAAACGATACATTGTAATTCAGTACCAAAATATTTCGTTTCATTGGACAAATTGAAACAGGATTCGAAATGAAATTAATAACATTGCCTTGAACCATCACCATATGTACACGAAATGAGGCCAAAATAGAAAAAAGCAAAGGCCATAACCAAGATAGCAACAATGAGTACAATAAAACAATAAAACACAACGAATTCTACAATGGATCACGACCAAACCTTGGCAGAATCATTGTAGAGATTTATATAAGAAGATTGAATATGATAATTTTTGCATATTTGAAGATCGCAAATCTGTAATGGTAGGAAGAGAGGAGGCCAGATGTTTTAGAAAGTAGAATATCTGAGAAAAAGCAAGGAAGTCAATTCTGTACCGTACCGACCGGTACGGCCGGAATTTATTGTACCGATGCCTCTGTCAGTATAGAAATAAGTTTGTTTCGTTTTGGAAAATATACTGGCCTTACCGGGTCGTTTCGGCTATACCGGAGACTTATATCGGATTTCGGCCAGTAAATTCATACCGGACCGAAAAAAGAAAAATGTTTCTTTCTCACTCTCACCTTCCACCGACGACGATCTCTACATTCTCGACCTCAAGTTAGGGCCGTGGACTGATTTTGGCTGCTGCTGCTTCATCTTCATCTTCTTCTCCTCTCTCTCTCTCTCTCTCTCTCTCTCTCTCTCTCTCTCTCTCTCTCTGTGTCCGTCTAACTTTCTATTTCTCTCTCTCTCTTTCTCGATTTTTCAAACCTCTCAAATGATATTTAGCACGCCCAAGAAATAGACTTAACAGCTAGCATGTTTTAAAAACCCTTCAAATTGATATTTACTAATAGTTGTTACTTTACAGCTAGCATGATTTGACTTTTCTTACCAAATGAATTGAAATTTTAAAAGCCCCACGTGATGGCAGATTGGTTCTTATTTTTAATAAAATATAATATTAATTTGGGTGTTATTATTTTTTAATAAATGTATCTATTACTTTTTATTGGGCTTGGATTAGAATTTTTTTTTTTTTTTTTTGAGAAGGGGCTTGGATTAGAATTACAGGTTAAGAATTGAGTCATTGACAATATGGTTGTACAACTTATATTTATGAGATTTAATCAATAAAACTTAAATTAATGAATATATATTTATTTATAGCGGTAAACTCGAAACGATACACCGGTATTGACCGATATTCGAAATATATCGTACCGCCGGCCAAACCGATACAGCCTCCGGTACGGTATTGACTCCCTTGAGAAAAGGCAGCAGTTGGAAAGGAGTGAATTTCATTCTATACCGGCCAGTACTGCTGGTATTTGTCGTTCTGGTGGCTTGACCAGTACAAAAACACAGTAATTTCGTACCGGTTCAAATATCGGCCATACCGAGATCGTTTCGGATGTACCGGGATAAATACCGTAATCCAGTCGGTTAGTGTATACCAGACTGGTACCAAAGTTACAAACCAGAAACATTCTCTCAACGTCACACTGGTACTATGATACTGACTGGCGGTAAGCGACTGCACCGGCAATTCGTTGGGCTGTGAAAGAAGATTGGGAGCCTGAAACTGAGACTGAGAGAGAAAAATAGTTTGAGATCTAAAACTGAGAACTTTGAGAGAGAGAGAGAGAGAGAGAGAGAGAGAGAGAGAGAGAGAGAGAGAGAGAGAGAGAGAGAGAGAGACGGAGGGCAAGAGACTCAGAGAGTTTTTTATCTAAAAATTGAAAGAAGAACCGAAGAAGTAAAAAAATTGAGAAGCTGAGTGGAAAACTTAAAAAGCTGGGTTGGGACTTGGGAGATGTGAAAAAACAGTAAAAACAGGCTGTCATTTTTTGGGTTTTATCACCTCTTTGACTAATTAGTTTTTTTATAATATATTTAATCCATTTTACTAACCAAGGCAAATCCCCACGTCACTACTAACTACCTCATCTACTGATTCTAATTGATATTTTCTGGTTTTATTTTAACTAGTTAATAAAAGTTATAAATCCTTTACTTTTTTATTTATTTTTTTAACTTATAAACTTGTAAGTGTTGTAACATGTATTTGTAAAGATCCATAATAAAATATACAGGCTTCTATCAAATAATTAAATCTATAAATATGAATATATAATTTTTTTTAAATAGCGGTAATCACGAAACGATACACTCGTATTAATTAGTACCGAAATATTTCGTTTCTTTAACTAAACTGAAACGGCTTCCAGTACGATATTAATTCACTTGTTAAATGTTGGAAGCTTGAAGTAGTTAATTTGTAAGCCGCCTTGAAGTGTTGATTTAATTTTTTGAAAGTGACTTATGGTCCATTGAGACCTTTTTTTTTTTTTTTTTTTTGTTGAGAAATGAAATAACATTTTTTCTTAAAGTATAAGTTTAGTTTACTAAACCAATAGATATAGTGACACAACTATTTTTTTTATAATTTGTTAAAATACCATGTTGCGAGTAAAAATAAAAGTAATGTTAAAAGTGCATCTACATGAGAATGGTCGATCATCATTCACAACCTATCATTTCACTAAGTTGTGGAAAGAATTATGCCCAAAATAAAGTTGTTAATGTAATGCATTTGGATTTTGGAGAGCATGAGCATGTAGTTGTCCAAGATAATATTTATAGTGCAGTCAATAGCAGAGTAAAATATTGATTTATACATGTTTTAGACTTAAACATAGTCATCGTAAAATTTTATTGTTGCATTATATTCTTTAATCTTTTACTAATAATTGTATTTCATTGTTATCCTTAACGACAAAAATTTAGATGTGTCAAAAAAAATGTTTACGGGATCAAAAATTTACACCCACAAAATTATCCACATTTAGGTGCAACTTGTCATACCTTCAAATATCATATATTTTCCACAAGTTTGCACACAAAACCACACTATTTAGTTGCTGATAAATTGTGGGAAAATGTAAGTAATGAATATATATATATATATATATCCAAAATAGGAAATATGAAAACAAATGGGCTGCAAATATTTCAAGAATAATACAAATATTTTTCCATGATCCAAAGTAAAAAATAAATAAATAAAAAATAATAATAATAATCACCCAAACCAAGCAATAAAACCCAAGTGCAAATATACCCAAAGCCAACACCCTAAAGATCCAAACACTAGCTTTGTTACCCCCTTCAAATAAACCCATCCAATCACTGCCGTATGCACGTAGAGTCTAATAGATGCATATTCTTAGATACAATACATTATTTTCTATAATTAAATTACAAACACATTGAATTGATCAAAGTACAAATAATCAATAATAAAAAAAGTACATACAACATTATTTTTTGCAAGTAATATTAAATTTAAATACAAATATGAGATAAGCGATATCTCAGTAATAATGATAATGATATCATTTGTGGTAGTACACTACTACGGTACATTTAGTTCAAACCTCACATTTCCCTCCCTCAATATCTATTAATACAGTGAATTTAAAGAACGGTTCCAATTAGTAACATTGCAATCTCTGGTTTTAGGCCAAGTAGGCCAAGTAGCCTCCCACTTTGCCTGATTAAAATCCACCATCAAATCTGAACACCCAGCCCAAGAAGACTTCTTGAATCCTCGAGTCCATATGACTAACTGCATGCCAAAAATCACAGTCCCATTGTCTCTATCCTTCCTTATGTCCTCCAACACCCAATCCTTCACCTCTCTTTTATCTCCTTCCAAACCCTTTGTGGAAAATTTGACACTCGTTGTCGTTTGACCAATAACTTCCGACTCTTCTTGTACTATCTTCGTAGAGTTCACAGCAAGTATATGATCTTTGTATGATACAAAACCCTCAACATGTTGGAATAGCGAATTGTTTACGAAAACTGGGGAATCGCCCACCGACTCAGGTACGACTACGAAAATGGTGAATTCGGCTACCCATTCAGCAACCAATTGTGAATCTAAAGTTTGAAACTTGGGAACAGCGAAATTGTGAAGGATGACTTCAGGGATTTGTTCATGCTTTGAAAGCAAGTCCCTTATGAGTATACATAGACACAATATTATTGCAAGCGTCATAATTAAATTCAATAACCAGGAAGACTTATCTTTGTTGACCCAACTTCGACCTGTGGACCCATTAGACTGTGGTGGTGGGAAAGAGAAGTTGGAGTTGGAGGCCATGGTTAAAACTTCAAGGAATTAATGGCACGTGAAGGTTTTGTAAAGTTTTTAGAGAATGGCGTGCTGAAACAAGAAGAGCAAGGAGAGAGAAGCAACCGGAAGAGGAAGGCTAGAACAGAGAGAGAAAGGTGCAATCGTATTAGTGATTCACATCATTCCTAGATATATATAGCATACCAAAATATTTAAATTATAGATAGTGGTTGGTCCATGCCTGTGTGAGTTGTTAATTTAGGGATGTTGTAAAATTGTTATGATATTTTGTTATGTTTGTAGCGTAAATCTAATGAGAGTTAGAATTAGATTGATATTTATATACAAAATCAAGCTAACCTAAAGTTCTAAACCAACTCTACGGCAAATATAATCACAAAAACTAAACAAACTCTAACTGCTAGCAAAGCAACGGCTATAATTTCTGCAGTGTAGACAAAACAGCGTCATGAAAAGACAACAAACCCATTTATTGGAACAGATATTAAGTTTAGATACAAACTAGTTTGGGAAAAGATCCCTCCAAACCACTAGGTGACAACATAAAAAAGTTACATATGTCTTAGTCATGTGAGATGGACATGACCAACATAATAAGCTAGCTGCTTGGAGGATTGGTGCTTCAGTTGTCCACAATGATGTTTCTAGACCTAGTAGTCAACTGGCTAAACCGCGTATCAGACCCTGAATTTGGAAGTCTTTATAGAATTTCATGCATGGTGTACACCAAATGAGGCCAAAATGGAAAAGCAAAGGCCATGTCCACAGTGTTTTTGTTCGAGATTGAGTTTTGTATCATAGGCCCAAGAGAGAGGGCCTTCTTTGTACAAAAAGCAAGTAAAGGGTTATAAGAAAATTTTCAAAGTGAGCATCACGGTTCCCTAATGTCAATTTGGCATCCCAAATGGCCAACACTGGTGAATTTGTGACATTAAAACTTTCTACTGAAAATGTGTCTAAACGAAGAATTGAAGTGCATCTTTTTGTGGACCAAACTTCAACCTCATATATATAGGCCCGCGCCCGCCATAGATAGTTGTTGAGACTTGAGAGAACTAACAAACCTAGCACCACGATCACAATATTAAAGACTTCATTGGATCAAATATAAGACATGATTATTTCTGCAACACAGACAAATAACATATATTTACTTAATTTGAAATTCTGTACTCCCTCCTCCCAAATTATTTTGTCCCAGATCTATTCCATTTTTTGGATGTACCAAAATGAAATCCTCTTCTGAAAATTTAATAAATAAAATTCTTATCTTACTATTTACTTTATTTAAAAAGTCAATTTCATTCTTTTTGTATAGTTCAAATTAATGATGGTAATTTTGGGAATATGTACATTTTTACATGTTTCCTTTAAAAGTTCAATTTTCTAAATAAGATCAACAGTTCGAGATGGAATGAGTATATAGTTACACTTAATAATTTAATTATATTTATGCATTGCAATAAATTGATAATTAAACTTTGTGACCAAAAGTGGTGCTCCGTACTCGAACTATAATTGTTACCACTTACCACATATATTCCAGTAAGAACCATTAAAATTTTTAAAAGGTGGAATTCAACTTAATTAATCAAGAAAACTCAAACAAAACAAACTCTAAAATATTATTATTTGTGATGATGCCAAAAAATCAACAGTAAGTCACATGGTCCTCCAAACTCGAAACAATACCTGCACAACACAAAAAGAAAAGACCTAACAGAGAACACCGGTGTGGTGCCGGCCAAGTGTCCTCTAAAAGTCAAGTTAGAACTTATCACAATTCTAAAGTACCAGAAAATATTATTTGTGATGATGCCAAAAAATCAACAGTAAGTCACACGATCCTTCAGGCTCGAAACAATACCTACACAACACAAAAAGAGAAGACCTAACAGAAAGCACTGGTGTGGTGCCGGCCAAGTGCCCTCTAAAAGTCAAGTTAGAACTTCTCACAACTCTAAAATGCCAGAGCTTGGGGAATTATGCATACCTTGGCTAGTGAGAGTTTTGGAGCTTTTATAGTAGTAGAAGGTTGACATCTCTTCCTTGATTTAGAAGTCTTTTCCTTATAAAAGTCTTCATAAGCGTATTCTATGGAATCCTTTCCTTGTAGGAGTCTTTTCGACTAACACTAAGCATGGAGTACAAAATATTTCCTTATACACGCATGTGTGGAGGACAAGTTAAGGTCATGTCAGAGCCGTCAGTCTCGTGCATCCCCTTCAGCTTAGTGTAGTCAACCTTCCATCTTCCCCAAGTTGACCCCGTCAACTTAGAGTTGTAGACTCCCTACTGTTGTCACTTGTCAATGGACACAAGTAAGACCGACGGGTTTGTTTAGAATCATCGCTCTATGCCTTTCCATTAGTGAGTGTTCATATTTACAATTTTATCCTTATCAATTTGTATGTGTAAATATTAAAGTCCAAGCTAGATCTAATTTTGAAAAGTGAGAGAAGGAGCCAAAAAAAGAGTATAAAGGAATAAAAGCATGACTTGCATTGTTCAATTTTCTTCGAGAGACATTTATTTTTCATTGTTTACTAAATCAATAAATTTAGTGACAAATTTTTTCATAATTTTTTATAATACTTTGTGAGTGTTGGAAAGTAAAAGTAATATTAACAATGAATCTATATGAAAATGGTTGGTCAATGTTCACAACCAAAAACCAACCATCAGTGACAGAGCTAGGACTTGGAGTTAGGGGGTGAGTTTGACGGTCTACTGCTAGCTGCATGCGGTGATTTTGGCATCTGGGTCTGCTACTATTAGCTACTGAAGGGCCTTTTTGTGTCTTTGATGCTTGCATCTACTACTGAGTAAGGAAAAAATTATTTTGTTTAAATTTTTTTTAAAGGCTGAGTTGTTTGTTCTAGGTAAAATTAGTTGATTGGGCTTAATATTTTTTAGCTTTGCTATTGGTAAATTTTATTGTTAAGCTAATTTTTTTTGGACTTTATATTTTGTTTTAGATTTTATATCTATAAATTTTTTTATGGCCTTTAAAATTAGGAAAATGCTAAAGCTACAATTTTTTTTTTTTACTAATTGTTGATGTGTAAGTTGTAGGTCTAAATGCGAACTAGTAAAAATTTGCTATCTCAATAGTTTGTAAAAATATTGTAGAAAATTTTGTGGTTGTAGCATTACTCTTAAAATAATCAATGATATTGTTAAGAGAGCAAAGTGTAATTTTATAAAACAAAATTTCTAAAATTAATACCTAAGTTATATATAATAGTAGTTGTTTTTAAAAATTTGCTAGGGGAACTGCCCCAAAGCCCAAGAGTACCTCCCATGCCAACCATTTCATTAAGTTGTAGAAAGAATTATGCCCATAATAAAGTAGTTTTTTTTTTTTTTTTTGAAATAATATAGATAAGATATCATTTGTGGTAGTACACTACTACGGTACATTTAGTTCAAACCTCACATTTCCCTCCCTCAATATCTATTAATACAGTGAATTTAAAGAACGGTTCCAATTAGTAACATTGCAATCTCTGGTTTTAGGCCAAGTAGGCCAAGTAGCCTCCCACTTTGCCTGATTAAAATCCACCATCAAATCTGAACACCCAGCCCAAGAAGACTTCTTGAATCCTCGAGTCCATATGACTAACTGCATGCCAAAAATCACAGTCCCATTGTCTCTATCCTTCCTTATGTCCTCCAACACCCAATCCGTCACCTCTCTTTTATCTCCTTCCAAACCCTTTGTGGAAAATTTGACACTAGTTGTCGTTTGACCAATAACTTCCGACTCTTCTTGTACTATCTTCGTAGAGTTCACAGCAAGTATATGATCTTTGTATGATACAAAACCCTCAACATGTTGGAATAGCGAATTGTTTACGAAAACTGGGGAATCGCCCACCGACTCTGGTACGACTACGAAAATGGTGAATTCGGCTACCCATTCAGCAACCAATCGTGAATCTAAAGTTTGAAACTTGGGAACAGCGAAATTGTGAAGGATGACTTCAGGGATTTGTTCATGCTTTGAAAGCAAGTCCCTTATGAGTATACATAGACACAATATTATTGCAAGCGTCATAATTAAATTCAATAACCAGGAAGACTTATCTTTGTTGACCCAACTTCGACCTGTGGACCCATTAGACTGTGGAGGTGGGAAAGAGAAGTTGGAGTTGGAGGCCATGGTTAAAACTTCAAGGAATTAATGGCACGTGAAGGTTTTGTAAAGTTTTTAGAGAATGGCGTGCTGAAACAAGAAGAGCAAGGAGAGAGAAGCAACCGGAAGAGGAAGGCTAGAACAGAGAGAGAAAGGTGCAATCGTATTAGTGATTCACATCATTCCTAGATATATATAGCATACCAAAATATTTAAATTATAGATAGTGGTTGGTCCATGCCTGTGTGAGTTGTTACTTGTTAATTTAGGGATGTTGTAAAATTGTTATGATATTTTGTTATGTTTGTAGCGTAAATCTAATGAGAGTTAGAATTAGATTGATATTTATATACAAAATCAAGCTAACCTAAAGTTCTAAACCAACTCTGCAGCAAATATAATCACAAAAACTAAACCAACTCTAACTGCTAGCAAAGCAACGGCTATAATTTCTGCAGTGTAGACAAAACAGTGTCATGAAAAGACAACAAACCCATTTATTGGAACAGATATTAAGTTTAGATACAAACTAGTTTGGGAAAAGATCTCTCCAAACCACTAGGTGACAACATAAATAAGTTACATATGTCTTAGTCATGTGAGATGGACATGACCAACATAATAAGCTAGCTGCTTGGAGGATTGGTGCTTCAGTTGTCCACAATGATGTTTCTAGACCTAGTAGTCAACTGGCTAAACCGCGTATCAGACCCTGAATTTGGAAGTCTTTATAGAATTTCATGCATGGTGTACACCAAATGAGGCCAAGATGGAAAAGCAAAGGCCATGTCCACATAGTGTTTTTGTTCGAGATTGAGTTTTGTATTATAGGCCCAAGAGAGAGGGCCTTCTTTGTACAAGAGAGAGGGCCTTCTTTGTACAAAAAGCAAGTAAAGGGTTATAAGAAAATTTTCAAAGTGAGCATCACGGTTCCCTAATGTCAATTCGGCATCCCAAATGGCCAACAGTGGTGAATTTGTGACATTAAAACTTTCTACTGAAAATGTGTCCAAACGAAGCATTGAAGTGCATCTTTTTGTGGACCAAACTTCAACCTCATATATATAGGCCCGCGCCCGCCATAGATAGTTGTTGAGACTTGAGAGAACTAACAAAACTAGCACCACGATCACAATATTAAAGACTTCATTGGACCAAATATAAGACATGATTATTTCTGCAACACAGACAAATAACATATATTTACTTAATTTGAAATTCTGTACTCCCAGATCTATTCCATTTTTTGGATGTACCAAAATGAAATCCTCTTCTGAAAATTTAACAAATAAAATTCTTATCTTACTATTTACTTTATTTAAAAAGTCAATTTCATTCTTTTTGTATAGTTCAAATTAATGATGGTAATTTTAGGAATATGTACATTTTTACATGTTTCCTTTAAAAGTTCAATTTTCTAAATAAGATCAACGGTTCGAGATGGAATGAGTATATAGTTACACTTAATAATTTAATTATATTTATGCATTGCAATAAATTGATAATTAAACTTTGTGACCAAAAGTGGTGCTCCGTACTCGAACTATAATTGTTACCACTTACCACATATATTCCAATAAGAACCATTAAAATTTTTAAAAGGTGGAATTCAACTTAATTAATCAAGAAAACTCAAACAAAACAAACTCTAAAATATTATTATTTGTGATGATGCCAAAAAATCAACAGTAACTCACATGGTCCTCCAGACTCGAAACAATACCTGCACAACACAAAAAGGAAAGACCTAACAAAGAGCACCGGTGTGGTGCCGGCCAAGTGTCCTCTAAAAGTCAAGTTAGAACTTATCACAATTCTAAAGTGCCAGAAAATATTATTTGTGATGATGCCAAAAAATCAACAATAAGTCACACGATCCTTCAGGCTCGAAACAATACCTACACAACACAAAAAGAGAAGACCTAACAGAAAGCACCGGTGTGGTGCCGGCCAAGTGACCTCTAAAAGTCAAGTTAGAACTTCTCACAACTCTAAAATACCAGAGCTGGGGGAATTATGCATACCTTGGCTAGTGAGAGTTTTGGAGCTTTTATAGTAGTAGAAGGTTGACATCTCTTCCTTGATTTAGAAGTCTTTTCCTTATAAAAGTTCTCATAAGCGTATTCTATGGAATACTTTCCTTGTAGAAGTCTTTTCGACTAACACTAAGCATGGGGTACAAAATATTTCCTTATACACGCATGTGTGGAGGACAAGTTAAGGTCATGTCAGAGCTGTCAGTCTCGTGCATCCCCTTCAGCTTAGTGTAGTCAACCTTCCATCTTCCCCAAGTTGACCCCGTCAACTTAGAGTTGTAGACTCCCTACTATTGTCACTTGTCAATGGACACAAGTAAGACCGACGGGTTTGTTTAGAATCATCACTCTATGCCTTTCCATTAGTGAGTGTTCATATTTACAATTTTATCCTTATCAATTTGTATGTGTAAGTATTAAAGTCCAAGCTAGATCTAATTTTGAAAAGTGAGAGAAGGGGCCAAAAAAGAGTATAAAGGAATAAAAGCATGACTTGCATTGTTCAATTTTCCTCGAGAGACATTTATTTTTCATT
This sequence comes from Quercus suber, assembly GCF_002906115.3. NCBI lineage: Eukaryota > Viridiplantae > Streptophyta > Magnoliopsida > Fagales > Fagaceae > Quercus > Quercus suber. Next base: position 1,339,978 of record NW_027069586.1, on the reverse strand, counting down.
GTTTACTAAATCAATAAATCTAGTGACAAATTTTTTCATAATTTTTTAAAATACTTTGTGAGTTTTGGAAAGTAAAAGTAATATTAACAATGAATCTATATGAAAATGGTTGGTCAATGTTCACAACCAAAAACCAACCATCAGTGACAGAGCTAGGACTTGGAGTTAGGGGGTGAGTTTGACGGTCTACTGCTAGCTGCATGCGGTGACTTTGGCATCTGGGTCTACTATTATTAGCTACTGAAGGGCCTTTTTGTGTCTTTGATGCTTGCATCTACTATTGAGTAAGGAAAAAATTATTTTTTTTAAATTTTTTTTAAAGGCTGAGTTGTTTGTTCTAGGTAAAATTAGTTGATTGGGCTTATATTTTTTAGCTTTGCTATTGGTAATTTTTATTGTTAAGCTAATTTTTTTTGGACTTTATATTTTGTTTTAGATTTTATATCTATAAATTTTTTTATGGCCTTTAAAATTAGGAAAATGCTAAAGCTACAATTTTTTTTTTTTACTAATTGCTGATGTGGTGAGTGGTATTGGTAAGTAAAATATGATGTAAGTGGTAGGTCTAAATGCGAACTAGTAAAAATTTGCTATCTCAATAGTTTGTAAAAATGTTGTAGAAAATTTTGTGGTTGTAGCATTACTCTTAAAATAATCAATGATATTGTTAAGAGAGCAAAGTGTAATTTTATAAAACAAAATTTCTAAAATTAATACCTAAGTTATATATAATAGTAGTTGTTTTTAAAAATTTGCTAGGGGAACTGCCCCAAAGCCCAAGAGTACCTCCCATGCCAACCATTTCATTAAGTTGTAGAAAGAATTATGCCCATAATAAAGTAGTTTTTTTTTTTTTTTTTTGAAATAATATAGATAGAAGACATAGGGGATGGGAAAGGAGGGAGTGGGAATCAAGACTTACAATACTAGCACTTACAAAGAGCTTAACCTTTGTAAGTACTAGACATGCTTATAAACCGAAAACTCACTCACTAACTAACCGATGTAGTACTTTAGACCACTTATCTTTTCCTTTTTTTGAGATAATATATATAGAAGACATAGGGGATGAGGAAGGAGGGAGTGGGAAGACAAGACTTACAACACTAGCATAATAAAGTAGTTGATAACATGCATTTGAACTTTAAGGACCATGAGCATGCATTTGTCCAAGAGAAAATTTATGGTGCAGTTGATCCCAATGAAGAATATTGATTTATATGTGTTTTTAGTCCTTAACTTTTGGGATTGGTTTCAATTTAGTCATCGTAAAATTTTTTGTTTCATTATACTCTTTAATCTTTTAATAAACTGCGTGTGTTTCATTGTTATCCTTAACAACTGAAATTTAGATACATAACAAAATGCTTACATTAGAAAAGAAAGTTTACACCGACAAAATAATCCACATTTAGATGCAATCCCTCACAGCTTCAAATATCATATGGTTTCCACAATTTTGCACACAAAAGCACACTATTTAGTTGCACATATAATGTGAAAAAATATAAGAAATGAAAAGAATATATATCATTTTTTTTTTATCAAAATCCAAAACAAAACAAAGAGATCAAAATATCACCCAAACCAAGCCCAAAAAAAAAAAAAAAAAAAAAACCCCAAGTGCCAATATATCCAAAGCCAACACCATAAATGCTATATTTAAAATTTTAGATATTACGAGTTTGAGATTTATATTTTTTTTTAATAAATTTGGATTTACATTAGGTGCTTTCAACCCAAATATGTCTTTTCCCATGGAACCAAATTGAACCAAATGAAACAAAGTGGACCAAATGGAAAGTATAGGACGAATTGACCGAATGGAAACAAGGTGGACCGAATAGATGGAATAAGACTAAATGGACTGAACAGACCAAAGTAGACAAAATGGACCCAAAAGAACGAAATTGGATGAAATGAATAGAATGGACCGACTTGGACTGAATCGAAACAATGTGGACTGAATAGGAGCGAAGTGAACCGAATAGAACCAAAGTGGACAAAATGGACGGAAATGACCAAAGTGGACTGAATGGCCCTAACAGGACTGAAGAGGACCAAAGTGGATATAATGGACTGAATAAGACCAAATTGAACCAAAGTGACAAAATGGACCGAATAGAGCCAATATGGACTGACCGAATATGACCAAAGTGAACTGAATAAAACCTAATGGACCGAATAGAACTTTAGTGGATAAAATGGAATAAATAGATCCGAATATGACCAAAATGGACCAAGGACGAAAGAATTGCCGAATAGAACCAATGTAGACCGAATGACTTTTGAATATTTATCATTTTTCTTGCATTTTTAGGGCTCATATTTCTAATTTCTAATGCTATTTTCTTTGTATTTTTTTAACTCAAAACTATAGAGTTTAGCCCAAATATAATAAATTTTTATAATTTTCAACCCTAAAATTTAAAAAAAAAAAAAAATTGATTTTTTGAGCTAAACTTGAAAAAGGTAACTTACAAAAAGAATCAATTTAAGGTCTAATTAGTCTAATGGACTAAGGGGATCAAAATTGACCTGATGAACAGAAATAGACCTAATTCGACCAAATAGATATTTTTTAATTTTTAGAGAGAACAAATTATTTTCAAAAAAATTTAGAGAAAAAATCATACATTATTTTACTATACAAAATAATTATTTATCCCCATACATCGCATGGGTTTGCGACTGGTTTACTAATTAAATACAAGCATGAGTATAGTATATACATATTCTTAAATTAGATATAGCACATTATACTTCCTAACTAAATTACAAACACATTGATCAAATTACAAATAATCACTAAAAAAAGTACATATTATATTATCTTTCGCGATATTTCAATGATAATGATATAATTTGTAGTGCTACATACATTTGATTCAAACTTCTTTTTTGCTCTCCTACTATCTATCTATACAATGTATTTAAAGGATGGTACCACTTAGAAACATGGCAATCATTGGGCCAAGTTGCTTCCCCCTCTGGCTGATTAAAATCAACTCTGAGTTTAGGACACTGAGCCCAAAAGGACCTCTGGTATCCTTGAGTCCATACGCCTATTTCCATGCCAAAAGTCACAGCCCCGTTGTCTCTATCTTTCCTGATATCCTCCAACACCCAATCCTCAACCTCCATTTGATCCTCCTCCAAATCCCTTGTGGAAAATTTGACAGTAAGGGACCTTAGACCAAGCCATCCCCACTTTGGCTCAACGTTAGTCGAGTTAAAGGCGAGAATGTGTTCTTTATAAGCTATAAAAGCTTCAACACGTTTGAAGAGTGGAATTTCAGACTTAACTGGGCGATTGTTAGGGGGCGAGGTAGGTATGTATTTGTGAAGTGTTAATCCGGCTACCCATTCAGCAACCAATTTCGAATCCAACGCTTTAAAGTTGGATACCCTGAGATAGTCAATGAAGACATCAGGGGGTGGGTCCTCAATTGAACCTATGACCCTTTTTTTTTTTTTTTTTTTTTTTTGGACAAAGGAAAAATCTATATTAACACGAAAAACATAGCCAACAAAAAACACATTAGCTGCCAGAATCACCCCAAACAACAGAAGCAAAATTAGGGGGGCAGCAACCAAAATCAAAGATCCAAACAAATTGCAAGACAATGACCAACAAGCTTAATATTGAGAATATTATAAAGAGGGGCACAATTGACTTCCATGACAAGGTAGGCTTTTTTGGGGGACCTTACTTGTGGTTTTAGGCCTATAGCTATAACTATAAGAGCGTTGCAGAGAAGATTTGGAGGCCATGGTTAAAGGAATTAATTGCACATGAAGGTTTTGTAAAGTTCTAGAGATTGACACCGAATCACAAAGAAAAGGGAGAGAGAAAAGCAACAGGAAGGCTAGAGAGAAAAAGCTGTAATCGTATTAACAATTTCTTAACATTCCCAAATATAGCATACCAAAATATTTAAACTAGAGATTGTAGTGGGGTTCATGTGTGAGTTAACATGCTAATTTAGAAACGTAATAAACTTGTTGTGACATGTTGTTGTGTCCCTGATATTACTCTAACAAGAAATAGAATTAAAATGATATTTTTGTACATGATCAAGTCTAACCTACACTAAATAACCAATTACAGTAGGTATGATAACAGAAACTAAACAAACTCCAACAGGTAGCAAAGCAACAGCTTTGTGAAAAGACTTAAGAAACTCATTTTATTGGAACGGATTAAATTTAGATACAAACTAGTTTGGAAAAATTTCCTCAGAACCACTGGGTGACAACATAATAAAGTTACATGTATGTTAGTCATGTGAGATGACATGACATGACCAACATAATAAGCTAGCTGCTTGGAGGATTGGTGCTTCAGTTGTCCACGATGATGGAAAAGAAAAGGCCATAACCAAGATAGCCACAATGAAGCACAAAAAGGCAGAGGTTGGAGGTTTGAAGCAGTTAAGGCACTCACATCAATGCTTATATAATATAAAAAGTACCACAATTTAGCCAATCAAATCCAAAATTCATCTACATCAGGTCATGCAAAATTATGTAAAAAAACATTGATGCTACAGTAAGTTAAGTAACCATGTAAATTTACACTAACACTAACACTATTCATTTTGCATTTAGTTTTTTATTCTTTCTTTACATATCTCGAGGATAAAGAAAAAGAGTGGATAGTGATATCTATGGTTGAAGAAGAAAAATAATTATTAAAAAAATTAAGAAAAATTGATATTTTAATGAAATGTAAAGTAAAATAGATAATCTGGTGTGTGGTATTTCAAAAAGTGAGTATATAAAATAAGAAAAGTATATTCTTATGCTAAAATAAACAAAAATGTTTGCATGTGCTGATGCAAATGCTCTTAATTTATAGGCCATTTTGAAGTGTTGTTTAAGATTTTGAAAGTGATTTTTGGTCCTTTGGGATTGGGACCTTTTTATTTATTTATTTTGGTGAAAAAGGAAATAACAAAAAAAAAAAAAAAAAAAAAAAAAGAGCAAAGTTTTGCTAAACCAATATATCCAATGACACAACTTTTTTTTTTTTAATAATTTGTTAAAATACCATTCTGTAAGAGCATTTGCATTAGTTATTATAAAATAGCATAAGGTCTCAAATTTTCCTAATCGATCAACCCTAAAATACACTCACATTAATCTATGTATTTTTGTGCAAAAATACATTTGTACTATAGTAGCTATATAGATTAATGCAACAATTACTTTAATTTATCTATGCAAAAGAATATTTCAGTAATTTGTAAGATTGGGGGAAATGGTTTTTGGTTAAGGAAGAAATAGATATTGTGGGGCCCGTGGGCCTGATAGTCTCGGCCCATCGGGTAGCAGGCCCAAGGCCCATGCCGAGGAACACTAACTATTCAAGGCTAAATTGGGGAAAGCCTCTTTTCCCAATCCACACCGAGGACCTCCTCATCCTTGGCCTGACAATGGTGATTTTCGGGAAAGACCAGGCCCAAAGTAAGCTGTCACCCTCGCATTTAATGCATTCACCTAACCCTCCTGGCTGCATTAATGGGGATATAACCCCTTAGCAGGGCAACGTTGATCAGAGTGAACCACTCGAGTACTGATAAGGCCTCTGATGGGACGGACGGCCAGAAGAGAGGCAAATGAATGATAAACAGATGGAATAAGGAGATAGGAAGATGAAGACTATATAAGGAAAGCAAGTAAAGTAAAAAAAAGGAGGAGGAAAAAAGAGAAGAAAAAGGCTTCCTCGGCCCATGGCCGAGGAGCATCCTCCCAGTTGTATAGAAACCCTAAGTATCTTTTTATAAATAAAGGTTCATACTTGATGAACGACGGCCAGTGCTAAACCTTTAACCCACTCTCTATAAATTGATTGTTTGGGCTTGATTGGGCTGAAAACTCATTCATACTCAGGGTCAACCCAAACTGAGTCCCTACAATTGGCGCCGTCTGTGGGAAGGATTAGGGTGCTGGCCGGCGCACCAGGCGATTGTTCTAAGTGGTCGTTTTACAGTAGGTTGGCAAAAAAAAAAAAAAAAAAAAAGAAGGAAAGAAAAAAGAAGATTCACAGCAAAAAAAAAAAAAAAAAAAATCTTGATATTATTATTATTTAAAATAGAAACAGTACAGATTACAATCAGAGGCTCAGGCAGGTGTGTTTCACACACAAATTTACAAGCTAATCCTACCAGCTATCTACAATCAGAGGCCCAGGTGGGGCCGCCCTAAGAAAAAACTAGCCGGTGGGAAGTGTCAAGCCGTCCTTTATTGGTATAAAGAGAATGGGAGAGCTTGACAAGAGGCAGAGAAGGGGGAGGCCATCATGTTTCCAGGCCACCGACAACTACCTTCTCGGCCAGACGGAGCTGGAACAAAGAGAGAGCAGATGCAGGGGCTCCGGGTACCTTCCCCATGATGTTCCCTTGATTCTCTCCAATCCTCACGAGTGTTGGCCGTTGGAGACGGCAACACTCGAGCATCGCCCATGAGGTGAATTCGCACGTCTTCTTCATCGGGATGCGCTCCGAGGAGAGACGTTAGGTACTCTAACAACATCCTCTGGGCCACCTTGTAGGGCCCATCGGGGTTACGCCTAGATTCTGCCGCACCGAAAGCCCAGTGGGGGCTGCGGCCATACCGGCTTTTCCCAGTTCAGTCACGATTCCGGCGGGGTTGTTGAAAGGGCTTGGGAAGTTGGAAGAATGTGTTCTGTTTTTCTGTTGGTGTTGAAAGTCCATGGGTTGTGGAGAAACTATCTCGCCACCTTTTATAGGGGGTGGGGGTTGGTGAGAATTAATTCATGCAGAGTTCGAAAGAGAATTATCAGCTGGGGCTAATAATGAAGCTACCAATTTCCAAGGAGGCCATAGACCGTTGGACTCGTGTTAATTTACGAGGACATTAATGAAGGCGCGTTTCGCCACCGAAGCGTCAAGCGCGAACACGAACGGACAATGGGCGCTTCATAAATGAAAAAGATGGAGCCTTAAGCTGGAGGGAGATCAACCCACGTGTAAAGATCATAATCTGACCCAAGGAGGAATCACCTCCAGCAAAGCGATCCGAGGATAAACCTATACTTACAGAAAAATAGAAGTGGTAGACAGAACAAGTATTGCATGGTCCTCGGACCCAACCTATGGTAAAACTATACACACCATTATACTGGTACTAGACAGAACCAAGGTATTGCATGGTCCTCGGACCCAAACCTATGGGGAAACTAGATACTTACAGAAAAATAGAAGTGGTAGACAGAACCAAGGTATTGCATGGTCTCGGACAACCTATGGTAAAACTATACACACTATTATCCTGGGTATTAGACAGAACCAGGTATTGAATGGTCCTCGGACCCAACCTATGGGGAACTAGATACTTACAGAAAAATAGAAGTGGTAGACAGAACCAAGGTATTGCATGGTCCTCGGACCCAAGCCTATGGTAAACTATACACACCATTATACCTGAGTACTAGACAGAACCAAGGTATTGTATGGTCCTCGGACCCAAACCTATGAGGAAACTAGATACTTACAGAAAAATAGAAGTGGTAGACAGAACCAAGGTATTGCATGGTCCTCGCCCAACCTATGGAAACTACTTACAAAATGAATGGTAGACAGAACCAAGGTATGATGGTCCTCGGACCCAACCTATGGAAAACTATACACACCATTATACCTGGGTACTAGACAGAACAAGGTATTGATGGTCCTGGACCCAAACCTATGGGAAACTAGATACTTACAGAAAAATAGAGTGGTAGACAGAACCAAGGTATTGCATGGTCCTCGGACAAGCCTATGGTAAAACTATACACACCATTATACCTGGGTACTAGACAGAACCAAGGTATTACATGGTCCTCGGACCCAAACCTATGGGGAAACTAGATACTTACAGAAAAATAGAAGTGGTAGACAGAACCAAGGTATTGCATGGTCCTCGGACCCAACCTATGGTAAAACTACACACCATTATACTGTAGGTACTAGCGCAACCAAGGTATTGCATGGTCCTCGGACCCAAACCTATGGGGAAACTAGATACTTGCAGAAAAATAGAAGTGGTAGACAGAACAAGGTATTGCATGGTCCTCGGACCAAGCTATGGTAAAACTATACACACATTATACCTGGGTACTAGACAGAACAAGGTATTGCATGGTCCTTGGACCAAACCTATGGGGAAACTAGATACTTACAGAAAAATAGAAGTGGTAGACAGAACCAAGGTATTGCATGGTCCTCGGACCCAAGCCTATGGTAAAACTATACACACCATTATACCTGGGTACTAGACAGAACCAAGGTATTGCATGGTCCTCGGACCCAAACCTATGGGGAAACTAGATACTTACAGAAAAATAGAAGTGGTAGACAAAACCAAGGTATTGCATGGTCCTCGGACCTAAGCTATGGTAAAACTATACACACCATTATACCTGGGTACTAGACAGAACCAAGGTATTGTATGGTCCTCGGACCCAAACCTATGGGGAAACTAGATACTTACAGAAAAATAGAAGTGGTAGACAGAACCAAGGTATTGCATGGTCCTCGGACCCAAGCTTATGGTAAAAACTATACACACCATTATACCTGGGTACTAGACAGAACAAGGTATTGTATGGTCCTTGGACCCAACCTATGGGGAAACTAAATACTTACAGAAAAATAGAAGTGGTAGACAGAGTATTGCATGGTCCTCGGACCCAAGCCTATGGTAAACTATACATACACCACTATACCTGGGTACTAGACAGAACCAAGGTATTACATGGTCCTCGGACCCAAACCTTGGGGAAACTAGACACTTACAGAAAAATAGAAGTGGTAGACAGACCAAGGTATTGCATGGTCTCGGACCCAAGCCATGGTAAAACTATACACACCATTATACCTGGTTACTAGACAGAACAAAGGTATTGTATGGTCCTCGGACCCAAACCTATGGGGAAACTAGATACTTGCAGAAAAATAGAAGTGGTAGACAGAACCAAGGTATTGCATGGTCTTCGGACCCAGCCTATGGTAAAACTATGCACACCATTATACCTGGGTACTAGACAGAACCAAGGTATTGCATGGTCCTTGACCCAAACCTATGGGGAAACTAGATACTTACAGAAAAATAGAAGTGGTAGACAGAACAAGGTATTGCATGGTCCTCGGACCCAAGCCTATGGTAAAACTATACACACCATTATACCTGGGTACTAGACAGAACCAAGGTATTGCATGGTCCTCGGACCCAAACCTATGGGGAAACTAGATACTTACAGAAAAATAGAAGTGGTAGACAAAACCAAGGTATTGCATGGTCCTCGGACCCAAGCCTATGGTAAACTATACACACCATTATACCTGGGTACTAGACAGAACCAAGGTATTGTATGGTCTCGGACCCAAACCTATGGGAAACTAGATACTTACAGAAAAATAGAAGTGGTAGACAGAACCAAGGTATTGCATGGTCGGACCCAAGCCTATGGTAAAACTATACACACCATTATACCTGGGTACGACAGAACCAAGGTATTGTTGGTCCTCGGACCCAACCTATGAAAACTAGATACTTATAGAAAAATGGAAGTACTAGATAGAACCAAGGTATTGCATGGTCCTCGGACCCAAACCTATGGAAAACTAGATACTTATAGAAAAATGGAAGTACTAGACAGAACCAAGGTATTGCATGGTCTCTCGAACCCAAACCTATGGAAAACTAGATAATTATAGAAAATTGAAGTACTAGACATAACCAAGGTATTGCATGGTCCGGACCCAAACCTATGGAAAACTAGATACTTATAGAAAAATGGAAGTACTAGACATAACCAAGGTATTACATGGTCCTCGGACCAAACCTATGGAAAACTAGATACTTATAGAAAAATGGAAGTACTAGACATAACCAAGGTATTGCATGGTCCTCGGACCCAAACCTATGGAAAACCAGATACTTATAGAAAAATAGAAGTACTAGGCTTAACCAAGGTATTGCATGGTCCTCGGACTCGAACTCATGGAGAAAATAACTATCTGAAGAAAACCAAAGCATTACTTAGAGTCAAGCTATAATACGGTCTTTAGATTTATATTTGAAGGATAACAGATGGTTTCATGAGGCTAACTCCAGAATAGAATACGAATATTGAGCAGAATACAATAGTAAAGCAAAAAAGAAAATATCATTAGTTGGAAGCAAAGTATTAAGTATTCAGTTCAAACGGAAAGTGCACAATTTCCTTACAACGCCACTAAGGCAAGAAACAAAATGAAATAAAAGAGAAAATAAACAAAATTATCCTATGTCGTATACTAGTCTCCCCGACTTAGTAGGTAAATTAATCCGATGAGCAAATCAAAAGGTTTTAGCCAAGGCCTAAGGGCTTGATCTCGAAGGTTCCGCCGTAGCCTCGCTACGTCTTGTGGTATTTCCTGACCTCGGTTATTACATCCCCAACGTTCTCTGGAGCTCAACCTCCTCGGATGGATGGTCAGTTAATGATGTATCCTCAGCGGTCTTATCGTGACTCTCAACCGCTGGTAATGAGGATCCCTCCTCGGGAGCAGCAGGTGCAACCTCGCGAATGGCAATAGGGTAATATACCCTGTCCTCCCTTCTAAGATCAGATGAGGCATCAACCCTGCTTGGTTGAGGGCTTCATGCCAGGTTTGAGAACAGTAATGCCTGCACACTGCAGGAACTTGAGCCCGAAGGGTGGCTTCAGTCTTAGCCACCCATCTGCGAAAGCATCCTCCTCCACCTTTCCACAGAGCGCTCAGCGTCTATTTTTGCAAATACCGCCTCGTCTTTGGCTCTCACAGCCTCGTCCCTAGCATACTCGGCAACACCTTTTTCATGGATTGCCTTGGTCAACTTTTCCTTCATATAGGTAATGTTCTCTTTGACAGTTTGTAATTGACCTCAACGTCTTGCAAGCGATTAGTTTGATCCTCAGCTTGCTTCCTGGCCACAGCTAGGTCGGAGACAGCAGTATCCCTGGCCTTCGTCATTTCTGCCAGATCCTCGGTCGCTTTTTTAGGTCGGCCTCAGATCTCTTAAGAGATTGGCAGCCTCCAAGAACTTGTCACGCTCTTGCGCTAAGGCATTGCTATGGTCATCGACCTCCTCGCCTAACCTGAAAAGGCCTGGATAGCCTGCCAATAAAAACAAGTAACTCCGTAAAGAGAAAGGAAGGTATTAAGTGACAACTTTGAATAAAGTGAATAGGTGCAAGGACCCCCATTCCTAGATACTTCTTAAGGTCGAGGACAACCTCTACCCCAGTCATATTTCTTAGCTCAGCCATGTCAGTGGGAAGAAGAAGAGATTTCTCCAGGGCCTCGGCTACAAGAGCCCCTCGGCTCCTTGAGATTCCCGCATCGACGCGTTATCCATCAGGGGCTGATCATGGAGCATGGCAGCGGGCAGCCAGGCTTGAGCCTCGGACTGCTGGATGGCCTTCTTACTCTTCCGTTGATCACCGAGCTTCAGTTGCTTCGGAGGCCTGCGAAACCTACCCTCCTCGGGCGGGGAATGGGACTTGCCCCCATCCATTGGCTCTTTACCCTTAGAAAGCCTTTTCCTTTTCGGGACAGGAGACTCAGTCTGGGGGTCTGATACTATGGGGACAGAGGACGACCTGGTTTGCACAGTTAAAATCTGGGGCGGAGGTGCTGGGGGCTGGGGCTGCGACTCTTCTGATACACCTTTCTTGGAACCGCCTTCAAGCAGGTCAAGAAGATTGGTTTGGGGCTGTCTTTTTAAACCCATCTCAGTCGGAGTACTAACTCTTAGGGACTGGAGATCGGCTTCGGACAAATGAGGGTCTCCTAGATCACCAGAGGGATCCTCGGATTGATCAGCTAGGTCGAATACACTATATTCGTCCTCAGAAGAACTCAGTTCAACCACCTCCTTTGCCTTCTTAGATAGTCCTTCCTCGGCCACTGTTACTTGCTGGGATGAGGAGGGACCTGCTAGCGGAATGCCTTCAGGTATATAAGACCCCTCAGTAAATGCAAAACCGTCTTCCACCACGGTGATCTGTGTAAGCCGAGGGTCACGAGCTCTAATTACGTGCTTCGGGACTGGGAATGATTTCTGAGTTGGGTCGCACCCGAGGATGTGATGAGCAGCTCTGACCTGGTTATCGGTTTCGTTTAGGAAAAGGTCCGACCTAAGAACGGTCTCCAAATCTGCTTTGTTAACCAGATGGAAGTGACGTGCAAAGGCGTGCAGATCTGTGACAAGAAAAGTGAAACTCCTATAGTTAATCAACCAAATCAAATATACAGTTATAAAACTTGAAAATACTGAAACCTAGATTGTCTTTTACTTCGGATATCCTACCTGGCTCCCCCTCTACTGTTGGGCAATGAAAACCGTTGTGCCACTCTCCCGATACTATGAGGAAATCTTGGGTTAACCCCTTATTGGAATCAGGAAGACACTGGATAAGACGAACCCTATCGTCCCTTGTCTTCATATAGTACGTCTTACCCCTCAGGTGATGAAGGTTGTAACATCAGTTCACATCATGGTGAGTCAGTCTCAGCCCCATTTTCTCATTCAGGGTATCTACACACCTTAATATCCTAAATACATTCACGGCACACTGAGTAGGAGCCAGGCAAAAATGCCTAAGGTAATTGAGAGTTACTGGCCTCATAGGGATTCTCATCCCCCCTTCTACAAAAGCGACTATTGGGATCACAACTTCACCCTCTCTCCTCTTAAGGTACCACTCCCTTTCTTCACAGTACTTCAAACTCACATTATTGGGTATTCCATAGTCGACAATGAATTTGTTCATCATCTCGTCGGACTCAACCAACTTCTTAAACTTACCCATTCCCCAAAGATGACTAAAAGTTCTAAAAGAAGAAAAGGAGGAGTAAAATCAAGGAAATTTGGGGTCGCTAGAAAAAGAAGACTTATAGAAGTATGGCGATTCTCTTCAGGAAGAATGCAAGTTGAACTAGACTTAAGTCATACGCATCAATGGTTGTAAGCGCAAAAATGATGAAACCAGGCGGTTCAAACAGGTACTTATACTCCCCCTTAGGTCCCCAAATGTAACCGCTTGTTCATAAAAGCCAGAGATCATACCGTTGAATTTGGAAACGTGGTACCGCCAAAATTTAATGTGGACACCCATTAAGTCTTGAAACGCTAAAAACGCGCATCGGGCAGTCAAAAAGCCGCTAGCATTAACACAAGCCGAAGCGGGGAAACTCGTCTAGAGGGCCCGCAGGTATCAAAACCCTCCTCCCCGTCCGAGGGAACGTGCAGTAGGGTTTTGAGGGGCTATTGTGGGGCCCGTGGGCCTGATAGCCTCGGCCCATTGGGTAGCAGGCCCAAGGCCCATGCCGAGGAACACTGACTATTCAAGGCTAAATTGGGGAAAGCCTCTTTTCCCAATCCACGCCGAGGACCTCCTCATCCTCGGCCTGACAATGGTGATTTTCGGGAAAGACCAGGCCCAAAGTAAGCTGTCACCCTCGCATTTAATGCATTCACCTAACCCCCCTGGCCGCATTAATGGGGATATAACCCCTTAGCAGGGCAACGTTGATCAGAGTGAACCACTCGAGTACTGATAAGGCCTCTAATGGGATGGACGGCTAGAAGAGAGGCAAATGAATAATCAACAGATGGAATAAGGAGATAGGAAGATGAAGACTATATAAGGAAAACAAGTAAAGTAAAAAAAAAGGAGGAGGAAAAAAGAGAAGAAAAAGGCTTCCTCGGCCCATGGCCGAGGAGCATCCTCCCAGTTGTATAGAAACCCTAAGTATCTTTTTATAAATAAAGGTTCATGCTTGATGAACGACGGCCAGCGCCTAAACCTTTAACCCACTCTCTATAAATTGATTGTTTGGGCTTGATTGGGCTGAAAACCCATTCATACTCAGGGTCAACCCAAACTGAGTCCCTACAGATATGATTTGGGATAATAATAATAAAAATTGATAAGGAAATAGTATTTTAATGAAAAGTAGTGTAAAAATAGATAATTTAATGTGGGGTGTTTTAAAAAATGAGTATGTAAAAAAATTATAAAAAAAATAAAAAAAAAAAAAGTTTCTATGCTAAAATAGACATGAAGTTTTGCACAAACTGATATAAATGCTCTAAGTGTCATAAAATAAAAGTAATGTCAACAGTAAATCTATGTGAATATAATTTATCACCACTCACAACTGGGGTAAGTTGTGAAAAAAGGTATGACCTTGATAAAGCTGTTGATAAAATGCATTTGAACTTTAGAGACATGAGCATGTACTTGTCCAAGAGAAAATACAATCCCAAGGCAAAATAGTGAATTTATATATGTTTTTAGTCCTCAACTTTTGGGATTGGTTTCTCTCTGCTAGTGAAGGGTGGCTCTCAACCCTCTCCTAGAGTGTAGAATTGGTGTCCCTTCTCTTAAAGGTGTCTTGTCCCTCAAGGTTACCTTGAGGCTTTGTTGGGTTTTTATTTAGGGATTTTGGGAAACAGTTAATAGATTAGGATGGAAGAACTCACGAAAACTTGGAACAGTCTAACTCTCTCGGACTACGAAGGTTTAAACTTCCGCATCAAAGAGGAGCAGGCAAAGACTGAGTATATTTTAGCAGCTAAATTCTTGACTAAGAGAGCCCTAAACATAGATGCTATAGCTAAGACTTTCACACCCCTGTGGAGATCAAGAAATGGTTTCAAAATCAAAAAGGAAAGTGATCATGTGGTTTTATTTTCTTTTGATGATAAGAATGAGATGGAGAAAGTCATGGCAGCTGAACCTTGGAGTTTTGATAGACGTCTAATGGTTTTGCAACGATATGGGAAGGAAAAGGATGTAGGTGACATGGAGTTTAATAAAATGACATTTTGGGTGCAAGTCCACGATCTTCCAATTAAGTTTCAGACAAAAAAGATTGCTGAACAGCTGTGAGAAGCAATTGGTAAGGTTAATGTAGGGATTGATGAAGCTGAAACAGAGGGAGACAACTTCATACGTGTCTGGGTCACGATAGATATCACCCAACCATTGACTAGGGGACGAGTGGTTGCACTTGACAGTGGTAAGGAGTTGTGGGTGCACTTCAAATATGGAGGAGCCTGTGCTTCTGGTGTGGCTGTTTGACGCATGATGACCGTGATTGTGAGCTTTGGATTGCAAGTGAAGGAAGCCTCCTACCTGAGTCACAACAATACGGTCCATGGCTTAAAGCAGCACCATTTGTAGCATCTCGAAAATATGTGGTTAAAGTGCTCGGTATCTTCACTAGCAAAACACGAAGCGGTGACGGAAAACATGAAGCAGCAACGGAGAAGTACAGAGGAGCGAAGGCAACGCCAGCGGTTGTAGTCCGATCAGGCAATCAAACGCCGGCCATTATTAGGCTGGAAAAGGAGAGTACAATGCCAGAGAGTATAAGGCCCAAAAAGGAAAGTTTTGGAGTCCCCAATGAAGGAAACATAGAGCCGATTTTTCAGGAGGTATACAAACAAGATTCAAGGCAGTCAACAGAGGAGGGAGTCATGGAAGATGTGATAGCACAGTAGGCTGGGTTAGCAGTGGAAAAGGAGTCAGAAAAGTCTTTTGAGGAAGCTATAGGAGAGTTAGATAAAGAAATAAGAAAGTATGATTCAAAAAGCAATCTGGTGTGGCTGTTTGACGCATGATGATCGTGATTGCGAGCTTTGGATTGAAAGTGAAGGAAGCCTCCTGCTTAAGTCACAACAGTTCGGTCCATGGCTTAAGGCAGCACCATTTGTACCGTCCCAAAAGTATGTGGTTAAAGTGCCCGGTTTCTTCACTAGCAAAAAACCTGAAGCGACGATGGAAAAACCTGAAGCGGCAAAGAAAACGCCGGTGGTGGTGGTCCGATCAGGTAAGCTATCGCCGAAAATTATTAGGCTTGAAAAGGAAAGTTTGACGCCAGAGATTATAAGGCTTGAAAAGGAAAGTCTTGAAGTCCACAATGAAGAAAACATAGAGCCGGTTTTTCAGGAGGTATACCAGTAGGAATCAAGGTAGTCAACTGAGGAGGGAATCATGGAAGATGTGATATTACAGCAGGCCGGGTCAGTAGTGGAAAAGGAGTTAGTAAAGTCTTTTGAGGAGGTTATGGGAGAGATTGATAAAGAAATAAAAAAGTATGACTCGAAAAGCTTTGTGTCACCCAGCTTTGGAGATAGCACTGGAAAGGAAAATTATGTGGGCCAGCCTAGAATTAATGAAGCTAACGTGCTGTGTACTTCAACACTTTCAGCACATTTGTCTTTATCTCCAAGAGCACCTTTGGCAGAGATACCAAACCATCTAGTCAATCATGGGTATGCTGAGGGGACTTGGAAAAGGATTAATAGAGTAGGGGTGGTAGCTGATGCAGCTATATCTGAAGCAGTGGGGTGAAAAAGAAGTATAGGCAGTGTAACAAACCAAACTGAGTTACCAAAAAAAAGAAGGGTTTCACAGGGAGGTGCAACAAAAAACAAGATATTGGCAGAGGCTGTGAATCAGCCCTGCCAAAAGCAATGAGTCTATTATTATGGAACTGTCTGGGCTTGGGAACCCACGTATAGAGAATGAGCTTGTTAGATTGATACAGGCAAAAGATCCCTCTGTCGTGTTTATAGCCGAAACATGGGCAGATGAAGCAAGGTTAGATCCTACTTTGAGCAAGATTAATTTCGAGCAGAAATGGGTGGCTCCAAGGCTGAATAGAGGTGGTGGATTAGTATTATTTTGGAAAAATTCTATTAACATTGATGTGGTTGATTCCCACAAGTATTTTATTGATACGATCATCAATGGGAATATTGAAAATGCATGGCGTTTTACTGGTTTTTATGGAGAACTCAAAACCCACAGGAGGAGTGAGGCATGGAGCAAACTGAGAAGTTTAAATTCTAGAATGAACATCCCTTGGATTTGTGGTGGTGATTTTAATGAAATTGTCCGCCAAGAGGAAACATGGGGTGGGGCTCCCAGAGACCATAATCAAATGCAACTATTTCGAGATGTGATCAATGAATGTCATCAATTTATGGACTTAGGATATGTGAGGCCTAAATTCACGTGGGCAAAACACTATGTCGATGGGCATTCCATAAGAACAAAATTGGATTGGTGCATGGCTACAAATTTTTGGTTTCAAAAATTTCCAGGAACTAGGGTACACCACCTTAGTTGTATGTCATCAGATCATTCTCCTCTACTGATCAATCTGTCAAGGCTGCCTGAACCTAGAAAGAAGAGATGTTTTAGATTTGAAGAAATGTGGTTATCGAACCCAACATGTGGTGAAATGGTTGAGGAAGTTTGGAGTAGTACAAGGGAACCAAATCCAAGCACAGCCATTCTGAAAAAAGTGGCTAAATGTGAACAAGAATGAACATGGTGGAATAAACACAACTTTGGGCACGTGAGAACGGAATTAGAGATAAAGAAGAACCAATTGGTTTTGGCCGAGAGTGAGGCTATGGTGAGTGGAAATAATACTCGGGTTAGGAGCCTAAGAATGGGATTAACTTGTTGCAAGATCGGGAATCAAGGATGTGATGTCAAAGATCTAGGGTGTTGTGGTTAAGCAAAGGGGACAGTAATACAGCATTCTTTCACAGTAAGGCTACAAAGAGATTTAGGAAGAATCTGATCAGAGGAATAAGAGACTGGAATGGAGCTTGGTTGACCGATCAAGAGGAAATAGGGCACGTGATGGAGAGTTACTACAAAGATCTTTTTTCCACCTCCAATCTGATTCTTGATGCTGACTCTCTTGAGAAAATCCCATGCATGGTGACCGATGAGATGAATGCGGACTTGATGAAGGAATTTACAGAAGTGGAAGTTAAGGATGCCTTGAATTAGATGGCACCTCTGAAAGCACCGGGTCTTGATGGTATGCCTCCGTTGTTTTATCAACACTTTTGGGCGACGATGTAGCATGATGTTACTTCAACCATTCTTTAATGGTTGAATTCAGGTATCCTACCCGAACCCATTAATCATACACTCATTACTCTCATCCCTAAAATAGCTAATCCTGAACATATGTCTGAATTTCGCCCTATTAGTCTTTGCAATGTCCTGTATAAGATTTATTCTAAGGTCTTAGCTAATAGGTTGAAGAAATTTTTACCTTCCCTAATTATTGAACATCAATCTGCCTTTGCTAAGGAAAGACTAATTTCAGACAATATTATGGTTGCATTTGAGACCCTCCATCATATGAAGCAACATAATTTAGGGAAACATGGGTTTATGGCTATCAAATTAGACATGAGTAAAGCCTACGATCGGGTGGAATGGGTGTATTTGGAGAGGCTATTGGAGAAAATGAGTTTTTGTGCTAGATGGGTCACTCTCATGATGAGTTGTGTGAAAATGGTGTCGTACTCTATTATGTTGAACAGGGAGCCAATTGGGATGATCCACCCTAAGAGAGGAATTAGACAAGGAGACCCCCTATCTCCTTTCCTTTTCCTTTTATGTACAGAAGTACCTCATGCTCTTATAAAACACTCGGCGAGGAATGGGGATATCAAGGACTTTTCCTTGTGCAAACGAGGCCCTAAGCTAACCCACTTGTTTTTTGCAGATGATAGCCTACTTTTCCGTAGGTCAATCCCTGAGGATTGTCATAATGTGTTGAAGATATTGGGTGAATATGAGTCTTGGTCAGGGCAAAAAATCAACAAAGATAAGACCGCAATCTTCTTTAGCAAATCCACCATGGATGAAGCAAAATCAAGCATAAAGAATCTTTTCCAAGTCCAAGAAGTGAAGTCTTATGAGAAATATTTGGGTCTCCCCTCTTTTGTAGACAGAGGAAAAAAGGCTAGTTTCAATTACATAAAAAAAAGGGTTTGGAGAAAACTCCAAGGATGGGAGGGTAAATTGCTATCTCAAGTTGGGAGAGAGGTTTTAATCAAATCTGTGATCCAAGCTATCCCTACTTATGCTATGGGGTGCTTTAAATTACCTTTGGGACTTTATGACGACATTGAGGCAATGATAAAGAAGTTTTGGTGGGAACAAAGGGGAAATAGAAGGAAAATTCATTGGATCCGATGGAGCGAATTGACTAAATCCAAAATGGTAGGTGGTTTGGGTTTTCGCGACCTGGCTCTTTTTAATGACGCCTTTTTGGCGAAACAAGCATGGCGGCTCTTGCACAATAAGGAAACCCTCTTCTACAGAGTTTTCAAGCAAAGTTCTTCCCTAATCAGTCTCTTTTAGAAGCTAAGGAAACAAGTTCCGGGTCCTATGCTTGGAAGAGTATACTACATGGCCGTGATGTTATCCTAGATGGTGTTTGCTGGAGGGTGGGGAATGGAAAGTCCATAAAAATTTGGCAACACCATTAGCTGCCTCGAAAACATCCAACCAAGATACTCTCCCCAGTGGTGGAAACAATGGAAGAAGCCACAGTGGATTGCTTAATTAATGAGGAAACTAGAACATGGAATGTTGTGATGATAGATGGAATTTTTGCACCACAAGAAGCTAAAGAAAAAAAGAATATTTCGTTGGCTAGAAAAGACACGGAAGACTCTATGTACTGGCCGTGGGAGCATGATGGGAGGTATAGTTGCAAAACGGGCTATCGGTTCTTGAAGGAAGATGAAGCTGGTTTTCAGGTGGATGTGAATCAAGACCATGAGAAAGGGCTCTGGAAGAAGATTTGGGCTCTTGAATGCCCAAATAAAGTAAAAAAATCTAATTTGGAGGGCTTGCCGTAACTCTCTCTCGTCGAAGTGTAATCTATTCCAGAGAACAATTATTACAGAGTAGTGCTGTGATCGATGCAAGGAAGAAACTGAAGATGCTTTGCACGCGGTGTGGAGTTGCAAAAAGCTGGACGGAGTTTGGGGTGTGAATAGCATGTGGAGTTTTCGGAGCCATTGGAGATTTTTAAGTTTTAGCGAGCTCCTAGCCTGGGTTTTTGATCATCAAAGGAATCCGGTACTATTTGCATTCAATATTTGGTCCATTTGGCACCAAAGAAACCAGGTTCGGACTCAACAAGCCCATCGCCCTCTAAACCAAATCTCCTAATGGGCTCACGACAGCTTTGTTGAGTTCCAAGCGCTGAAAATCGCACCACTTCCCAGTAGACCGGTGATAAGGGCACGGTGGAAACCTCCTGACCAGGAAACGTTTAAAATTAATTTTGATGGCGCCATCTTCGCTAAGGAAAAATTTTTTGGACTGGGAATAATCATTTGCGACATGAAGGGACTTGTTATGGCTTCCATGGCTGCCCAGATTTCTCAACAGCTCTAGCTAGTAGAAATCGAAGCTTTGGCTGCCAGTAAAGCCCTTGATTTTGCTAGAGAGATGGACATTAAAGATGCCGTTCTGGAGGGAGATTCTCTAATGGTGATGACGGCGCTAAAATATAAGAACACTGGACTAGCCCCGTTTGGTTTACTGCTACAGGATTCCTTAGCTTTATCTTCTGGTTTCTCAAAATTGTCCTACTCTCACACTAAGAGAGAGGGCAACACAGTTGCACACAATTTGGCTCAGTTAGCTGTGAATTTTACAAATTGTGTAATATGGATGGAAGATGTTCTAACTGATGTAATGACTTCTTACCATGCTGACTTAGCTGGTATTTCATAATTTATTGCACCACAATGTTGTTTCTAAAAAAAAAAAAGTTTAATTGTATGCAAAATGTGAAGGCACCAACAAATCACCAAAAATACTAAGTGCAGCGAAAAATAAATTAGACTCGGTGATTTATTGACAAATAGGGAAAACCTCGCGAAGCAAAAATTTCATCGGGTGATTTTAAGGTTATCACTCCCAAGAATCCACTAATCAACAATCAGACGGTTACAAATATAAGAAATCTTACCAACTACTCTACTCTATCTCGAAATACCAACCTATAGTTGAACCTTTGCTCCAATACCCAATTGGACTTGATCTTGTAGTAGCCTTTTTTCCTTTGATGTACAAACCTCCAATTTGTGAACCCTTTGCACGGATCCCAGTACATGACTAACTCTAGTAACTTGAATAGATATTGTTGGCTGTAAAGTTCTTCACTTCATCAACAATGAAGATTATGAAGCACTTGGTTACAAAACCCTATGGCGTACAAACGCAGTAGTTTCACACAAAGAAAATAAGTCTCTTGGTTTTCGTGTCGTGTATGACGGCTCTTAAAATAAGCCTTATATATGTCTACGGTTGTGAGAAAAGAAACCCTAAACAAATACAAAAGTCTGGGCCTGATTTCAAATCTAGAAATTTTGAAATCATAATTCTCGATAGATCAAGCTACTGTCGAGCTATTTATCAAGCTTCACATTAAGTCTTGATAGCAGGCATCTGTCGAGCTATTTGTCGAGACTTAATGAACAACTTTTCTTCACTTATTTCTTGGACCAATCTTCATGTCTTTAATACTTGACTTGAACAACATGTTTTTTGAAGTACTAAACTCATCTTAGATCTACCAAATTACAAGTAAAGTGCATTTTGTCAAAAGATTAGCCAATTACAATAAAATATAAAATATGACCCTAACAATATTGTTGCCCGTTCCATTGTCTAGCAACTGGTAGGGACAATAACGTGAATGATCAACAAGTCATGAGTGGTTTGTAGTTTTATTTTTGGTAAACTAAAAATGGATAGAGAGGATGAATAATGAGACTTTCCTACCTAGGCATTACTATAATAGTATCCTAACCACTCTCGCGTTGAGACCTCATATTATGAGTTAGGTGAACAATCTATAAACGAGGTATAAGGAGCCCCACTATATTACTAGTGAGGGAACTTGAACCATGCTCAGGCATGTTGACTGAAGCCCTTACCACTAAACCGGGCAACGTGTTGATCAGTTTTGTACTTTTAGTCTTTGTGTTTGCGAATTCTCACCGTCTGGCATATGCAAGCAAAACTGTGATGTGCAACGAGAAAGGTGGACATTGATTGCGTTTGGGTCAAAACATAATTGGACTAAAATGGGGTGTTATATCCTATCTTTAACGGGTCAGATCAAGCAGGAATTATCAATAATTTTTTTTTAAACCTTTGAACCTTTATTTTTGTATTTCTTTAAATACAAATAATAGAACAAAAAAAAAATCTCAAAGATAAAAATTACATAAATCCTTAAGTTTAATTGTAATTGACTAATTAATTCTAGTAGTTTATTAGTCTAGTAATTCCAAAAAAAAGGAAAAATAAATTATGTATACACGTTATAGATGAAGCTTGAAATAAAGTAAAATCATTTATACACTGATAAGTTTGTTTTGGATTTTTTTTTTTTTTTTTTTTTTTTAACTTAAAAAAAAAAAAAAAAAATCAAAGCTTTGAAAAAGTTGTATATAAGCAATAAGCTAAAAAGTTAAAATTAAAAATTAATTAAAACTCATACAATACATACAATTTTAAGAATAAAATATAGCTTAGGTAAAGAAAGAAAAAAGAAAATAATTAAAAAGAAAATCTATAATGAACTTTGTAAGGACACGATATGCAACCCAAGCCCAAAAGGTAAGGAACGTGGGCTCAATGAGCCCAGTACAATAAATTTGTAGATAGTGGGTCAAAGAACTAGGCCTTAATAAATTTGACAACGGCTAGTATGGATTCAAGAAATGATCAAGCAAGAACAAGGAACATAGAACGGACTGAATTTTTACTGCCTGAGGAGGTAACCCTTCATATAAATCAATTAAACTGACTACAAGTATAACTTTGATTGCTACAGTATTCTCTTTCTATTTTTCTGATCTCTTCCTCATGGAGGGTCTCTTACATTATATAGTTCCCCTTGGATCATCCTGATCCTATACTTGTTAATCATTTGAGCCCTTACTTGAGTACTCGTCCCATCAGACACCCTCTTTGGTTTTCTATAAGTTGTGGTAGCCAAAGCAACACTGTTCAGGGGTTTTTTCCACATAAATGCAGCCAGAAAAGTAGCTGCAGTGCATTTAATGCGGTGGTAGCACATTTTCCTTAGATATTTTTGGGTTCCCTTCCTTCTCGTATGTTCATGAGGCACGTCCCTATCACTGGGGCTTCTATGGAGATTTCCTTCATCGTTAGAATACTCATCTGTGCGATATCTATCCTATCTGAGGAGGAATTCCTCCTCGGACCGTTTTCCACTAATTTCTTATTTATGAGACTCTGAACTAGAATTCCTCATAACTATTTATCCCTCCTCGGACCTTTCAATGTCCTCAGACAAAGCCCAAGGCCCAATATATGATTTTGGGCCCTTATCCTTACAAACTTATTACAAAAAACCTAAATGTTAGTGTTAGATCTGATATTGAAAACAATTATATTTGAGAATTACTCATGTTGACGAGTAAAATGTCATTAGCTTTTTTATCTATAATATAGAAAATTGAATATAGCTTTAATATTCAAACATACATAAAAAATGTGTCGATAAAAAAAAAAAAATAGGTTAAACATTTATAATAAAAGCTTGATAAATGGGTCAGTTTGGGCTTACTACCTGTTCAATTGGTCTGATCTGGTCAAAATTGAGTTCGAGTCATAAACCTATTAGATTAAAACAGGTTAATATTGCTATTATCCATACTTGATTTTTTCTGTTCATGTGTTTGGACAGATTTAATTTTGTAAGATCTGGAAAAAGGTCATATCAAGGTAATTGAAATTTCATGAGAATAACGTGCCCTTTTATATACCTAGTCATTTCTCTTTATGTAAACGTTTTATTTTTAATTATATAAAACACTATTAACAGAATAAAAAATTAATTAGAGGACCACCGCGCACCTTTAGTGCGGTGGTCACTCTACAAATATAAATCTTTATAGGGTGTGGGGGGCAAGGGCTGGGGTTCAAGTCTCCAGAAGGGAGCTTCACACACATATACATTTAGATTAGGTTATGGTAAAAATTCTATTTTGTATAAAATAATAATAATAATAATAATAATTAGAGGAATATTGAAGCCCATTTCCATTGTCTTTTTTAGAGAGCTTAAAATTATAGCGTTTGCTCCTGATGATAGCTCTTTATCATTAGACCAAGCTCATTTCCATTGTTAAAGGGCAACTTTATTACGAGTTCCTTCAAACACTATGTGTTATCATCAATTAATATTGATTTGTTTTCTCTTTATAGTAAAGAGTCCAATTGTCTATTTCATTTCAAAAAAAAAAAAAAAAAAAATTCAACATTAAGTTGGGAGTGAGGACTCTTTATAGTAAAGAGTCCAATTGTCTATTTCATTTCAAAAAAAAAAAAAAAAAAAATTCAACATTAAGTTGGGAGTGAGGATCCAACAGACATTATTATTAAGGATACTGTGACTCTGTGATATTGGGTTTTTTTTTAGAAAAACATAATATTATTTATTTATAATTATTAAAAATAGTGCCATGGAGAAATTATTTTGGTGGATAGTCTCTTTTCGAAAATGTGTTTTGAAAAGTATTGAAAATTCAAATTTTGTATTGGAATCGTGTTTTCAAAACACAATTTCAATGTAAAATGTGATATAATTGAAATCATGCTTTGGATTGAGTTTGAACATTGTTTATAGGCTTGGTTTGAGTTCAAGTGAAGTTTGAATGCACATTTTACTTTTGTTGTTGAACTGAGTTTAAATATTTAATACTTGAAAAAGTTTGGCCGGTTTAGTGCCCTAGTTGTAGCTGTCTTAAATTTGGAAAAATTCTAATTTTTAACCTAGAGCAAGGTGATTTGGTCTTATTTCAACCTGCTTGAGTTGGATTAGGTCAAATTCAAGTATGGGTCATTCTATTAAGTTTCTCTTCCCATTTTGATAGGAATGGTTATGGGATGAGTTGGAGTCAGATGATGGTGTCTCTTCCCCCCCATCTTCTCTTCAGGTGAAAAATCTGCATGTGGGTGGAGTGGAGTATAAGTGGGTCATTCAAGCAAGTTGTTTTTGACCTTTTGCCATCCCGTGATTCCCTACATTTGCGTTCAATACATTAATATGGGCCTAGATTCCAAGGTTTAGGGATAATATCTATTATACACATTTATGTTTTTATCAACTAAAAATGTGGTCAACAGGGGTTGGTTCAGTTGGTAAGGCTCGAATGCTTCACCCAAAAGGCCTGAGTTCGAGTCCCTCTGCTAGCAGTCTTTCTTGGTGGGTGATTTATAAGTCTAATGTAAGTTCTCTCTGAGGCCTACGGCTTGCCCTATCCTTGGTGTGGGGTAGCTTCTTCTCACTTAAACTTATTTTCACTAAAAAGAAAAACTTAAAAATAAATGTATAAATTCTAATTAACTCAACCGGTAAAATCTCTAATAATTGAATAAGGTATCTAAACTTCAATCTCCCAACTACATCCAAAAAAAGAGCTATCATCGATACGCAGTGCGTAATAAACAATGCTCATATCCTAAAGTAAATCATCTCCATCTCTCATTGCTGCTCCTCCTTTCTGACTCTCCATCTTTATAACTCTTGAAAATCGATGACACCGATTTTAGAATGGCGTGTTACTGTTAGAATAGGGTGGAATGACAACTTTACTGGCATGCTTGAGGACGGCATTGTGTAGCTCATTGTGGCGTACAAGTTTGATGTTGGACTTTTTGTTGGCGAGGTTCAACGATGGAGTGAACTCTCACATGGGCCCGGTATGTCATAGGTGTAGGTGTTTTCAGGTAAAGCTTGATCGGTACAAGCGCAACACCCTCTCTGTCGTGGCGTTGATAGGTCAACCATACGCATGTAGTTTTGAGTTTCTTTTCATTACATTTTTTAGTTTTGCTTGATTTGTTTACATTGTGATGATGCCGAAAATCTCACCAGTGAGTTGCACGACGCGTGTACGCTCAAAAACAACACCTGCACAATGAAAAAGAAAAGGACCTCACAGAGAGCACCGGTGTGGTGCCGGCCAAATACCCTCCGAAGGTCAAGTTAGAACTTCTTTCAACTCTAGAGTGCTAGAGA
>NW_027069586.1:1254552-1313130 GCF_002906115.3 Quercus suber | reverse complement strand
GCTCACATGCTGCCTTTCCGGCCTGCTTGGGGCGTGGCTGCCCTCAGGTCTCTCCTGATTCCTGTTTGGAGCGCTAGTCCCTTCCTGATCTTCTGGTTGGCCATTTGGTGCTGTATCCTTCTGGCGCAGCTGTTCTTCCAAGTCGAGGTTCCGTTTGGTGAGACGCTCCACGGCGGCACCGAGAGTCTGAACTTGTCTCTCAAGGGCAGTCGTGGGAGGTTCCTCTCCTTGTACGTCATTAGTAGTTGCCATTGAGCGAGTGAGTACCATGCAACCCTTTAGTCCGGGAAACAATAATGCGGCTTAGTCACTTAAAACCGAGTCCCCACAGACGGCGCCAACTGATGATGCCGAAAATCTCACCAGTGAGTTGCACGATGCTTGTACGCTCGAAACAACACCTGCACAACAAAATAGGAGATGACCTCACAGAAAGCACCGGTGTGGTGCCGGCCAAATACCCTCCGAAGGTCAAGTTAGAACTTCTTTCAACTCTAGAGTGCTAGAGAGGGGTTAATTATGCGTACCTCGGCTCATGAGGGTATTGGGGTTTTTTATAGTAGTAGTGGGTGGACCTTTTTTCCTTGGAGTAGAAGTCTTTTTCTTGTAAGAATCCTTATGCGCGTAGATTGCGGAATCCTTTCCTTATAGGACTCTGATACTGGGCGTGAAATATAAGCAATTTCTAAAACCCATACGTGATGACCAAGTTATGGTCTTCACAGAACCGTCAGCCTTTAAGGCGTCAGCCTGTCCTTCCCTTCAGCTAAGCTAGCGTCAGCCTTCATGCTTCGTTCAGTAACCTAGGGTCTTCAAATTGCCGTCAGTTGGACTTGGGGGCTTCAGCCCGTCAGTATGCATCTCATTACTTTTATCTTTCGTCACAACTTGACCCGTCAGCCAGAACAGAAGCTGACGGGTTAAGTTCATGGTACCTGTTATAATTCTTCTATATCAATAGCAAAGGGTATGGTTATATATATGAAAGGGTGTAGTTGCATGTTGCTAGATGTTTAACTCTAATTCTACTGCTCCCTCCATATGTATTATGTAAGAATGCAATATTATCAAAAACAGGAAAAGAAAATTAACACTGTAACATTTCTTATCTATGAATTTCAATAAAATATATCAAAAAAATTATGCTCGTAATTTTTTTTATAAGATAATGCTCATAATTTTGATGTTACAAAATTAAATATGAAATGGGCTTATAATATATAATGTTATCTCCCCATTAACTCTCACTGTCGTTACAAAATATTTATATCGCCCTATCCGTATCTAATTGATTTGGTCATACTTTTGACTATCTTGAAATTTTTGTTATTATCACTGCCGCTTTCCAAATGTTATATGCTAAAGTTATTTTTCCTAAGAGCTTCCACCGTATCCTACGGCCACGTAATACTCTGATTCTCATGTGAGCCATTGGAACAGCTAAGGTAGGAACTTTAGATTTAACCTCCAGCAGCTTGGAACTTAGGCCATGTTTAGATTTTTCCCTAAGTTTGGGCTAATGCCGAATAATATATTTTTTATTTTAAAAAAAATATCCAATTTTACGAGTATTTCTTAGGTATTCTTGGAGCACGGAGAATAATGCTCCTTCTTCTTACGTTCATAATAGAGTCCACTCATTAAATTCATGGTAGGGTTTACCACAAATTTAAGAGAAGGGAGCATAACTTGTTCATATTCCAGGAGTACCTAAAATTTTTTCCAATTTTACAGGTGGTTTTTTGAACTATGAGTTCCAGAGTGTTGGGGTTAAAATTTTAAATAGAGTGGCAATGGGTACCAAAAAATTATAAAATAAAATTTAAAATAAAATATAGGCAAAAATGCTATTTTGGTCCCTGTATTTTGGGGTCATAAACAATTTGGTCATACATTTTGATAACAATTAATTTAGTTTCTGTTATTTTCAATTTGCAGTCAATTTAGTTTCTACTATTAACTCTCTAACAGAAAATACTTAGGTGGCAAATTGTGTATATAGTTGGCAAACTTAAATCTAACGTAACTAAAAACATAAGAGAAATGTCCACAACATTTTCACAATAAATCCTAAGTAGTGGGTTGTTATTGGTTGTTATGGGTAAGTTAAGTTGTAGATTCAAATTAGAACCAATAACAAATTATCATTTATGATTTGTTGTGAAAATGTTATGAACGTAGCACTCCTCATAAATAATAATAAATTTTTTTGATAAAAATTAAAAATTCCATGTCAACATTTAAAGGGAAAAGGAAAAAAAATTATTTCTTAATTGTAAAAGATATGGGAAAAAGAAAACCAAAACTAAAAAATAAACTTTCATCAATTTTCCCATATTATCCTAGAAACCAAACGAGGAAAAACAAAACTTTGAAGCCTAGCGTACTATATTCAGAGAGATATTCTGCTTCAGCATTTCATCAAGCACTTACAACGCCTAGACATGGCAAAACGGGTTAGAATTTTCTGACCCAACTCGAAAAATACCTGACCCAAACCTAATTTTTTGACTTGAAGCAAAAACAAGTTGACTCGTGACCTGACCTGTGTTTTTTGCAGGTCAACCCTACCCGACCCACGACCCGACCCGAACCGAACCCAAACCATTTTTTTAAAACTTTTTTTTTTTTGGGTAAAAAGAATAGTAAAACTAAGACAATATTGGTTTAGTTGTTTATTGTGAACTTTAAGGAAACAATTGATACATTTACATAATTGCATGCAAATTAATTGAAAGATAAATGGTTGAACATTCTGTAATGAGTAAAGATTTTTAGATATCAAATAGCAAAGTACATGCCAAGATAATCTGGTTACAGTAGAGTTAAAAACATAGATTTAAAATTGTAAACATGTGTGAGAAACATTCACAAGTCTGAAAATAGTGAAGCTAAAGTATCAAATTAACATAAATTATGAATACTTAGACCTATTTTTTAATAATTTATGTCCAAAATAAACGGCTTTTCAAAATAAATTATAATATTTCCTAGAGTGTGTGTTACTTAACAATGATATGACATTCATAAAAGAGACCATGTATAAATAAATAAGTAATCAAACTTTAAATTATATCTCAAATTGAAATAGAGTGTCAACCACAATTGATAATAGATTATAAAATTAATTTTCAAGATTGTAAATTTTTTATATGTTTTATTCTTTATCAAATGAGTTATCCAATAAGTCATTTGTAATTTTGTTTTATATTTTGGAATGTTGATATTGTGTAGAAATAAAACTTGTGTATTTGTTTTACTTATCTTTGTGTTATTTTGTTTTAGATAGCAATGTTAAGATTTGTATAATTTTAAAATTATTGAACAAGTATTAATAAGTTTAACTAAGTTCATTTTTGATATAAGTGGTGAATTCAAAATAATGCATTTTACATCAAGTAATTTATTGCATAACTTTCCAAATGGCAAATACATGTTGTTTTCTTTATTAAAAAAAAAAAAATTCATGTGAAAAATACGGGTCGACCCGACCCGTAACCCGATTGACCCGAACCTGATTTTAACCCGCTTAAAATGACCCGTTTTGACATGTGACCCGTTTGACTTGACCCGAGCCCGACCCGCCCTGCCCGTTTTGCCATGTCTAACAACACCTCCACCAAACAACCAAATATGTCACACATTACAGCAAGAATATTCCCAATACAAAAATTAAAATTTTCTAACCTAGACATAATCCAATCTTGACCTTAACTCGGATATAATTCAAAAATATATAACTTTGACCTTTTGCATTATCATCGACCAAGAAATGGGTCCAATGTTGATTTTTTCTACTAGTCACTTGCGTGAATGAGTGGAAATTTGTTGTACTGATGTTGATTAGCTTTGCCAGTGGCAGAGATCGAGTCTACATCAATAGAACGAAAAATCTTCAATCTTCTTGAATCTCCAGGACAGGTGTGGCATCCCCAGATCTTAGGCTCAGATATTTCTCTAATTTTTTGTCTTTTTGTTTGTAAATCTGAGTAGATTAGAGCCAAGTTTGTGAAACAGTTCTTTGTAAATCCAAGCTAATGGGTGTTTTAAGTTCAGTATAATTAGTTGTAAAAAACATGAGTTATTGATTTCCAGAACATGAAAGAACTTTTGTGGGAAATTATTTTGTTTTGTTTTTTCACGCATTTTTTTAATGTTTATTAATTTTTTTAAAAAAATTTTGTTAACTTCATCAACACTAATGTGGCGTTTGGTACAGGGTAATGTTTTAGGATTCCTGGGAATGTTTAAAGATTCTCATGTTTGGTTGCAAATCATGCTAGGGAATCAAATGCCAGGGGAATCCTTAAACCCCTCTCAGTAGGAATGTGGATTCCCTTTAAAACAGGTGGGAATCTAGATTCCCAAGCTTAAAGGAAATTGTATTTTTTATAAATTGACAATTTTAACCCTTTTTTTTTAAATGACTTGGTAGTTCACATTCAAATCTAAGGATAGAATGGAAAAATAAATAATTTATTTAAGATTCTTAGGAATAAACCAAACATAGGAATAGCTACATTCTTAGGAATGTGATTTCTAGGAATCACATTCCTAAGAATCTGGATGCCAAGAGTAATGTAGATTCCCCCGTACCAAACGCCACCTAAGTGTGCCAGCTATGCACACCATTTACCGCGTACATATTTTCTGTTAGGCAAAACTTAGATGCAGTACCTTAGGTATAGTACCTTAGATACCCCTTTTAAAATTAAAACACCTGCCCACTTACCTAACAGTGAAACTGCCATTTTCTTCTTCGTTTATTTAATTTCCTTCTTTTATTTTTCCCTTATTTCAGACTTTCTAACTCTTGAACTCTCGCCAACTCTTACCGTTCTCTCTCTCCCTCTCTGTTCTTCTCTTTCTCTCTTTCTTTTCTTCTCTCTCACTCAGATTAGATGAAATAGACGAATCCAGCTCTTTGAATTCTCTATCTCGCTCTGTTTTCGCAGATTGGTTGGCTGGCACTAAGAAAATTCGTTGGTATGTATTGGCTGAATCTCATTATAGGTTTTCAATTCTAGTTGCTGGGTTTATGTTATTTTGAGGTTTGGTAGAGTTTTTCTTTGTTGATTATGATCTAGGTATCAATTTTTATTATAGGGTTTGTGTTATTATTGCTTTGGTTTGTTTTGATTTAGGTTTTTCAATTATAGCTATTGGGTTTGTGTAATTCTGAGGTTTGGTAGAGTTTTCCTTTGCCTATTTCTAATAAAGGTTTCAATTTTGGTTAATAGGCCTGTCTTAGTATTGCTTTGGTTAATTTTGATTTGGGTTTTCAATTATAGTTGCTGAGTTTGTGTTATTTTGAGGTTCAGAAGAGTTTTCCTTTGGCTATTTCTAATGAAGGTTTCAATTTTGGTTAATGGGTTTGTCTTAGTATTGCTTTAGTTAATTTTAATATGGGGTTTCAATTCTAGTTTCTAGGTTTGTGTTATTTTGAGGTTTGGAAGAGTTTTCCAATGGCTGAGTTCACCTTGATGAAGCTGAGTTCTAGTTTTTTTTTTTTTTTTTTTTTTTTTTTTTTTTTTTTTTTTTTTTTTTTTTTTTCAATTTCTGATGTTTGTCTTTGGTGTCTAATTAATAATTCAAATCAGAAATTTGAAATTGGAAAGACAAAAGATTCTTAGAACAACAATCATATACTAGTCTTAGAGAATTAAATTTAAATATCTTGATTTGCATATTTTGGAAGTTGATGGATTGATATTAGCAATACCTAGAGATGTTTTAATGGCTAATGAATTTTTTTGGCTTATTCATCATATCTTCTAAGATTACTCAAGGGATGTTTACACACCCAAAATCTTTAATTTCTTTCAAGAAGAGTATAAGAAGTCTTTGGACATGGTTGTTAATACATGTTATGATATTTCACCATTGTTTGAGTACAAGGTTTGCATGTATGGACATGCTTGAGAACATAAGGTTATCTTCAATTCTATAGACCAAACAGTTGTTTGCAGCTGTAACAAATTTGAGTTTGTTGGGTTTTTATGTTGTCATGCATTAAAGGTGCTAGATATTCAAAATATAAAACTACTTCCTTCTCGATACATTTTGAAGCAGTGGACTAAGCAAGAGAGAGTTGGACGTGTGCTAGATAGCTATGGTTGCATTGTGAAAGAAGATCCTAAGTTGGATATAACAAATCGATACAAAGATTTGTGTTGTAATGCAGTTAGCATTGCAAGTAAGGCTGCCGAAATTGAAGAAGCATCTATGTTTTTAGCTAAGAAAATGATTGAATTAAATCTTAATGTTTGAAAGGATTTTGAAAAAAAAAAACCCTTAAATTGCAAAGGTTTAATAATAGGAAAAGGTTTCTCTCCAAAGTAGTCCAAACTAGTTTGGACAAAAACTTTTAAACTCCTTCTATATCTTTTTTTATTGGATGTGAATTTTGATAATCTAACCATTAAATTGCATGTTTTTATTATATTCTTCATGCTCACAAAATTTTAAGAATATAAAAAATCAATAATTATGTCATCAAATAAATGTTTAAATTTCAAGTTTTTGTGGTATAAAAAATTATGCATGAAAAATATATTTATTGATCGAATAGTAAATAACATATTATTTGAACAAAATTTAATATACCTTAATAATAATTATCCATACACCCTTTTTCGCACGAAAAAGTTAATCCATCTAACTAGGAATTACTACCAACTAATACCAAATATGAGAGTTGGAATATATGAGGACAAATTCCTCCTTTAAATTAACCTGATACATGACATTCATAAGATCGTTTAAGTGTATTAAATCACATAATTCATTAAATCATTTAAACAAGATACATGTCTATTAAAAAAATCACATAACTAAAGGTAAAGGTGAAGTGGGTTCTAGTGTTTTCAATTGGTACTTTCTACTTATTTACTATTTGATCAAACATTTAGGGTTAACTCGAGCCCTAAATGTTTTCATTTAAAAAAGATACCAATTGGTATTTACTATTTGATAAAAATAAAAAATAAAAAAGATACCAATTGGTTGTGGGTTGCAGTTAACCCTAAATGTTTTCATTGAAAACATTAAAAAGTATTAATTGAATTACAAAAATGTTAGCGAACAAAAATTATTTATTCATATAAATATCTAAGATGGAATAGTAGTATTTTGTAGGGCTTGTTTAGTAAAACAAAATTTGTTTTCAGTTTTTGTTTTATATTTGTTTTGGCAAAATTGTTGCCAAAAAGTGTTTTATCACCCAAAACACAACAATCCAACACCATCACCAATGACGTCTTTGTCACAACCCCTAAACCCAATTGTTGGACAAAATCCAACCTATCCAAAACTAAGCACAATTACGGGAACAAACCCAAAAAAAAAAAAATGTCATCATTGAAAAACCAAACGAATCAAGCAACTTGTTGTCATTGCAAAAATAATTCACTGCCTATTTTTTGTCGTTGTTGAGAGAGAGAGAGTTCGAAAATGGTGGTGGCATGGCTCCAATTGTGACAACAAACAATGAATTTGTCTTGTGGTTTTTGGTCGCACCTGCTAACCACCACAAGGTCTACAACATAACAAGCAACAACAACAGAGAGAGATAGAGGCTATGATGACAGCGATCAATTATAGAAAATAATAATAATAATAATAATAACAATAACAACAACAAAATCTTAATAAAATTCCATCAACTTATTTCCAAAATTGCCATCTAAAACAAAAAAAAAAAAAAAAAAAAAAAAAAAATAAAAAAAAAACAAGAGAAAAAAAAAAAAAACAAATTGTTCTTAAAAGTTAAAAGACAATTTTGCATAGTGAAATTTGAGAACAGTTTTCCAAAAATTGGCCCAGAACAAGTCAATCTTGGTGGGTTCCACAATTAAAATAAATAAATAACAGAAAATGTGGCTATCCTTGGACTGTGATTTTGGGCTTATTATTATCATTGGGCCAGAGTTGAGCCGAAACACCATTTCAAATTAGAGAGATGTTACGTCTACAATAATTTTATAATAAATCACAGGTGGTTAGTTGTTATTGGTTAAAATTTAAAACTAACACTAAGATTACTTTTTTGCCCCAACAATAACAACAAGTAACAATTATCATTTCTCTTTCAAACTATACAAAACGGAGAAGAACAAAACTCAAGAGAGAGAAAGAGAGTTTAGACTTTAGAGAGAGAGAGAGAGGGAATGAAGAGAATGGTATCTTCTTACTGCGATCGAAGAATGGTAGCTTGCCGCTCGCCGGATCGAAGCCATTGGCTTTCAGGTTGGCCTCCATCTCTCCGAACGGTACACCTCCCCAAACCCAAATGGGAAATTTGATTAAATTGCTTATACATAATATGGATTGGGAAAATGGGATTACTTTTCTTTTTTTCTTTTTTCTTTTTTTTCTTTTGAGCATTAGTACTATAAGGATTATATAAATGCTTATTGAAATCAAAGTGAAAGTGACTTGTTTTGAAGTTCTTTGAAAAGTGTTTTATATGTTATACAAAATGTGATCTTAAAAAAGCTTGCCTTTTAAAGGTGAAAGCTTGATTCTTTGCTAACCAATTGTGTGGTTACTGATGCGGGGATGTACCAACAATTGACCACCTTATGCTTGGATGATTATTTGATTGTGGTTGCAATTAATGGTCTATTTGGCATCAGCTTATTTTGTTAAAACTGAATTTTTTTTTTTTTTGTTAAAAATACAATAGATAAAGGTAAAAGTTAGCTAAAATATTACCAAAAGTGCTGGGGCTATGAATAGTAGCAAAAATAAACTAAATAGTAAAATAAGCTGGCTTTTTAAGTT
This sequence comes from Quercus suber, assembly GCF_002906115.3. Lineage (NCBI taxonomy): Eukaryota > Viridiplantae > Streptophyta > Magnoliopsida > Fagales > Fagaceae > Quercus > Quercus suber. The sequence continues at coordinate 1,304,346 of NW_027069586.1, read as the reverse complement.
AGAGCCAAATGCATACTAAGGCATCAATGCGTAGCTTTTATTTAGTTTTGCTCCTAAAATCTTGTCATGGACTTCAAGCTCTTTATTTAGGTGGGTAACATTGAATCTGACATCAATATATAAGGCCATGGTAGAACCGCGGAAAAAACTTTGTTGGAAGCTACAAGCTACATTGGGTATGCATAGTTAATTTAGATCTTGATACTTATTACTGATGTAGTTATTTTTGTATATATTAGTGATTATTTGATACTCTCTATAGTTCTCAGCATGCTTTAATATAAAATGCTGCCTGCAATAGTAAAAATACTATTTCTTTTTAGATATACCATGGAGCGGCCTCGTTTCAGTGATCATCTAGACGCAATCAAGTTCATCTGCAAGGACTTCTGGTCTGAGCTCTTCAAGAAGCAAATAGACAACTTGAAGACCAATCATAGAGTAAGTTCAAATATTTAAAGTGATTATACATTATATGTTTTTGTGTGAATTTGAGAAAATAGATTTTTTTTCTTCTTGTAGGGTACGTTTGTCTTGCAAGATAATCGATTTCGTTGGCTTGCACACATATCAGGCAATCCATCGCCTAAAAATGGAGATTTATCTCAATATAATTATAATCCTCTAGCTGAAAACAAGGCAGCACAAGCTACCAGCATGCATCTAAATTTCCCATGTGGAATCATAAGGGGTGCTTGTTTAAATTGCAGAATTCCTCATGCAGTTACTGCAGATATATCCAACCATCCTGCATATGAGTACTGAATATTGAATGCTGTAGATTGTGAATACTTTTATGCATGTTGTATTTATTTGTGTAAGCAATCCATGATGTGCTTTCTTTTGTCATTCAAGACATTACATGATAATTATTATTTATTTGTTCATCATCCATTTATGAAGTGAAAAATGCTTTACTTATCAAAAAAATAAGTGAAATATGCTTTATGACTTCTCGCTTGTGATTCAAGCTTTGCTTACTCACTTATTTTCATAGTAAAGGTGGATAAATTGATTATGGCTGTATCCACACTGATCTCAATTTCCTTGTTTCTCCTTTCATGTGTATATGTTTTTCCACAATGTTCTTCTGTTTATTTATATGTCATATTAGGCATACTTAATTGAGAAAATCATCCGGAGTCCTCCCATATATGTTTAAACAGCTACTAATGCTAATCTTTTTCCTTTGTCTCAAATCTAAACAAAATGAATAGATAAGAGAAGTAGTCCCTTTGATATTCATATCTTTTAATTATAAGTAGTCCCTTTGATCTCACTCAGGTTATAAGCTCCCCTCAGTTCATCTATGTTAGGTTTTTAATGCCTTGACTTTCATTGTATATATTCAACTTGATGTTTAATCTAGCTAGTTCATAGACTGCTTTGACATCTTTTGTATAGCTGATTCCTTATACAGTTAATGGTATTTTATTCAAAATCCATTAGTAGGAGTTCCCCTAGATTACCTGATACACGGTTCTAGCAGGTGGGGTCATGTACTCATGGTTTACTCACCACCAGGGATGGGTCCAAAGGGCCTTACCTTGTGTTATAAAAAAAAGGGGGGGGTGGGGGGGGGGGAGGGGGTGAGGTTCCACGTCATACAAAAAAAAATCCATTAATTTTGAACTCCATTCCTGGTGGGTATTGAACCCAAGACCTCACCCTCCTCCTTGCTCTTATAAGGGGAGGAAGAGGTACCATTTGAGCTAGAGCTCATTGGCTGCTTGTTGGTATGTGCAAATCCTGCATGCCTCTTTTTCATATTTGTAGGCCTTTTTGAACTTTGCTTTTCTTGGGAAACCCTATATTGTTCTAATGTGCAATCTTCTGTTTGTTGCACCCTGTTATCAAAATACTGCATCTCTTTTGAGTTATGAGGGCGTGAGAAACTGTTTTCTACCAAGATTGTATATGGAATGCTTGAAACTACCATTAGGATGCATGCAACATAGTAAGAACTGGACTGAATTTATTGGTTTTATCATTCTTCCCCAGAACGTCCTATTATGTGTGCTTTGTACAAATAGTTCAGGGAAAAAATGAAAACCAGGATCATCTATGATAATGATCCAGTCTAAATTGCTTTTGACAAAGAATTACTTCGCACATATCTTTGGTTTTTTTCATTTTCCTTTGTTGACCAAAGTCTCTCACTCTCTTGATTTTATGACATTTGATGTTTTGATTGTGTTTGGCACTACTGCAAAGTTATCTTCTTGTGTTCTGGTTACTTTTTTTTCTCCTTTTAGATGAATGCATCATGAGTTGTTTTTAACATAAAATTCAGGCCTTTCCATTTTAAATCATGTCCTTTTAAATACTACTTTTTGCATGCTTTCTTGTTTTTTTTTTTGTTTTTTTTTTTTTTAAAGGAAAAGAAGAAAAGATGCACAGAGAACAAAAAACAACATAGAAACAAAGAGTTCACGGTACTTTTTGCATGCTTTCTTGTAATCATGCTTGTTAAAAATTATTAAATAGGTTCATTTGTGGTTTGCATAAAGGCCTAATGAGCACTACAACAGAAGATTGGGGCTAGGACTACAGTTTGAAGTATTGGCTATTGTTTGAATTAGGACTTGTGATCTTCCCTTTTTCCTTTCAAACAACAGTTACTTGATTTGTGAACTACACTCCTGCAATATCAGGTCATCTCACATTCAAACTCAGGAATATTTAGGGAGGAATCTCTGTTGCATGTATATCTTGAATTTCTGATACAAATATTGCAGAGGCTTGGTTGATTACCAGATTGGTTTTTTGTAATGAGGGTGCCAATGTCCAAGAATGTAAGAAGAATGTTAAAGTAATTAATTGTGCAACAAAATAACCTTCATGCATTTTAGCATTTATAATGAAACATAGCCTCAACAAGGTATCTGATAACTGAGCTGTTACTGCTGTGGATGTAATTCAAAAATAATTTCATACAGTATATGCATATAAAAGTAACATTTAATTTCTAATCTTTCACCAGGTATATTATGAAGATTGATGAATAATTATTTGGGAATGCAGGAGTTTATTTAAAGAGTTTGTTTCCAGCTTCTGTGGCTAGATTTCTCATGCAACTGGAGGATCTTAGGATAGTCAAATGTGGATTGGAGGAAGTTGTTGCACTTGAAGATAGTGCAGAAGCAGCAGCAGGACTTGTGTTCCCTTAAGTAACTCTCCTGATGCTTAAGAAATTGCCCAAACTCAAGTGGTTTTCTTGAGGGGTGCAAACTTCAAAATGGCCATTGTTGAAAGTATTGGAGTTGATTAAATGTGATCAAATTGAGATATTTGTTTCAAAATATTTGAAAGTTGAAGAAAATTTGAACAAAGCCAACTTGAGACCTCCATCCAACAGCCACTTTTCTTGGTTGAAGAGGTAAGTGGCTAATTTAATTAATCTTTTAAAATATTTAGGGTTGCAAGAAGTTATATATAACCCTGTTTGGAGTAGTACTCATCTTTCACACACACACAAAAAAAAGGTGTTCTCAGTAAAGCTCATAAATCTATATACTTGAAATAAAATGTGTTCTTAGTTTTTTTTTTTGTCCACATGTGATGCAGGGAATGTGATACGCTATAGTATTTTGTTTGGAATTGGAATAGGGAATGGAGAGTAGCTCAGAACAACTAATAGGTGGATAGACACCCCTGGAAGAACACAGTTCCAACAAAGCACACAAAGGCTTATTTTCATTCAAATCACAAAACTGATTACAATGAATTACATTCAAGTACTTATATTAACTGTTTGGAACTTGCAGCCTCAGCCTTTTAAGAGTCCTAATACTGTACAGCCTCTACAATTATCCAAAAGTCTACTGAGTTAGTTACAAGAGATTAGGATAGGCTGCTGGATTCGAAACTGCGTGCAACCTCTGGTTTGGACACAAACATGGCATAACTAACTAACTACCTGCAGCAGACAACTCCCAACTTCAAAACTCTCTCCAGTTGCCTCCAATTGCCATGCAACCACTTTAGGAACCTAATTAAGATACTTAATCATCACATAGTTGGCTGCACCCAGGATTGGAATTCATCAAAAAAAAAAAAACCTCAAGATGCTCCTGCATCAACGAGTCTAGAAATATGGGAATACCACGGTGATAAATTTTGACAACTTGAAAATATTGATCCCCAATAACTGCCCAATGATTAAAATGGTTTTCGAAAATGCTTTTCTAATAAAATGACTCTTATTCCACCTTGCATTTGATTCACAAAGTATATTTCTGCATCATTTTTGGTAGACATCTTATATTAATTGTTCAATAGTATTTAGGAAATTTTCTTTTAACTTTATTTATTTATTTATATTTCATTTAGATATATTCCAGTAATAAGTTGGGACCATATTTCTTATGGTATGAACTTAACGGATATAATCCTTTTTGTAGCCCCTACTATGAATTTTAGTGATTGGCCTAAATTGTTAAGGAATTAGATACCAACTCCTATTTTCTTTTATTTAATATTTTGATTTTTTTTATAGGGTCCATTCCCCAACTTGGAGGATTTGAGATTGGATGGAAATTTCAACATGAAGGAGATATAGCATGGCCAATTTTCGGAAGAATGCTTTTACAAATTAAAAAACCTTCATGTGGAAGGCTATCTAGTTGTTCCTAATTGGATTACTTTTCTTGCAACATTACATAATTTGGAGGAAGTAGTTGTTGCAACATTACATAATTTGGAGGAAGTAGTTGTGAAGGACAGTTCCTAGGAAGAAATATTCCCATATGAAGAACTTTTTGGTCAGCAAAAACATGCTAGGATACTCCCATAACTAAAAGAACTACAGCTGTTTGACCTACCATTGTTTAAACATTTATGGAAAGAAGACACAAAACCAAGCCCAATTTTTCATAATCTAGAAAATCTATGTGTCACTATGTGGTAAATTGAAAAAAATTGGTGCCCCCCTCATTGTCTTTCCAAAATTTGACGAATCTAGAAATATTGATAGGTCATGGATTGATTAATTTAGTTACATCCTCAACAGCGAAAAGTATGGTACAACTCAAGAAAATGAGTGTAAGTGAATGCGAAAGGATAGTAGAAGTAATAGTAGGAAAGGGGGGGTGAAGCAAGTGAGGTGATTACTTTCGCCCAGTTGACATTCTTAAAACTTGATTGCTTGCCAAAGCTCACAAGTTTTTGCTTGGGAAGTCATTCTTTTGAGTTCCCATCTTTGGAAGAAGTAATTGTGAGGTAAGGCCCTAAGGTGAAGGCTTTTTATCATGGACCCTTATGGACACCAGAGCTAGAAAGAGTACAATCAACAAAAGAAGATGAATGGCATTGGAAAACTGCCCTGAATACCAATACATTGGCTTTAAAAGGGCAAATTATAATACCAACACACAATAGTTTTGTTGAGAAAGGGTAAGTATATTCATCTTTTTAATGCATTGATGCATGAACATGAGAACCTTTTCATTCTCCCACTAGATACTTATCATAATAGAAATACATTAGAATTATATGAAGCCGATTTTAAAGAACAGTAAAATCCTCATAAATCGCGTAAAAATTTCTCAAATAATACATGTCATTTTGCCCATATGCAATTCATATAGCACACATATAACGATGATACTTTGATGTCAACGATTATAATGATTGATGCTTTTATCTTTAGTATGTTGATTTCTATTACACAAGGTTTGGAACTTTAAAGGTGGAGATCATCCTTAAAATGCAGCAGTGGGAATGTGGCTTGTAATTATAGTTGGTAGTATTGAGGATCGTGTTTCTTTCTCCTAAAATCATTTGGCGCGTCATCCCTATGGTTATTGAAATGAATGGAGTTCATCCATTTGTTGTTTGTTCTGTTTGTGTTTCTTTATTTCTTGTTCTGCTATGTTTGGTAGAAAAAAAAAAAAAAAGGAAGTACCTCTAGTACATTGTACTTGTATGATGCGTTCCTCTTTGGAGTTTTATAAACTACCTCTTCTTGGTGCAAAAAGACCATATTTGCATGAAGTTGTGCCTCATGTTACCATTATTTTGATGAGTGTTATTGACTACATGCTATCATTAAATGTCAAAGTTTTTTCAAGTGTTTGATAGTTATAATGAATGTCTAGATGAGTTGCTTATGCTTCTAAATGTTTCTTTCAGTCATGAGCAAATGCTCACCCATGCACATAATAGAATTAGAGAGGGTGACAATTTGGGTCCAACAATAGAAGTCTGTCATAGAAGCAGTTTTATAGATCAACGTAGCCAATTTGATCTCCCTTGACTATTAGCATCATGGTCGTGGAAAATAAATGATTATGTATATTGGTTTTGAAATTTTGGTTAAAGATGGTTAGGAAGAAAATATGAATGAGTAAATTATCTTCTCTTCATGGGTTTGGTTTACCTCCAATACTTTTTTAACTGGAATCTCCTTTTGTTTTAATGAGAAACTGTCACATTACTCACTAACTATATAAAATGTGGAAATTAAAACATACTGCCACTTGCAATTGTGTATTTAAAACAAAAAGAGATCTCCAGTTAAAAAAGTACTGGAAGTAAGCCACACCCTCTCTTCATAAACAATTGTATGTAATTGAAATCCAAATCAATGTTTTAGGGAGCAAGAAAAGAACAAATAGTAAAATTTAGTCAAAAAAATAGGAAGAATGCAATTAAGTATGTGGTTTAAAAAAAAATGGAATAAATAAATTTGATAAATCAAAGATCAACAATCTCTATCTAATTTTCAAAATGATGAAAGGGGTGTAAATTTTAACGAAAGATGGTAGTGAAGGTAATATTTATATTTCAATATAGATTAGCAAAATTATAATCATTTATTTATTTATTTATTTTTTCCTTTGCTTACAACAAGCAAGGAGGGGGATTTCATTATGGGTTTAACAATAAGATAATTTTTAGATTTTAAAAGTTGATACTAATCACAACTTTATTTAGATTTTAAAGCTAGATACTAATTGTGGGGCCCGGGAATTTGGCAACCACGGCCCACTCCACATCAGGCCCAAGGCCCATGCCGAGGACAACGCAATGTCCGAGGACGAGTTAGGAGGAGCTAGATGGTTAAGGAGCATCGCTGAGGACGAACATATCCTCGGTAGAGGAGCCACTCGAAGGGAAGCAGTCACCCTCATATTAAATGCCTACAGCAGACATCCTGGCCACATTAATGGAGAAGCGACCCCTGAACAGTGCTGCCTTGGTTACAGCAACTAACAGAAGGTCTAGAAAGGCGGCTGATGGGACAAGCCCTCAAGCATAGGCTCGGATAATCAATAAGTGGAGGGCAGGGATCAACTGAAAAGGACTATATAAAAGGACTAAACTCCATAGAAGAAGGGGGGCAGGACCAAGAAGGAGGGGGGGGCTGGCTGGAAGGAATTCCCATTGGAGGAACAGCCGCAGAGAAGCTCCTCGGATAGGTCTGAGGACGAACTTCCCCTTAGAAACTTAGCCAAACTTCGTTCAATGGCCCTGTAAATCCACACCAACTATTGTATTACTCTCTAATCCCAAGCTCTTTTACCCGCTCTCTACAAATTTTATTGTATTGGGTTTGCTGGGCTTGAGCCCGTCCGTCCAAAAGGAAAAGGTCGCTCAAGTCCGGACCCTACAATTGACGCCGTCTGTGGGAAGGACTTGAGAATTTTCGAGTACGATAGTTGGTGTGGAAGGATCAACAGCAATACCGGTTCCAAGTTCGAAAAAGAAAAGAAGAGAAAACAGACAAAGGCGACGTATTCATTCAGAGGGCAGTTAGCATAAAAAAAAAAAAAAAATGAAATGATGAAAGATTCAAGAAGTAAAGTAAATGAAATATGGCTACTTCTTCATTAAGCAAATAGAGTTACATTGTACAACAAAATGCTTAGGCAGGCTTGTTCTAAGGCTAACTACAAAGGTAAATGCTTAGGCAGGCTTGTCCTAAAGCTAAGTAAAAAAAAAACAGAAGCCTAGGCAGGCTTGTTTTAAGGCTAATCTAAGCCTGGAGGGAGAGGTGGAGGCAGGCGTGTCCCAAGACTGTCCATAGCTCCCGAGTCAGCGTGGGCGGCACCGGTGATGAAGAAGAAGAGGAAGCCGTGGCGCCTGGTGGTCCCACCTCAAGGCATTCCCTTGATTCTCCCCTAGTCCCACAACGACCGGGCATTGGCGAATCACTACCAACTTGGAGTGACGGTAGATCCACACGTGGAGGAGAGACATTGTGTTCCTCTAGGATTTCCCTCCTAACTGCGAGAAGGTTCCTTTTCTTGGCTAGGTTGAAAAGAAGGAGAGTCTTTGGCCTCGGCTTATTTCGCCTCCATGGAGTCGTCCAAAGTCGGGGTGGCATTCTCGGCTCCTGAAGGGGGCTCGGCTTCCTCGCCCCTGCCCTTTTCCAGGGCCACTCCATCCCCCAAGGCCTTAGTCACTATTTTGGCAAAGCCCTTCGAAATGCCCAGAAAGCGGAGAGCTTTGGGTCCTTATTGCACCCAAACGTTTGTGAAGCCTGAGAAAAAGACTCCTCCAAAACGCCTTTTATAGGAGGCAAAGGCTGGTGAAAGCCAACCCGCACAGAATCCTAAGGAAGAATTAATGGAGATATTAACTCCGCTCAATTTCCAAAGAGTGTACCAACTGCTGGACCCTCGTAAACCTGCAAAGGTATTAATGAAGATGCGCCTCGCGCACCGAAGTGTCAAACGCGTTGCTCGAATAGCCCAAAAGACGCCTCATAACTAGAAGTGGCACACCGAATAGGGGCTACTGCCATACACGGGTGGAGGACGAGTTCACCCATGCCCAGGTCGGCGCCGGGCCAAGGAGCCAAACCGAAGAAGGGTCCCCCCTCGGCGAAGCGAGCTCAAGGCCGTCGTCACCCCGAGGGCAGGCTCCCCAACGCCAAGAGTGAATCCCCACACTCCAAGCGGTCAAAGACCAAGTAGACAGAACCAAGGCCTTGCATAGTCCTCGGACTCAAGCCTATGGGGAAACTAGTCACTCAAGAAGAACTGAGTGCTAGACAGAACCAAGGCCTTGCATGGTCCTCGGACTCAAGCCTATAGGGAAACTAGACACTCAAGAAGACCACACATGCGAAGTAGAGCAAGTCTCAAAAACTGCTACCTCATGCTGTGGTCAGAGGGCAGTTAGCATAAAAAAAAAAAAAAAATGAAATGATGAAAGATTCAAGAAGTAAAGTAAATGAAATATGGCTACTTCTTCATTAAGCAAATAGAGTTACATTGTACAACAAAATGCTTAGGCAGGCTTGTTCTAAGGCTAACTACAAAGGTAAATGCTTAGGCAGGCTTGTCCTAAAGCTAAGTAAAAAAAAAACAGAAGCCTAGGCAGGCTTGTTTTAAGGCTAATCTAAGCCTGGAGGGAGAGGTGGAGGCAGGCGTGTCCCAAGACTGTCCATAGCTCCCGAGTCAGCGTGGGCGGCACCGGTGATGAAGAAGAAGAGGAAGCCGTGGCGCCTGGTGGTCCCACCTCAAGGCATTCCCTTGATTCTCCCCTAGTCCCACAACGACCGGGCATTGGCGAATCACTACCAACTTGGAGTGACGGTAGATCCACACGTGGAGGAGAGACATTGTGTTCCTCTAGGATTTCCCTCCTAACTGCGAGAAGGTTCCTTTTCTTGGCTAGGTTGAAAAGAAGGAGAGTCTTTGGCCTCGGCTTATTTCGCCTCCATGGAGTCGTCCAAAGTCGGGGTGGCATTCTCGGCTCCTGAAGGGGGCTCGGCTTCCTCGCCCCTGCCCTTTTCCAGGGCCACTCCATCCCCCAAGGCCTTAGTCACTATTTTGGCAAAGCCCTTCGAAATGCCCAGAAAGCGGAGAGCTTTGGGTCCTTATTGCACCCAAACGTTTGTGAAGCCTGAGAAAAAGACTCCTCCAAAACGCCTTTTATAGGAGGCAAAGGCTGGTGAAAGCCAACCCGCACAGAATCCTAAGGAAGAATTAATGGAGATATTAACTCCGCTCAATTTCCAAAGAGTGTACCAACTGCTGGACCCTCGTAAACCTGCAAAGGTATTAATGAAGATGCGCCTCGCGCACCGAAGTGTCAAACGCGTTGCTCGAATAGCCCAAAAGACGCCTCATAACTAGAAGTGGCACACCGAATAGGGGCTACTGCCATACACGGGTGGAGGACGAGTTCACCCATGCCCAGGTCGCCGCCGGGCCAAGGAGCCAAACCGAAGAAGGGTCCCCCCTCGGCGAAGCGAGCTCAAGGCCGTCGTCACCCCGAGGGCAGGCTCCCCAACGCCAAGAGTGAATCCCCACACTCCAAGCGGTCAAAGACCAAGTAGACAGAACCAAGGCCTTGCATAGTCCTCGGACTCAAGCCTATGGGGAAACTAGTCACTCAAGAAGAACTGAGTGCTAGACAGAACCAAGGCCTTGCATGGTCCTCGGACTCAAGCCTATAGGGAAACTAGACACTCAAGAAGACCACACATGCGAAGTAGAGCAAGTCTCAAAAACTGCTACCTCATGCTGTGGGAGCACACTCGGGGCTGAGCCTCCTAAGGCACCCAAGAACCAAGTGCTAGACAGAACCAATGCATTGTATGGTCCTCGGACTCAAGCCTATGGGGAAACTAGACACTCAAGAAGGCCACACATGCGAAGTAGAGCAAGTCTCAAAAACTGCTACCTCATGCTGTGGAAGCACACTCGGGGCTGAGCCTCCTAAGGCACCCAAGAACTGAGTGCTAGACAGAACCAAGGTCTTGCATGGTCCTCGGACTCAAGCCTATGGGGAAACTAGACACTCAAGAAGGCCACACATGTGAAGTAGAGCAAGTCTCAAAAACTGCTACCTCATGCTGTGGGAGCACACTCGGGGCTGAGCCTCCTAAGGCACCCAAGAACCAAGTGTTAGACAGAACCAGGGTCTTGCATGGTCCTCGGACTCAAGCCTATGGGGAAACTAACTACTTCAAGAAAGGCTAAGTGCTAGACAAAACCAAGGTCTTGCATGGTCCTCAGACCCAAGCCTATGGGGAAACTAACTACTTCAAGAACTAAAACTAACTACTTCAAGACAAGTGTTACTAGTCATTCCAAGAGAAACCTAAGTACTAGACAGAACCAAGGTCTTACATGATCCAAGAACTCAGACCTATGAGGAAACTAGTCGCTCCAAAGGGACCAAGTGTTAGGTCGAGCCAAGGTCTTGCATGGTCCTCAGCATCAAACTTATAGGGAAACTAGTTGCTTCAAGGGAATCTAAGTACTAGACAGAACCAAGGTCTTGCATGGTCTAAGGACTCAAACTTATGGGAAAACTAGCCACTTCAAGAGGATCTAAGCACTAGACAGAACCAAAGTTTGTTATTGTCCGCGGACCCAAACCTACGGGAAGACTAACCACTTTGGTGCCAGTTATGAGCAATACAGGAAACAGTGACCTTTCGCCCCGAAACTGAGCCTATGAGCATCACTTAAGGCATTTAGAAAGTTCCCCCGTCTTCATAACTTTAAACACTCACTAAATAATTGAGGGGTTCAGTAACCTCGGCCTATCCCGGTTCTAAATTAAAAACAAGAGAGAGGTAGGTCCCCATTTGCATAAATCTCCATACACTGTTATAATTATTGACATGGTCGGCTGAAGCGCAATTAGAGCCAAGATTGTGCAAGCAAAAATAGTACAAGCAGGATGAATAAGAGAAAGTAAAATATGCATTTCATTAAATCATAAAGAGTTACACAAGGCGAGGATGCCATTACAAATGCCTAAAAAAAAAAAAAGAGAAAGAAGAAAAACAACAAGGAGCAAGACGAAGGTGCCCTGGAGAGTCATTCCTTCTGCTTCACCTCGGTTCCTTCCATAGGAGGCTGGGCGGAAGATGTCTCAAGATCCTTAGGGCCCTCAATAAGGGTTGCAACTTGAGGAAGGTCGGCTGGGAGAGACACCTCCTCAACATGAGGGGCTTGGACATCAACTAAAGGGTCCACAGCCTCCTGGAGTGCCTCCACATCAGGACCCGTACTTGCTTCCACTGTCCCAAGAGGATCAGCTTCCCTTGCATGCTCGTCCGAAATGATGGCAGCTGGGGTATCTTCATCAGGGTCTGCACCAACTGCCTCTGGAGTATCCTCAGCCTCAAAGCTAGAAGGGGCAACCTCACGAATGGCAGGAGGGTAGTACACATACTCTGCCTTCCACAAGTCAGACGAAACCTCAACCCCGGCTTGTTTCAAGGCTTTGCCCCAGACCTGGGAACAAAACAACTTGCACACCTCAGGAACTTGAGCTTTTAGGGCAGCCTCCGTCTCGGCCGCCCCAGTGGCATAAGCTGCCTCCTTAGAGGCCTGAGCCTCTGCCCTGGCAAGCTCCGCCTCCGCCTTAGCCCATAGGGCTTCATCCTGGGCAAACTCTACAACGTCCCTAGCACCCTCGGCTTCAATTGCCTTATTCTTCAACTTGGTGATGTGCTCTTTCGCGATCTCCAGCTCCTTCTCTACCTTAAGCAAGCGCGTTGTCTGCTCTTGGGACTACCTTTGAGCGCCCTCCAAACTTGACGCGGCACTATCCCTGGCCCTGGTCATCTCCTTGAGATCCTCACGGGCCTTCACAAGATCAGCCTCGGAAACCTTAAGGGTCCGAGTGGCCTTTAGGCGCTTCTCTCGCTCTGCGTCCAGGGCCTTACCATGGCTGTTGGCCGCCTCCTCCAACCTAATGGTAGCCTGGATAGCCTGCCAATTGAAACCGACGCGTAATAAGTAAAGAACCAAAAGGTAGAAAGCCGAGACAATCACAAGTGACCAGAAGGCTTACCATGCCCAAGTCTCGTTTAAGGCCGATGAAGACCTCCTTGCTTCTTATAACCTCCAGCTAGGCCATGTCTACGGGGAGTAGCAAGGACCTCCCCAATGCGTCAACCACATACGCGCCCTCGTCCCCTCGGGAGTCCCTAAGGAAGGCATCATCCATCAGGGGCTCCCCATGGAGCATTGGGGCAGGGAGCCAGGCCTGGGCCCGGGCTGGACGGTGATCTGCTTGTCTTGGCCTCGGCCCCCTATCTTCAGCTACTTTGAAGGCCGCCGAGTGGCATCATCCTCCTGAAAGGTACGAGACTCATCGCCCTCCAAAGGCCTATTGCCTTTATCTTTCTTCTGCTTGGGGCCCAGGAGGCAAACCTCGTTGGGATGGAGGAGGCGGAAGCTCAGTCTATGAGGATGGTGACCTGTCTTGGGCAGGCAGGGACTTGGATGGAGGAGAAGGAAGCTTGGGTTGAGACTTCCCCGACACATCCTTCCCCGGCTGCCCCTCAATCAGAGCCAGCAAGCTTGTCTGGGGCTGTCTTTTGAAACTTATCTTCGACCGAGGAAAGGCCTCTTCGTCTAAAAAGTCCGCTTCAGCTAGACTAGGGCCACCCAAATCGCCAGGGGGGTCCTCCGTCGAGTAGAATTGGTTGAACACGTCAAACTCGTCCTCAGACGGACCTGAATCAACCACTTCCGCTTCTCCTGGCTCTTCCCCTTCGTCCTCAGCACCTTGAGGTGATGAACAACCTACTAACGGTACGCCCTCCGGAATAGGGGATCCTTCGAGGATAAAAAATCTGTGCTTAACTACGGTGATCTTGTGTAGCCGAGGATCTTTAGCTTGGATCACGTACTTTGGAGCCGGAAACGACTTTTGAACCGGATCGTATCCTAGGATCCTATGAGCGGCTCTAACTTGGCTGTCGGCTTCATTCACAAAAATCTCCGACCTCAGCACGGTTTGCAAGTCCTCCCTGTTGACCAAGCCGAAGTGACGCTCATAAGCGTGTGGATCTGCGTAAAAGAAAACAAGTCCCTGTTAGCAACCAGGCAAAACAAAGCACGAAGACACAGAAAATTAGACCCTTTCCTAGACCAAGCGCCCCACCTGGTGTGCCCTCCACTGTTGGATAAGGAAGGCCATCGTGCCACTCCCCAGACACCATGAAGAAGCCCTTGTTCAAACCCTTACTGGACTCGGGGAGGCATTGGATGAGCCGGACTCTGTCGTCCCTCGTCTTCATGTAATAAGACTTACCTTTAAGGCATTGGAGGTTGTAACACCAATTCACGTTGTGATGGGTCAACCTTAGCCCCATCTTTTCGTTCAAGGCATCCACACAACCCAGAATTCTGAGCACATTGATGGCGCATTGGGTAGGGGCTAGCCTGAAGTGACTAAGATAATCCCTCATCACTAGTCCCATAGGGATCCTCATACCACCCTCCAGAAAGGCAATTATGGGGATCACCACCTCACCCTCCTTCCTCCTAGCGGACCACTCCCCACCTGCACAATATCTTAAACCCACGCTACTAGGTATCCTATGATTGGCAATGAACTTTTCCATTGCCTCCTCGGACTCAACTAACTTCTTAAACCTACCCATTCTAAAGAGCGAACAAAAAGTTCAAGGGAAAAACGAAGAAGGAAGAGAGAAGAATCAGAAGGCGAGAAACTCAGATAACAAAATACGGCTCAGAAAGAAAGAAAGAACTTACAGAAATGGAGAAAGACCCCTCGGCCAGGCCTTTTTTGTGTTAAAGGAAGGCGCAAGGACAGGTGAAGGCTTGACCAAATTTAGTGTCTATGCGTAAGTGCTCTTGAATGCAAGAACAAGAGGGCGAATCGGTTCAAATGGGTATTTATACCCCCAATTAAAAGTAACTGCACAGACTTTCCCGCCCATTAAGTCAGAGACATCCCTACTGTCAATTCACCATCACACCGTTGAACGTGGAGGACACAGAGCCGCCAGCATTTAATGAAGGCGCACTTCAAGTCCTGAAACGCCAGGAGCGTTCCTTGAGCAGTTGGAAGGGCTTTGGTACTAACAGGAAGACAAGACTTGCCAAACAATGACAAGGGCCCGAGGACATCAAAATCCTCTTCCCCGCCCGAGGGGCCGGGCAGCCGAATTTTGAGGGGCTATTGTGGGGCCCGAGAATTTGGCAACCACGACCCACTCCACATCAGGCCCAAGGCCCATGCCGAGGACAACGCAGTGTCCGAGGACGAGTTAAGAGGAGTCGGATGGTCAAGGAGCGTCGCCGAGGATGAACATATCCTCAACAGAGGAGCCACTCGAAGGGAAGCTGTCACCCTCATATTAAATGCCTGCAGCAGACATCCTAGCCGCATTAATGGAGAAGTGACCTCTAAACAGTGCCGCCTTGGTTACAGCAACTAACAAAAGGTCTAGAAAGGCAGCTGATGGGACAAGCCCTCAGGCATAGGCCCGAATAATCAACAAGTGGAGGGCAGGGATCAACTAAAAAGGACTGTATAAAAGGACTAAACTCCACAGAAGAAGGGGGGGAGGACCAAGAAGGAGGGGAGGGCTGGCTAGAAGGAATTCCCATTGGAGGAACAGCCGCAGAGAAGCTCCTCGAACAGGTCCGAGAACGAACTTCCCCTTAGAAACTTAGCCAAACTTCGTTCAATGGCCCTGTAAATCCGCACCAACTATTGTATTACTCTCTAATCCCAAGCCCTTTTACCCACTCTCTACAAATTTTATTGTATTGGGTTTGCTTGGTTTGAGCCCGTCCGTCCAAAAGGAAAAGGTCGCTCAAGTCCGGACCCTACACTAATCATAACTTCCTATTTGTATCCGGGATTTTTGTTTACTTTTAGATCCTAATGCTGATGCTCTCTTCTAATTTCTCAGCTCTAATTGCTAATCAGTTATCATGTGTTCACGATAAATCTCTAAAATACAAAATTCCCTATATAATTACAATAACATTTTTTTTTCAAATATGAACCGTAATTACTAATTTCTACTCTTTCAAGTTTGGCATTCATTGTCTCTCCCAATTTGATGGCTCAAATGATATAATTACCTTTTTCCACATGTGGTTTCCGCTAAAAATTCCACAATGACATTAAAAAGCTTTGGAATATCTTCAATTTGGACAGTCTCTTTTTCTATAAAACACATGTAGATATTCAACAGTACATTTGATTCTAAAGAATATCAATGGTAGTTGCCATGGCCAATATTACAATGCAAACCTTTTGAAATAACAAAGTGTTGTTGTCATGTTTTTAACACAAATTGAAGTAACAATGTGTGGCCCCCTATTTTTTCCCCTATTGTCGCACATTGGGTTTTTGGTGATGTGATTCGTGTGATTGTGTATCTAGAGTGGGGTATGTGTGTGTGAGAACCTTTTTCTTATTTTTATTTTAGAAGTTGCTACTAATCATTGGTTTTGTATTAAATGTGATTAGTCATCTAGATGTCTAAACAATATATCATCGTGCATTTTAACTTAAAACACTTATTGTCCTAAAATTTTATCAAGTCACATTACTCATCAAGATTATGTAATCATTAATTGTCTGATATATAGCAAACCAATCATCACTAAAAGTCATGGTATAAGCAGGCCGAGAATACAAGGACAATTAATATAAGCAATCGACTGGCATTAAGAGAATATTTTCACCACAATTAGAATAATCCTTTTGTAATACCATATGAATTGCCATTATTAGAGCATCCACATCCGGATGCTATATCTCATCTTATTTTACCATCTCAAAAAGCTACTTTATCAATTATATCATACCATTTTACAATACACCCAACATCCCAAAACTTTATATCTCATCCTTTTATTAAAATATTATTTTTTTAATCTTTCTTTATTATTACTTTTCCAACTATCATTTTTTTGTTTCAAATTCAACTATTCTTCTTTTTCAAATTCATCTATTCCAACGGTTGGAATATCCTCAACAACCTGCCAATTTTTTTTTCTTTTCAATTTCTTTCCAACTATTTCAACAACCTGCCAATTTTTTTTTTCAATTTCTTTCCAACTAATTCAACAACCTGCCTTTTTTTTTTCTTTTTTTTTTTTTTTAAGAAAGAACCTGCCAAATATCAATGTACTCAAATTTGCCAACTTTAAAAATCCACATACATATACATTCCATCAAACCTGTCAAATATTAATGTAAAATCTACATATATATTTATAGATGCATCCTGTCAAATATTAATGTATTCAACCTGCCAATTTTAATGATCCACACACACACACACATATATATATATATAGAACCAGCCAATTTTCTCTTGCTAAATTTGAATGCTTAAGAAATTTTCTCTTGGATGGATCATGAATGCAGTTCTTCCTCCACCTTAAGAACAGGTTTTCTAATCTAGGAGTATTTGCCTAAGAAAGGACTTAGAGAAAAATCAATATTAGTTTTGAAAGTAACTTAAAAGTTAGTTCACCACCACAGTAAATTTACTAAGTTGGTAATATACAATATTAACTCTCAAAGCTAGCAAATTAGTTCACCACAACACTAAATTTCTTTTTGGTAGTACACAATATTAACTTTCTAGCATGCTTAAATAAATTACACATTAAACCATTGAAAGAGATGTCCATATATAGACTGATTAGTGTAGCAAAAATACAGGTACAATCTCTACCTATATTAAGTAGAATATAAAGAGCAGTAATTTTATACATTAATACAGATATCATACATATCCCGAATTTTTATACTTCTTCCTAATAGTAAAAATGTAAAAAGAGTGACAATAGCAAGTACCAATATTTTCTCCTTGGTACAATGTCAAAAGGGTGATAATACATTAATCTCTCTCCCTTTCACTCTCACCAGCTCTTTGCATCAGCAGAGATTCTTTCTGTAGTAGCACACATGTGAACATTGCCAGCAAGGTTTCTCTTAGAATCTCTACATAAAAACAAAGAGTTTTCAGCAATTAGGATATTTATGCATATTATGGTTTTGACCAACTTATCTATTCTTCATTAGTTATTTTGCACACAAACTATGAAATGTCCACGTGGTTTCTTCTTCTCATATATTACATGCATGAATCAGGATAGGCAGTAGTCCCATTTAAAAACCAGTGGATTCCGTTAAGTGTTTAACGGTTTAACCAACACCATTAGCACTTTAGTAGGTAGTAGGGCTCAAATAAAGCATTAAGGTCAACATTCCATTTATTTGAGCTAGATTGCCCTCGACTATTAGCATCTGATCTGAGAGTTTTCCAATAATGATTGAGCATCCAATAGATATCTAATCTTACCATCTCATTCCAAAATCATTGAATCCATTAAATATTCACTTTTTCTCTACACTTTTAACCCCCAGAAAAATTCATAGTAAGATTTCAACCAAAATGAAAAAACCTGAAACTTATCAATCACATCATAGTTGTTCTAGTGATCGATTTCGCTGATTAATCAGCTTCATGAAATCAGCACATGCATAAAGCAAATGGAAAAGGAATCAATGATGAACCTAGCACTTCAAAGTTCAAACAAGCCCCAAACGCAAGCAGTTGATTTCATGCAAAATTGTAATCCCATCATCACAATATCTCTACGTGAGGCCGATGCAAGTATTAGCAGTATAACTAATTTAAGAGGAAAAAAAACAACTTACATTGCATCACAACCACAGAATTTCAAAAGTCATCTATAAGCAGCCAGTAGAAAGTTACATACCCCCTCCCCTCCAAAAAAAAGAAACAAAAAAAAAAAAAGCAAGTAGAAAGTTAATACCCAAAACATAGAATAAAACCAAAATTGTGTTTTCCAAAGGAATTGCTACGAAATTATTTTTGTCGGATTCATATCAGACATATGCAACAATTGTACAGAAAACATAGCAGGGAACAAGTAATATATTTATAATTCACTAAATTATTGCAAAAAAATACTCCCTTAATCAGTTCCTTTGTCATATGGACTTCTCAAATTGGCAACATATTCATGTCGAAAAAGTATGTAACATAATAATTTCATTTACTCAACAGCAGGGATGGAGCTACAAAATGATTTGGAACCCTCAAAACAAGTGAAAATTCATTCTCATCCATTGCATATGAGGCAGATACATGTTTTTTGGGCCATACGTTGAAGGTCCTTTCATCACAAACTTATGAATCATGAATGTATAATAAGTAAACTAAAAACAGGCAGAGAGAGCAAATGTGGGTGAAGTTAGTGGTATTGCGTATTCATGTTTCTTTCAGTGTGATAGCCAAATTTAATTTGGACCCCAAACCAGTTGAGTTTTATTAACTATAAAATAAAAGGGCAAACAAAATTTACGTTGCTATGTCTTAAGTTCTTCAATTAAAGAAAGCACTGTCTGTGTCTCATTCCTCTAGCCACAAAACACAATACATTTTACAATTAAAACAACAAAGTTAGTGGTATTGTGTATTCATGCTCTAGCTAGGGATGCTAGGTCCTCTTTTCCTTTAAGAGTTTGGACGGAGGTTGTTCTGCCAAACATTTTCAGTTTTGTTGTTAAAGACATGCCTTAGTAATAAATTTTCTTCCCCGTGTGGGGTTGTTCCTCAAAAGAAAAATAATAATAATAATTGCCAAATTGTAAACCAAATTAAATATAGATATTAAGACATAGAAATGAACTTCCTATAAGGTCTCACTCACCTGTAGTACTGCCCATGACATTCGCACAGTACAACTCCTTCAGCACACCAGTCAAAGCCTTTGCCTTCTCTAATGAAAGCTCTACAGAGAGAGCCCAAAATGGGCTGACACTCTTTTTCTTCTTCTTCTTCTCTCTCAACAGCTGTCATTAACTTGACTTAGTTATTTAAGAAAACTACATGCTGTTAACAGTAGTATGGGGTCAAAAAATAATTGCTTATCTTATCTAAGCTGCAGTTTTAGAGTGTGTCCTTCAAGCAAGGAAATACAAATATACTTTTTTGGCTCTTAAATGAGAATTTTCATTCAAAAGAATGAAAACAAGCTAAGTCAGATGAATATAATGCCACTACAGTTCAAAATTACATTAAAAGCATACCACTATAGATATTGTGGCACAAGATGTAGCACCAATGTCATAGCCATACAGTAGTCCTCCAAGAACAGATAAATAACACGAAGAAAAGACAAAGGTTATTAAGAAAGAATGTCATTAACTTGACTTAGTTATTTAAGAAAACTACATGCTGTTAACAATAGTATGGGGTCAAAAATCTTGAGGCGGCAGAGACTATGAACAGAGAGAGAAAGAGAGAAGTGGTGAAGAAAGACTCCAAATGGTCTTCCAGCATGATTCTAAAATCTTCCCTATCAAGTTCACATAACCAATTATCTATGAAGCAAAATAATACACATGCAAACCCACTTTTATGTAAATCCCATTACGAGCTACAAAAAAATAATGCATAAATCAACAAGCATTTTACAAAATCCGAATAGTACAACAAAATTTTCATGTTCACAATAGGAATTTAGAACAAAGACATGGATGATATCAAAATGTGGAAGAAATAAGGGATCTGAGATGAGAAGGGATTTGGGTTTGGGTTCCGTACCTTTCTTTTGAGGACCCAAATTTGAAGCAAAGCAAAGTGAGAGACCGACGAGGAGAGAGTGAATGAGAACCAAATGCAAAGAAAATCAACCAAGCTGAATCCCACCTCTGCAAACATCAACAGCAATTATTTGATCAAAACCAAAACACAAACACAAATTTTCTTGCAGAAAGAGAAAAGAAACATAAACACAAAAACTCAAAATCTTACCAAGCTTTTGATTTTGATTTGATTTCAGAGACCGACGGAGCTTCGTGAAGAGATTTTGCAAACAAAATCTTAATCCAAACCCACAAACCCTTGAGATGAGTGAATCAGTAAAGGGATGAGTGAATCGGTAAAAAGGGATGACTGAATCGGTGAATCCAAACCCACAAATCTTAATGGAGTGAAAAGTGAAATGGGTATCTAGATTGTTGGATTTATGAGTGCCTGTGAATCGGTAAAGGGATCGGAGCACGGATGCTCGTCGGAATCATTATCGGAGAGAGAGAAGCATCTAAAACTTATCGGAGAGAGAGGGGCAAAGTATTGGGTCTGAAGAGAGCACAGAGCAGAGGAGAAAGAGAGAACGGAGAAAGAGAGAACGAAGAGAGAGCAAAGATGAGAAATAAGGAGGGAGGAGAGAGAAATTCCTGGGATAAAAAGCATTAAAAATTTATTTTTTTTTATACCATTCAGCTACAGTACCATCTTACATTTGAGATGGTACTGTAGCTAAATCTCAAATTTTTTTTTGCATATGGGATATGGCCTTCCCATTGCTGATGGGTTTTGGGGCTTAAATGCCAAATGTTCTTAACATTTGGCATATACAAGCTCAAATGTGGATGCTCTTAGAAGTCCTTTTTCCCCTACTTAATTTGATTATCTTACATGCAGCTTTTGGGGGCCTTCAGTAAGTACATTAGGCTTAGATTCATGCTGATCAATATTTGCCTCTATTGTGCTTGAATCACATAACCCATAGCCAAAGTATAATGCATCCTTTTCTCCCATAAAGATAGGATGAAAGTTAAAGTTACAAGTTAAATTTTATTTAAGAATGAGAATATTATGCATATGATATCTCATTGTTATAGCAGCTAGAAATAATGGAGACCTTTTGAACAAAAACATATTAATATTTAATATAAATATATACTTAAAAAAAATTGTAAATTAACGTGTTAGGTTTAAGTTATGGGGCAACATTCTCAAATATAGTTCCATCCTACTTATATTTAACAATCTTGTATACATTGTTATCAGGGGTTGTTTGGAATGTACACGAATTCCTAAATATGTGAAAGACATAAAATAGAAGAAAAATAAGACACACACAAAGTTAATCACATGACATAAAAAATTACGTGGTTCAACAATTTATTGTGTCTATGGAGTTGCAGTGATCTGACTATTTTTAGGGAAATTATATAAGATGCAGTATGCGTCAAACCCTAATATGATGCAATAGTATTTATATCACATACAATAGATCCCCAATGGATTAAAAACGGGCCAAAAGTTTCTTCACCACCACATCAAGTAATTGAACGTAACTTGTTGAGCATGAGATCAAATGAGTTGTGACTTTGTGATTGGATCTTGGAGGAGGCTAGATTAAAATATCTTGCTAAGTCATTGAATAGCTGATAGGCGAGAGGAGCTTCCAAAAAGAGAAAGGGATGCCATCATGTTAGTGTTAAAAAAGTGAGCTTTTATGGACATGGGCTGTGGAGTGTGGTGGTATGTTACAATCCAAGTATCCCACATAGCTTAAGTGCAAGTTTGGGCCTATTGAACTAAGCCTTCATTTAATAGATTAAGCCTCAACATCTCCTTTAAAAAATTGTAACACTTCTATATCGGGTTGAGTTATAATCCGGATCAAACACAAATTAAGCTCCACATAACCCAACAAGGGTTAGGTTTGAGCGTAGGCAGAGTCTACCTAAAGTTACTCAAGGCTAAATCTTAACACACTCTTTAACCAAATTTATGCAATTTTTAAACCGTATAAGACCACTATATACATACATACATACATACATACATACATACATATATATATATATATATATTTATTAAACAATACTTATCATTCAATTCATGCAAAATTTTACCGCACATTGTGTCTATTAAGTCCTTAAAAACCAATCTAATCTATATATATCTAAAAGTTGAAGCATAGCATTTATTGTTGCTACATTCCAATTAAGCCACATCAACGCCATGTCATTATTTATTTTCTTTCTTTATTTTTTGTTTTTTGTTTTACCGATTGCTATTTATTGAGTTTCTTCTTACATCCAAGTGTTACTTTATCTCCAAATCTATTGGGTGTCTCTCCATTAACCCAAACTCTTGAGATGCCATTATTATATGGAATTCTTATAGTCACCGATACTTTATTTCCAAATCTATCATGTGTCTCTCCATTAACCCAAACTCTTAAGATGCTGCCATTATATGGAATTCTTATAGTCACCAATAGATTGCAACCTCCTCACCTCTCATTTTTTTTTTTCTATAATTTTTCAATTTTTCTCTCTTTACAAATTGATTGATATGACCTTCAATGGGATAGCTTCTTGAGTGTTTATTCCGTTCTTTCGAGCATGTCTCAAGTCTGTCTACCAAAACCCAATCAAATGAGTGCAAGAGACAAATAGTGACTCTAGAGCTTGCAGGCGAAATTGAAGCAAATGAGATGAGAGGTGAACATAAGTAGCCCAGGTCCAAAGGGTATAAACTAAAAATCAGTTATGCTATTTGTATTATTCTTACTCTTTTTTTATTTATTCCCATCTCATTACTAGGAAAAAAAAAATGTAGTTCAATTTTGGGATTTCATGATGAAAGAGATTGAGTTTTCATGGTCTCAAAACTATTAAAATATATATTTTTTTTCTTTTTCAAAATTGATTTGAGTTGGGCATTTGATCATGTTTGTTATAAATTGTTTTATGGCTGCCTTTCTCTAGATTGTAGGAATGTTACTTTCAATATGTATGCTATAATGTATGATAATTAACTTCAATGGGATATTTTTATTTTGGTCTTTGTTTTATGGTAAGAGTGTTACTCGTTTTCATCAAAGAGAAATTGCTATTGTTCTCTTTTTCTAGTCGTCTTATATGTTGAACTAAATTTCATTTTTATCTCTATTTCGTTTGTCAATTTCTCGACAAATGTCAATGATCAAGACTCGCAATCACTAGAAACTTTTTAATCTATTGAAGGTCATACTAAGTAATTGGTAACCATTCTTTTCTTAGAACCTTTTGAAGGAAAGAGGAATAAATTTTTTGCTTTTCTTGGGTGGTGCTTGATAATTTGCTTTTTATGGTTCAATACACATCAGCTATATTAGATTTTCATTTCCTTATACTAATAATTTGTTATTTATTGTTTGATTTGATTGTTTGGTGGCTCAAAAATTGTGAGAAAATGGAAGAGAAAAGAGAGTAGAGTTTGAATATTAAATTTTTTTTGTGTATGGAACTTGGGATGTAACAGTTTAAATTTTTTTATCTTAATTTTTTAAGGAAACTCTAATTCTTCAAAGTACATCAGCTTAAGTAAACTATTGTGTTGTGGCTAGAATTTTTGTGTTTGGGACCTTAGTTGGCCTGTTTGGTTGACGAATAACTTTGGGAATTATTTAGCTTATGAGAAATTTTTTGGTATTTTAGGAGTGGGAAAATTCAAAGAACTGAATTATTTTTAAATTCCATTAGTACCTAGCTTTATGCTAATTGTTGTGTGGATAGAAAAACTAATTGGTTCTTGATTTTTGAATACCTATCTATAATACTATGTACATGAACAATGTGGGGGTAATAGCCCAAACTTGTACACTGGGCCTTGGGCCCTATTTGTGGATGTGGATACGTCTGAGGAGGAGTAAATAATTAGGAAAGGCCCCGGAATAGAGGACCACGCCAGGAAAGGGTGGAGGATATAGTCTGAGGAGGTTGACCTTCTCGGATAGAAGGAATATCAGTCAAGCAAGTATTTGGGTGATTTAAGTGACCTCCCAGGAAGTTCCAATGATCAGAATGAACTTCAAACACGTACGAAGATGATAAGAATACATAAATGTCCCAAAAGATGCTACCACTGCATTAAATGCACTGCAGCAACTTTTCTGGCCGCATTTATATGGAGAAGACTCCTGAACAGTGCAGTCTCAGCTACCGCCACTCACAAATAACAAAAGAAGATGTTTGATGGGATATGTACTCAAGTGAGGGTTTAGATGGTTAACAAGTGTATGATCAAGATGGCCTAAAAAGGACTATATAATGTAAAAGATCTCCCATAAGAAGGGGATCAGAAAAAATAGAAAAGGAAAAGAAGAGAAGGAATTACTATAGCATTAAGAGCTGTACCAACTTTCAGAACTATTGTATTAATCTATCTCCTCGGACAACCATTTCATCAAGTTTTACATGTAGTTCGCACTTGTTCATCGTTGAAATATTTACTAGCTGTTATTGCAAATCACTAAAACCTAGTTCTTTAGCACATTTTCTACTAATTTATTGTATTGGGCTCATTGAACCATTGTCCAAATCCTTTTTGGGCCTGGGCCTAAAATTTGTGACCCTACAAACAATAATTGGGTTTTTAGTTTTAAATTTTGAATTATGCTATTTTTTCAACAATTTGATTTTCTTTTTAGAATTTTCTCTTCTTAAATATCTAGAATACTATGTACATGAGTTTTAGACAAAACTTAACAATACTATTTCTTTTGGATTTTACTATTTCTTTCCTTATTGAACATAATATGATATATTTGATGTGTTCCAATTAGTGGCGGAGCCAGGATTTGAGTTGAGGGGAGGCAAAATTTATTTATGATATATGCACTTACACAAATTTTTATGTGAATATATAATATTTGAGACCAATTTGAAAAATTAAAAGCTATTCATTTAAATATTAAGTGATATATTTAATGTAATTATACAAAAAAAAAAAACTCTNCTAAAATTTGTGACCCTACAAACAATAATTGGGTTTTTAGTTTTAAATTTTGAATTATGCTATTTTTTCAACAATTTGATTTTCTTTTTAGAATTTTCTCTTCTTAAATATCTAGAATACTATGTACATGAGTTTTAGACAAAACTTAACAATACTATTTCTTTTGGATTTTACTATTTCTTTCCTTATTGAACATAATATGATATATTTGATGTGTTCCAATTAGTGGCGGAGCCAGGATTTGAGTTGAGGGGAGGCAAAATTTATTTATGATATATGCACTTACACAAATTTTTATGTGAATATATAATATTTGAGACCAATTTGAAAAATTAAAAGCTATTCATTTAAATATTAAGTGATATATTTAATGTAATTATACAAAAAAAAAAAACTCTACAAACAAAAAAAACTTATTCATAATAATGTATTTATCTATTGAGATATTTCTAACATGAGTGATCTATTTATTTATTTATTTTTAGAGCCAAAACTCAAGTTATGAATGCAGCTATTAGTAGTTAGATAGATACTGAGTGCAATATATGTGAATTTCTATTATTTTGGTTAATTTGTTTCCATAAAATGTTCAAATTATAATATGGTAGGGACAAACTAAAAAAATTTCAGTGCAAGGTATGCTAGTGGAGGACTTAAGATTCCTCAATAGTTCATTTAGAAATTATGCACTGTTTCAAAGTTAAAGAAACAAAGTGGCATTTAAAAAACCCAAAAACAAAAAATAGGCAAGGGTATTTAATAATTTAAGGTATTTTTTTGGGTGAGCCAGGGGGCGATTGCCCCCCCCCACCCCCCCTCGACCCCCCCTGGCTCCACCCCTGGACTTCCAATGAAGGTTGTAGCAATTGCTATTTTTGGGACGTAGCAACCAATACAATCTAATAACTTCCCTTAGCCATTTGAAATTCATAACCTGGAATGCCAATAGAGATCTTCTCCGAGGCAAGAACAATTGGCCGAGTTTAGCAAATTTGCCACCAACTTTGACCACGTTATGGCAATACAAGTGACATGTGTGGAATCAATGGCACATTACTATTTGACAATTTGGTCTTTGATGGAAATTGATATAAATGAGGGTCTATTAAATTTGATCCTTTTGCTAAAGTAAGGTTTGTTCAATATGTATTTTATTTATATACCTTATTGTAAATAAGTTTTTGTACATAATGATTTTAACCTATAAAACTTCACTTTGCCCTTTTTTTTTTGGCCTTATTCTTTTCTATTGGCAACTAACTAGACATCACTTTTAAGAATTACGGATTTAGAAACTGGTACGAAGGTTGCACCCCAAAATTTAGAAGAATTGAAATATGATACAATCTTATCATGGGAAGAAAAATAGGAAATCTAATGGTGTTGGCTTGTCCCTCCATTATTGGGTTACAAATATCATATCAAAGAAAGAAAAAAAACTCAAAATAATATAATGATATATTTGTAAAGATAGAGAGTTGGAAAATATTTTTAGAAATAGTTCAATTTTTTAGGAGAAAACTATCTTCAATAAATTTTAGAAAATAAATTATGGGTTATATCATATTACAAAATAATTATATATTCCCACACATCGCGTGGGTTTGCAACTAGTATACTTAAAATGCAAAATAACATTCAGATTCTTTTATATCACATGGATTTCTGTAGTACTGACAACTGAGGATTACAGAGAAAGAGTTGATAAATAAGAATAATATAAATCTAAGATTTTTCTATAATTAATCGATTTGAACCCAATTCCATCCCAAACCCATTAACATTTAAATCTGTCTTATTACAGTCAAGAATTCCATTAAACAAAATCCGCCCACCATCCTTGTATGATTTTGTGAGTATTCCAGTTTTTGTTTATATTAAAAAAAAAAAAAAAAATTCACTTTCATTATATTTGATTTCTATGTTTTTTTTTTTTAATCTTACCATTTACCAACTCTTGATTTCTAATTTTACACACATTGAATATACAGAACTTGACATCATTGGTTGGGGTGGTGAAGCAATAATTCAGGTGTGAAAGTTAAGCTCTAAACCGTGATTGGTGTGGTAGCTAGTGCGGTTGTAAGTATAATTGTTACTGTAACTGTGGTGATTAATACAGGAATAGACATTGTAAGTGTTATTGTCACTGTAACTGTTGTGATTGCTAGTGCGGTTGCAGCAAATATTGTCGAGTCCATTGGACAGTGGGTCGTCAAGAACATTATTAAACCAGTTGCACAGTGGCTCATAAACAACATGGTTACACTTACACCAGTTGAACAATGGCTAGGTTATTCGTTTCACTATATATACCTGCAACATTGAGAATATGAAGAAAAAGGTAGAGGAGTTGGAAACTAGAAAAGAGGAGCAAAATGCAATTGATGCTAGTGGCGGAAGCTGTGAAGAAATTAAACAGTTTGTTAAGACTTGGTCAGCAGAAGTGAATGAGATTATGGGAAAGGCCAAGGATTTAGTTATTGAAGATAACAAAAGAGCAAAGACGACAGGTTCCTACTGGACACTGCTGAACTTGAAGCCACGGCATCAGCAAAGTAAGAAAGCAAAGAAGATAGTGGAAGATATTGATAAGGTCCTAAAAAACAACAGATTTGAATCAAGAATGTTGACTATGAAGGGACTTATGTGGCACTGAAAGATGACAATATCAATTTGGTAGGGCTGCGGGGGATGGCAGGTGTGGGAAAGACTACACTGGTGAGAGAAGTTTCTAATAAGCAAGTCAAGGAAGAAAAGTTATTCAATGAGGTGGTTATAGCAATTGTGATGCAAAGCCCAGACTTGATACGAATTCAAGGAGAAATTGCAGACAAACTAGTTCTAAAGCTAGATAAGGAAACTTTAAGCGGAAGAGCAGATCTTCTAGGAGCAAGGTTATCAAAAGAGAAGAATCAGAAGATACTTGTTATACTGGATGATATATGGAAGAAACTTGATTTGGACGAAATAGGAATTCCTTGTAATGGATGCAAAGTAGTGGTAACATCCAGGAACAGAGATATATTATCATGTGAGATGGGCACTCAAAAGGGTTTTGTGCTTAATGAGTTACCTCAAGAAGAAGCATGGAGTTTATTTGAGAAGATGGTGGGTGATTCTCTCAAAGACCAAAATTTGCAATCAATATCAACCGAGGTATCAAAAGAGTGCGCAGGTCTACCTCTTGGACTTGTAACAGTTGCAAAGGCATTAAAAAATAAGAATGAGACTGAATGGAAAGACGCCCTACAGCAACTAAGACAACCCTCCTCTAATAATCGCACAAAAATGCAAGAAGTTATATATTCATCAATACAGTTGAATTACGATAACCTTGAAAATCCAGGGGTTACTAAGTCATTCTTTTTGCTCTGTGCTCATGAAATGAATCCTGGCATTGATTACACGGATTTGTTAAAATATTGTTTTGGGCTGCAATTATTTCATTGCATTAGTACGTTGGAAGAAACAAGAATTAAAATGGATGCCCTAGTACAAAGTCTCAAAGACTCTTGTTTATTGCTTGATGGTCCTCATACTTGTCAATGCGTCCTTATGCATAACCTTGTTCGTGATGCTGCCATATTCATTGCATCCAAGGCTCAGACTGTACTAACCATGAGAAGTGATGGTACAGTAAAATGGCCAGGTGAGGTAAACATGAGAATGTACACAGCAATCTCTGTTCATGCTATGAGTATCAAAGAAATTCCTGATACATTGGAATGCCCAAATCTGAGATTCTTGTCTGTGCATGTTAAAGATCATTGTTTTCAATTTTCAAGAACTTTTTTTGAAGGAATGAGGGAGCTCAAAGTTGTAGATTTGACTAAAATGAGTCTTTCACCACTTCCTTCTTCAATTAATCTCTCACAAGCCTACAAACATTGTGTTTGGATCAGTGTGAATTCGGAGACAGCTGTTATTGGAGATTAAAAGAATTTCGAAATTCTCAGTCTTTCCCAGTCTGAATTGACAGAGTTTCCTAGAGAAATAGGGCTCTTAACTCATTTACGATTGTTGGATTTGAGGAATTGTACTAAACTTGAAGTGATTCCACCAAATGTCCTATCAGGCTTGATACAGTTAGAAGAGCTATATGTCAGCATAAGCTTCACTCAATGGGAGATTCAAGGAGTTTACAACGAAAGAGCTAGCCTTGCTGAGCTAAAGCATTTGTCACGGTTGACCACTTTAGAAGTTCACATTCCAGATGCCAACATGCTGCCAAAAGATATAGTTTTTAAGAATTTGAAAAGATACAAAATCTCTATAGGAGATGTGTGGGATTGGACTGATAAACATGAAAACTCTAGAGCACTAACACTCAAGCTAAGTACAAGCTTTCAATTAGAGAGTGCGATCAAAATGTGGTTGAATGGAATAGAGTATTTGTGCTTGGATGAGTTAAAGGGTGTTGAGAGCGTCATATATGAATTAGATGTGAAAGGCTTTCAACAACTTAAACATCTCCATGTCCAAAACAATGCTGAGATTAAGTATATTGTGAACTTAAGGGAGTTGGTTATTGCTGATGTTATTTTTCCTGCTTTGGAAATATTTTCTCTCAAAAAGGTGACCGAATTGGAAGAAATGTGTTGTGGCCAACTTCCTTTGACATCCTTTAGTAACTTAACAAACTTAAAAGTGGAACAATGTGACAAACTAAAATTTGTCTTCTCATTGTCCATGGCTAAGGGCCTTTCACAACTTCAAGAATTGGAGATAAGAGAATGCAACATCTTGGGCGCAATAATAATAAAAGAAGAGGGTGGAACTGGAATAAAAGACAGATATATGATCTTGTTCCCTCGATTGCATCACTTAGTACTACATCGGCTTCCAAAGCTAATGAGCTTCTTAAGCGTGTCGATCATAAATGATGCTGAAGAAATCATTCCTGAATGCAATCATGATTTTAATATGCCAGTCCTACAAGAACAGGTACCTTGAATTTTAATTTCCAATATAATGATCCCACAGAAGTGGCACACACCCATGGCATTTTATACTACATGCAGTTAGTATTGTAAACATTGCTATTGCAGGTTGAGTTCCCTAACTTGCAAACATTGAAACTGTCCTCTATAGACTTAGAAGAGATGCAGCACAACCAACATCAGGCAAGGTCCTCTTTGGAATTATCAAACATACAGAGATTTAAAAATTTGACTTCCTTGAAGATGCAAGGCTCTGGTACTTTAAAATATCTGTTGTCTTCATCAACAGCGAGTTCTATGGGGCAGCTCAAATATCTTGTCATAGAGGATTGTAAGGTAATGGAAGAGGTAATTCAAACCTGTACTGAAGATTTGGGAGAGGGAGAAATAATTTCAGGGGTTTTGTTCCCTCGTCTGGAAGGGCTACTACTAAAAAATCTTACAATCCTTAGAAGATTCTGCATAGGAAGTCATATCAAATTTCCATCCTTCAAGCATCTATGGATAGAAAAATGCCCTAAATTGAATTCATTCATTTTTAACTTTGTTAGTTCAGGCACGAACTCAGAGGAAAGCTCTCATACTGCCATGCAACCTCTCTTCAATGAAGAGGTAAATCTATTTTAATTGTCCCCCTATTGTTTAACTTTGTGTGTATGTATATAGGGTTATGTTTAAGTTACATCTGATGTAAATTTAAGCAATGTTACACTACTTAATAACTTATCATTAAATTTATAATTTGAAAAATCACTGTTGGATTACATATTTTATATATTCTTAACATACATGTCAATTTTCATGTTAATCTGATGTTATTTACCATTTGATCCATAAACTCGTCTTATATGCATTATTTTAAACTACAAAAACTTGATTTTAAATAATTGATTGATGACATGACTATTGATCTTTGATCACCTTAAAATTTTTCAAGCATTGAGAACATACGCAGATAATGTAATCAAACAGTAAATTTGTCAAAATTTGAATTTTATTAAAAAAAAGATTGAGTAATTAACATTGCTTCAAGTTATGACCTCTCTCTCTATATATATCTTATCTTTCATTATGTGAGTTATTATGATTAGGTACGTAATTAACACGGAATGGACTTGTAGGTTGCATTCACTTGTTTGGAAACATTGGAAATCTCCCACATGGAGAACTTGAAAATCATATGGCACAATCAATTAGCTGAAGATTCCTTTTTGAAGTTTCAATTTCTGCTCGTTAAAAATTGTGAAAATCTTATGAATATCTTTGAATCTAATATGCTGACAAGATTCCAAAACCTAGAGAGACTTGACGTATATGATTGTGGTTCACTACTAGAAGTGTTTGAAATTCAAAGGCATGATGTTATAGACACACATGCTGTGACAGTCTTTCCTTTGAAAAAATTGTATTTGCGTCATCTACTGAAGATGAAGCAGATATGGAATAAGGGCCCTCATGGAATTTTCAGCTTTCAAAATCTACAAATAATAGTGTTTGGAAATGTGAGAGTTTGAATATTTTATTTCCAACCACTGTGGCTAGATTTCTCGTTCGATTGGAGGATCTTCATGTTGTCGAATGTGGACTGGAGGAAATTGTTGCACTTGAAGATGGTGCAGAAGCAGCAGCAAGACTTGTGTTTCCTAAAGTAACTCTCCTGATGCTTAAGAATATGCCAAAACTCAAGTGGTTTTCCCGAGGGCTGCGTACTTCAAAATGGCCATTGTTGAAAGTACTATAGGTGATTGATTGTGATCAAACTGAGATAATTTCTTCAAAAATTTTGAGGATTCATGAAATAGTTGAACAGAGCCATCTTGAGACATTTTCTTCAAAACATCCCCTTTTCTTGGTTGAAGAGGTAAGAGTTTAATTCAACTACTCTTTATAAAGATTTAGGTTTGCAAGAAATTATAACCCTATTTGTAGTAGTACTCATCTCTCATACCAAAAACAAGTTCTAGATGAGGAGTTACTTAGTAAAGCTCATAAATCTATATACTTGCATTAAGATATGTATTCCTAGTATTTTTGTCCACGTGTCTAGTATTATTGAAGTACCAAGGTGACGAATTGTACCAAATTGAAATTTTTGTTCCAGAAGAGTATATTGCTCACCTTGTATTTGTTTCACAAAAGTATATTGCTGCATCATTTTTGGTAGACATCTTATATTGGTCAATTGTATTTAGGACTTTATTCTTTAATCTTTAATTTTTTTGTTATATTATATATTTGGGTTTCGTTAACGGTGTGCTCTTAGGGCATTTGTTATTGAATTATTTTAGGTAAGTTTTGATACTAATTTGATGAAAGATATAAAAAGTTGTGTAAAAAAAAAAATTCCTCCTAAAAACTTGACAAACACTTATACTTGTGAAGTGATCATTATGCCAAGTGTGCGTAGTAGTTTTACTTTTTTCTTTTTCCATAAAATTTTCTAAAAATATTTTTTAAACCAATATTTTTAGGGCATCTGTTAATTTTTACCTTTATATTTTATTTCTATATTTCCTCTAGATATATTCCAGTAATAAGTTAGGACCATATTAATATTACCATTTGTATGGACTTCACGGAGATAATCCATTTTGTAGCCCCTACTATAAATTCTAGTAATTGGCCCAAACTTCTGAGGAATTGAATACTAACTCCTACTTTCTTTTGAATAATATCATGATTTCTTATAGGGTACATTTCCCAACTTGGAGGAATTGTTACTGGGTGGAAATTGCATGAAGGAGATAGAACAAGGCCAAGTTTTGGAAGATTTTTTTTACAAATTAAAGATCCTTTATGTGATTGGCCATCTAGCTGTTTCTAATTGGATTAATTTTCTTTAAAAATATGTTAGGTTCTAAGGTCTTAGGATTTTATGTATTTAGAACTCTAATTTGTAATGTTGGCAAACCATGATCAAAACAATGTATTTAGTCTTGTTTAGGCTTGCTCAAAGTTGGTTTATTATTGTAAAGTTGGAATCGAGTGGCTGCAGAAGTACTTGGGACTTTCGGCCTGGCTCGATCGATCGAAGAATAGACTCGATCGATCGAAAATCGCACAGGTTGATTTTTCTGCAGAATTTCCAACTCAACCCTACTTTATTAAACGTTTAGGGTTTTATGTTTTTACCCTAGGTATATAAACTAAACCCTAGCCACGTTTTTGAAGGTGGCTCCAATTGTATTGTTGCTCATACATTGCTGTTTTGTGTAAATCTCTTGTGAGATCTAGAGGAGCTTTCCTTTACACAAAACTTAGGGTTTTCAAGATAGAGATAATATCAATATCTTGATGATCAACTTGGTTGCTACCATTGAAGTTTAAAGAATATCAAGCGTGGGTGCTTGTAGCTGATTGAAGAATCCAAGAAAGAAGGAGTTCGTGAATTCGAAGCTTGCACGTGGTCGTGTCAATAAGTTCTACTGGTGGGTAGCATTAGGAAGTCAAGCGGGGAGCTTGTAGTCCTTCTGTATGAACTTCAATTCTTTCGCATAGTGGATTCAGGTTTACCTTGAGGATAGCTAGGTCAAATCCTCCCCAGGTTTTTACCGTGTGGTTTCCTGGGTCATCATATCTTGTGTTCATTTATTTTCCGCTGCTTTATATCTTGATATGATTATTTGATTGCTTTAACCTAGAATTGCATAATTTGACTAAGTAACAACTTGGCTAATTAATCTAAGCTAACCAATCTGGTTGTGTTTTAAGAGGTCTAAAACCGTTCAAAATCAAATAATTTGGAGAAACTTGTTGTGAGCAAAAGTTCTTGGGAGGAAATGTTCCCATATCAATGAAGAACTTTTTGGAAATGAAAATCGTGCTGGGATACTCACGCAACTAAGAGAACTAGAGTTGTTTGATCTACCATTGCTGACACATTTTTGGAAAGAAGATAGACAACCAAGCCCAATTTTTCATATTCCAGAAAATCTACGAGTGTTTCTTTGTAGCAAATTGACAAATTTAGTGCCATCCTCAATATCTTTCTAAAATTTGACAAATCTAGAAATATGGAAATATCATGGACTAATTAATTTATTTACACCCTCAACAGCCAAAAGTCTAGTCAAACTCAAGAAAATGAGTGTAAGTGAACAGGAAAGGATAACAGAAGTTGTATTAGGAAAGAGGGGTGAAGCAGGTGAGGTGATTACTTTCACCCAGTTAACATACTTAAAACTTGATTGCTTGCCAAAGCTCACAAGTTTTTATTCGGGAAGTTATCCCTTTGAGTTCCCATCTTTGGAAGAAGTAATTGTGTGGCAATGCCTTGAGATGAAGGATTTTTGTCCTGGAATGTTTAAGACGCCAAAGCTAGAAAGAGTACCATCAACAAAAGAACACGAATGGCACTGGAAAGCTGCCTTGAATGCGAATACATCAGCTTTGGAAGTGCGAACTATAATACCACCACGTGATAGTCTTGTTCAGAAAGGGTAAGTATATTGATCTTTTTAATGCAATTGATGCATAAACATGATCAATCTTTTCACTCTCCCACTACACACTTATCATAATAGAAATATATTAGAATTATATGAACATTACCAATTTTAAGGAATAGTAAAATCCTCATAGATCGCATAAAAATTTCTCAAATCATACATATCATTGTCCATATGAACTTCATAAGCACACATATAACGATGATACTTTGATGTCGACGGTTTTTAATGCTTGATGCTTTTATCTTCAATATGTTGCTTTCTATTACACAAGGTTGAGAGCTACTCAAAAGATCGTGAAGACCACTTTTAAATTGCTGCAAGATGAACGTGGCTTGTAATTATAGTTTGTGGTAAGATCAAGTTTCTTTCTCTTGAAATCGTTTGGTGAGAGGGTTGTCATCCTTATGGTTATTTAAATGAATAGAGTTCATCTATTTGTAGTTTATGTTTCTTTATTTCTTGTTTTGCTATGTTTGGGAAAAAAAGTAGTAGCCATGATATATTGTATTTGTGTGATGCACTCCTCTTTGGAGTGTTATAAACTATCTCTTCTTGGTGCAAAAAGACCATATTTGCATGAAGTTGTGCATCATGCTATCATTATTTTGATAAGTGTTATCAACTTCATGTTATCATTAAGTGTCAAAGCTTTTTAAGTGTTTTATAGTTTATAATGAATGTCTAGTTGAGTTGCTTATGCTTCTAAATGTTTCTCAGTCATGAGCATATGCTCACCCGTGCACATAATAGAATCATAGAGAGGGACAATTTGTGTCTAACACTAGAACTAGAGGTTTCCATAACTAGAAGGCTGTCATAGAAGAAGTTGTATAGATTAACGTAGCCCATTTGATCTCTCTTGACTTTTAGCTTCTTGGTTATGAAAAATAAATAATTATGAGTATTGGTTGTGAATTTTTTTTTTTTTTTGGATGGGATTGGTTGTGAAATTTTAGTTAAAGATGGTTAGGGAAAAAATATTTATCTTTAAGACTTTAACTATGAATGACCAAATTATCTTCTCTTC
Organism: Quercus suber; assembly: GCF_002906115.3. Classification (NCBI taxonomy): domain Eukaryota; kingdom Viridiplantae; phylum Streptophyta; class Magnoliopsida; order Fagales; family Fagaceae; genus Quercus; species Quercus suber. Next base: position 1,268,610 of record NW_027069586.1, on the reverse strand, counting down.
ATAAACAATTGTATGTGTCAGAGCCCAAAAATGCTAAGCCCACTTACAATAGTAGAACTAGATTTTACAGGCCTGGTGCAACTAATTTGTTAGAGTATGAGCTTGCAAGGTCAACCTTAATGTTTTGTTATGATCCAAATATTAGGCCAGTGTAGTTAGGACTTAGAGAATGGTAAAGAGAAGTACAAAATATGGAAATAACTCTTCCTCAGGGTTGGCCGAGGAGGCAATGTATATAAAAAGTGCTCAAGTTCTTAATACTAGATGGTGTTCTTTAGGTTCTATTCTTTCCTCTCTTTTTTCTTATCCCCTTCCTTGGAGGGATTTCTTTCCTTTATATACTCTCTCCCATTGCATCTGAGCCCTCCACCTATATAGCCCAAGGCGTTAGTTTGGATGCTTGTCCCATCAACGCTCTGCTGGAGGTGGTAGAGTATGCTGTGAGTTGTGAGATTACTGTTTAGAGATCATTCCTTCATTAATGCGGCCATCTGAGTTAGCACAGTGCATTAAATGCGGAGGTGATGACTACCTTATCTAGATACTTCCTTTCTTCTTTGCTCACATGTCTCTTCCACCTTCCTTGGTTTCTTGTCCTCTGGTACCATGAGCTTCCTTGGTAATTCTCATTGAACGCTCACTCTTTGGGCTCCTCGAGAGGTCGGCTTCTTCATCTTTCCTCCTTGGGCTCTAATCTGAGTGTTGGTAGGATTGATGTGTAAGTGGGCTTTTTTCCTCCTCGGGTTGGGCCCATGGGTTCTATTCCTTCCTCGGCCTCCTCCCTCCTAGAGTATGTAATTGAAATCCAAATCAATATTTATGGAGCAAGAAAAGAACAAATATTAACATTTAGTCACAAAAATAGGAAGAATGAAGTTAATTACATTATTAAAAAAAAATAGAATAAGTATAAATCTCATTATTCAAAGATGCACCACCTCTATCTAATTTTCAAAATGATGAAAGATGTGTAATTTTTTATGAAAGGTAATGAAGATAATATTTATATTTCAATATACATTGGCAAAATTATCTTTGTTTTTTTTTCCCCAGCTTACAATAGGGGGGGGTTGATATACACAATCAATCAACACATCAACACAAACACCCATTTCTTACGCCACACCACAACATTCATAGCCCATTAAACCCGTTGCTTAGGGGCTGAGGTATGTATGAGGGTGGCCCCCCAAAATTTTGAAAATTTTAAAAATATATATACAATTATTTTAATGTTTCAAAATTTATTCTACAAAAATAAGAGTTGTCGCCCCCCCCCCCCCCCAAAATATTTGAATTAGTCCAATAATGTTCTTAAAAAAAATAATTGGTCTAATAGTTATAGAAATATAACTTAATTTTTCACAATTCTATTTTTTATTGTACAATGTGCTCTTACTTCTGTTAAATATTTGATAAAGTTGGCATTAAACATGTTGAATCTATCTTTTTTAACCCATTATTTGGCAATTAACAAGTCATTGATTCATTTAAAAAAATTTGTCACTAAAACTACATATGAAATGTTTCTTTAGTTGCCACAAAATGGGTTAGAGTAAGATAGCTTTAAATATGTTTGGATCCTAACTTATTCCTCCAAGTTTTGGATCATTCATGTTTTTGAAAATTTCATTAGTTCAATTGAAAGATTTTTTTTACTTTAGTATAAAATTTGATAATTTGTATTTAAAATATTTTTTAAGAACTTCACTATGAAAATGGAAAAAATGAATTTTATTTTATGAAAGATTGCCATTAAAAATAATTTTTGATTGAAAATACTAAGCTCTTTTTTTGTTGGGTGTGTATATATATATAACTTATCAAATAAAAAAGTGTGTGTATATATATGTGTGTATATATAATAAAAAAGCGTGTGTGTGTATATATATATGTGTGTGTGTGTGGGGGGGGGGGGATTATCTTGATAAATATATTAGCATCGCAACTTGGCCCCCCTAAACAAAAATTCTTGGCTCCACCCCTGTCGTTGCTTATCCCTATCACAATCTCAATCACAAATGAAAACAACCAAAACTATAGCCAATAGCCCCACACTTCTTAAATCACCAAACCAACCCAGTTTGTTAATCTTGAACCCATGTCTCCTTCATTTACTAGATTGAAGAGAAATAGAAAAAGCTTTCCACTAGCCGAAGCTCCGCCTCATGCCACTGTCGCTAATCTGCCTTGCTGTGGGTTTGGTGTTTTGAATTGGGTTATTGGGGTTTTAATTTTGGTGTTGTTTAGAAATTTAGCCACTCTCACAATTTGGGATTTGTCCCCATCAAAGCCATCGGATTGGACTCAACACAAAGACACCAACCTGACTCATTCTGGGTTTGTTCTTCTTTCTTTTTTTTTTTCTTTTTTTTTTTCCTGTTTGGTTATCAGGAAAATTTACTAAATCTTTTTGTGTTCTAAAATTTCATGTTCTTATTGGTTATTTATGATCTAGATATTTCTCAATTGTATGGAGGTGAGATGCTATTGACTGTTGTTTGTGAATTCAGTGATTTAAGATAGAAAATCAAGCAAGTGTTTTTATGTTTGACTGTCAAGAAAATTTGGGATTGCAATTTTTTTTTTTCATTTTTAAAACTATGAAATAAAAATAAATTTTTTTTTTGATACGACATTTAAAAATATTTATTAAATATTATTTTGATTATTTTATTTGCCACATCAACATTAAATGTGCCAACTGTGCACACCGTTTGCCATGTAAGCATTTTCCGTTAGTGAGTTAATGGTAGAGACTAAATTGATTGCAAGTTGAAAATAATAGAGATCAAATTGACCGCTACCAAAATATAGGGACTAAATTGACTGTGACCCTAAAATGTAGGGACCAAAATATTGTTTTCACCTAGAATCTAAAGTAAACAAATAACCCGGATAAAAATAGGAAGTTGTGATTAGTTCCTAGCTTTAAATCTAAACATATCATCTTGTTGCAAAATCCCAAAATCGAATCCTCCCCCCCCCCCCCCCCCCCCCNGAGAAATAGAAAAAGCTTTCCACTAGCTGAAGCTCCGCCTCATGCCACTGTCGCTAATCTGCCTTGCTGTGGGTTTGGTGTTTTGAATTGGGTTATTGGGGTTTTAATTTTGGTGTTGTTTAGAAATTTAGCCACTCTCACAATTTGGGATTTGTCCCCATCAAAGCCATCGGATTGGACTCAACACAAAGACACCAACCTGACTCATTCTGGGTTTGTTCTTCTTTCTTTTTTTTTTTCTTTTTTTTTTTCCTGTTTGGTTATCAGGAAAATTTACTAAATCTTTTTGTGTTCTAAAATTTCATGTTCTTATTGGTTATTTATGATCTAGATATTTCTCAATTGTATGGAGGTGAGATGCTATTGACTGTTGTTTGTGAATTCAGTGATTTAAGATAGAAAATCAAGCAAGTGTTTTTATGTTTGACTGTCAAGAAAATTTGAGATTCTTTTTTTTTTTATTTTTAAAACTATTAAAAATAAATTTTTTTTGTAACATTTAAAATTCTCATTAAATATTATTTTGATTATTTTTTTGCCACATCAACATTAAATGTGCCAACTGTGCACACCGTTTGCCATAAGATTTTCGTTAGGAGTTAAGGTAGGACAAATTGATGCAAGTTGAAAATAGCAAAGACAAATTGACCGTCCAAAATATAGGACTAAATTGACTGTGCTCAAAAATGTAGGGACCAAAATATGTTTTCCCTAGAATCTAAAGTAAACAATAACCCGGATAAAAATAGGAAGTTGTGATTAGTTCCTAGCTTTAAATCTAAACATATCATCTTGTTGCAAAATCCCAAAATCGAATCCTCCCCCCCCCCCACCCCCCCTTTTTTTTTTTTTTTTTTGTCAATCTAAAATCAAATTTGATATTTGTGTTTTCATATTTGGTTGCTGAGAAAGTGCATGAAAATGCAAAGAAAATTTGAGATTCTTTTTTTTTTTTTAATCTTTAAAATTATAAATTGAAATTTAATGCTCATGTAGAATTTTTATAGTTATTTTTGCCACATCAGCATTAAATGTGCCAACTGTGCACACCGTTCGCCACCTAAGTATTTTTCGTTAGCGAGTTAACGGTAGGGACCAAATTGACTGCAGATTGAAAATAGCAAAGACCAAATTGACTGTTGCCAAAATGTAAGGACTAAATTGACTATGTCTCAAAAATGTAGGAACCAAAATGATGTTTTCGCCTAGATTCTAAATGCTAATGCTCTCTTCTAATTTCTCAACTCTATTGAGTATTTATTGACAATAAATCTATAAAAACAAAATTCCATATATAAATTACAACAAATGATTTATTTATTTATTTTCCAAAAGTAATTTCAAAGTATTGTTGTTATGTTCTTAACACAAATTGAAGTAACAATGGCACTAGTTCATTTTGATTCTAACATAAGTTCTCCATTTTGTAAGTCTTGGCCGGGGAGGAGGGGGTATAAGTTCTTAACACAAATTTTGTTGTTATGATTTTTTTTTTTTTTTTTAGATACAAGATAGAAATTATACTCTAACCTAATTTAAGAGTATATGTGTGTGAAACCCCCCCCAGAGACTTGAACCTCAGCTCTTGCCCCCCCCCCCCTAATATTCAGTTGGTTCAACACTAATTAAAGAAGCCTTCAACATTTTTTTTCTGCCAGGAATAGGCTAATGAAGACTTCTTTAAAAAAACATAGCTAATTTTTTTTAATTCCTTTGTTCATATTTGCATGTCCTGCTTGTGTATAAAGAAGACTAATTACCAATAGGACATGCTAACACACGCACAAAACTGCCACATAGCTCAAACTTGGCTCTGAAGCAGAATATATCTCAAGAAAACCAACAGAGTAGCCAAGAGAAAATGCTACAACCAGCATGATTCAAAGACATTAAAAGAGCAAAAGCTTCTAGATTATCAAAGCCAATCAATCAAGAAAAAAATAGAGGAAGATATGCAGCATAATGTAGAAAACTATTAATGCATCCAACAGTGAACATACTAAAATGTCCTTGTTTTATTTTTTATTTTTTTAAATGTCATTGTTTTGAAGAGAAATCTTTGTCCTCCTTAATTAAATATTGCTTCTAATTGACGTAGAACAAATAGCAGAGACCTTCTTGGAGCAACAAAGGCACCAAAAATCACTACGCAAGATAAAGAGGGGTGTCAGTAGAAGCTATTGAGGCGATGATGTCGGAATTGCATGAAATTTGGAGTGTTGAAGGAAAATGACATTTTGATCAAGACTCAAGTCTTTGTCTAGAGGGTCGCCCTAATTTGGGCAAATTCCTTCGTTAAGGGTCCGAAAACAATGTTTTTACTATTTTTATTAGTGTTTTTTTCCTTAATAACTTTTAGTTTAAATGTCAAAATAAGGTCCCGTCTATTTTGGGACGTTTCTTAAGGAAAGTTGTTTTAATTTCTCCAATTATCTCATTATTGCTATTTTTAGCAAAAATTACTATTTTGCCACCTAATTACATGATTAGCGTGAATTAGAGTTTTTTGGGTGTGTAGCCCTAGGTTTTCCTTTCTACTATTTAAACATATTGTAACTTCTAGGACAATTCAATCTTCAGATTAATAAAAATGCAGACTTTGTCTATTATTTCTTTCTGGTGGATTCCAGATCCCCATCACCTTATGGATCAAGGGACTCCTCGTGGATTCAAAGTTTTGATTTAGAAGCTAACATATTTAGTTTGTCTTTTTTTTTTTCCCTAGAAGACAACGTGTTTGTTTTCTTATATCTTTCGCAACATCACTAATTAATTGGCTTTTAAATCTGAGGCTCATTTTTAGTAGTCAATCACTTTTACCCTCCTTCCAGCAGTCCAATCTCTTGCAAGTAATGTCCTGCACTCCTGCCTCCCAAGCTGCCATGCAACCTGCATCATTAAAGAAACCAAGTCAACTAGATTGAGAAGCCCTTAATTCATAATCCGTGAATGAAAAATAACTTAAATGGAACATGTCTTATTATTTAAAATTTAAAAGGTAACTTTGGTTGTTCAAAGAAACTTGGGAAGCATGGGTGTGGCTCTAAGGGTGCTGCACCCGCGTCCGACACGCACAAACATGCCATGTGGTCATCACCATGGCTGCACATGTGTCCGAGGTGAATTCGTCTTTTTTTTTTTTGATTTCTGATTCGGGTCTATTCAGTTCGAAACGGGCCAAAATAGTCCTGAATCGATTCGATTTGGGCCTAAATAAGTGTTTTTTAATTAAAAAAAAAATTAAAAAAAAAGGCAAAACGCACCATTTGACTCTAGTGTTTTCTTTCCCTTTTTGTTCCCTTTCCACGTCTTATTTGTTTATTTTTTAAAAAAAGTTCTCAAATAATTTGGTAATTATATCAATTTAAATAATTACTTATCAATAAAAAATCATTATTTTGCAAAATTTATCCCCCTAAATATCGGCTATAAATATTAAATTGATCCCAAAGGTTTCTTATCTACTACTGCTTTTAAATTGGTATATGTTTGCTATTATATGAATAAATATGCTTAGCAATATATAGGAAACATAAGCAAAAATATATTTAATAAATTTTTAATAAACGTATCCCGCCGCACCAGCACCTTACTTTTTCAAAAATTACCGAGTCACCGCACCCGCCCCCACAATTAAAATAGTTCCAAAATAGTTCAAAGCAACAATGGTAGATGTCATGGCCAATAGTACAATTAAAATCATTGCTAAAATGATTTTTACATGATGGTTAATGAACGAGAACGAAACAAAAAACAAGCATTCCCCCCCACCAAGAAAAAAAAATCACTCAAATTGGAGTCAGTAAGCAACGGCTTGCTGTACTATATATACAACTATCAATTATTTGTATTATCTCAATTCTTATGCTCAATTACAGAATCTATCAAATTTAATGCATCTCAATGCAGCTAAAAGATTAAAACAAATCACTTCCCCACATCTATAGAAGTTTTTTTTTTTTAATCAAATTTGAAAAGGCAAACAATCCAAAGTCTAGTTAAGTATCTTGCAATACATTCAGTTTGTGAGATTAAAATTATGCACAAGCTTAACTTAAATTTTCGCAAAAATCATACATTCATGTCCACTCAATCTCAGGTTAGCAAGCACTGGAAGAAGCCAGAGCCCAACTCAAGCTTGGAGTGACAACCTAGGTTGAATAAGCTTTGGTTGAATAAGTTTCCAAATATTTGTAGCTTTGGTTGAATAAGCTTTGGTTTGCAAATATTCACCTTCTATGAATAAGTTTCCAAAACCTAGGTTGAATAAGCTTTGGTTTGCCCAAGAATGGGCTCAGTAGCTCAAGAGAATGTGCTTAAATGAGGACTCAAACAGTCATCCATTTGCATATGAGAGACGGTGATCAAGCCATGTCAAACAGATCATGAATATGTTAATTTCTCGGCAACCTTAGAGCACAGGTTTCATCAATTTGATTAAGAAGAACAAAAAAAAAAAAAAAAAAGTACATGGTCACACAAGGTGGGACTAATTTTATTTGTAAATCCACAAGCATAGAATCGGCAAGAAACAGAAATTAATAGAACATTCTTAACCATATGGCTAATAGGAGTAAGGTAAATAAAAAAAATTAGACAAACTAGCAAATTAAGAAAGCACAAATCTTCTCTGTTCTTGTAGATCTGGACCCCTAGGAAGCATAGGTGCGTTTCGGGACTCGGTGCGGGTGCGGGTACGAGTGCAGGACTCGGCAATTTTTGAAAAAGGTGGGTGCAAGTGCGGCAGGACTCGGCGATTAAAAAATTATTAAAAATATTTTTATTTATATTTTTAATATATTGCTAAACATACTTTTTCACATTATATAAACATATACCAAATTTAAGAACAATAGTAAATAATAACTAAAACAAGACGTTTATAAATTAAATACAACCCACAATACACACAAATCCCATTCATTGCAACAATACCAATACAAAGCAGCCAAACATTATCACCAATCTACAATTAAAATTACAACCTGCAACTACAAAAGCATTTAACTCCCACAAGAACCGAAAAACAAGCACACAAACACAGCAAACACAGCACAGAGAAGAGAGAAATAGTAGAAAACAAAGACTAAAAGGGAAGCAAAGACTAAAGAGAAGAGAGAGCACACCTGAAGGAGAGAACACGGCAGAGAGGGAGAGGCCAGAGGCGGAGCCGCGGAGAGCACAGAGAAAGAGAGATGAGGGACGGAGTGAGAGGGAGTGTTTTGGACAAGTGAGTGTGCGTGAGAGTTTGAGGGATTTGTAGGTTAAGTTCAAAACGATGCGTTTCGCACCTTTTTTTTTTTTTTTTTTTTAATTTCGGCTTGAACCGAAAATTTCGGATTGAATCGGAAATTTCGGGTTTCGGCCGAATCGGCAGATACGGCTGATACGGCCCGAGTTGGCCCGATTCGCGTCACGTCGGCGCAAGTCGGCGATGCCACGTGGCCAGACGCGGCCCGACGCAGCACGGACTCGCGGTCAGCGGTGTCCCTGCCGCGTCGCCAAGTCCGGCCGAGTCCAACTCGGGTGCGGCTCCACTGGAGCCGCGTCGGTGCTTCACAGCTGGACCCTTTATCATCTCAGTTTTTTATCAAATTAAGGGCAATTTGATGAAGAGCAAGGAAACAATCAAACGTGCAGCTTGCAGTTGAATTATATATTTGAGTAAGCAGTACTAGAAGAGGAGTGAACCAGGGAATTAAGTTCAGCATTATATCAATTTACCAGTATCGTCACCAATAATGGACTATAAAAACAGAGGTTGGCTCATGAAGCTTCTAAACTGAGAAAAATATAATAAAAAAAATTCAAGAATTGGGTAGAGTGGAAACGCAGAAAATGAAACTCTTCTTAGTTGACAATGTTGGGTTAAATCTCTCTCTCTCTCCCCCATAATTTTTGAATACTTGTATAAAGAAATTGCCTTTGTTTTTAATCTTTTTTGCTGAATGCCTTTTGTTTTTAATCCGATTTTGTCATCTTTCTTGGGTTACATTCAACACCCTACCCCCAATTTTGAGTTACTTTGGGAAGAATTGTCCTGGTATATCATATATGTTATAACTAATTTGTTTCATGGAGTTTCAACTTTCAAGTCGATCGAGTATAGGACTCCAAATTTGCTTGCAAAATATCATATGGTGGTTCTAAATTTATCGGATCAGGTTGCTAAAAGATGGCTGATGAAAAGTGAAGGATGTGAGAACTTGGTTTGATTTTTTGGTTGGGCTTGTGTGGTTTGAATAGATGAGTTAATTTCAGAGAGATGGTTTGATGTATTTTTAGTCTTAATTTCAGGTTGGACTTAAGATTTAATTGGGCTTTGGTTTCTTAGTTTTGATTTGTTGGATATCCACTTTTATCATATGGGTTGGCTGATTTAGTTGATTTGGTCTGTTTGTGCCTTTTAATTGGGTCTGGCTTTGGGTTTGTTTGAAGTATGGGCTTGTGAGAGTTGAGTTTAATTGATGAAGTTGGTATTCTTGGGCAATGAACCAGGTATAGTTCCCTCAACAGTTTGCTTCCAGTTTGCATTATGAAATTTGACTATTCTACTCCAACGTGACCATATCATTATCAAGAATTATTATTTTTTTTTTACAACGAATCTCTTTTTTCTTTTGGCTTGTAGATCTACTAAATTTTTTTATCAAAAAAAAAAAAAAAAAAGATCAACTAAAATTTAGAAATTAATTGAAAAGAAAAAGAAATTTAAAAATTGGTTAATGGATATCCAGTCATTATCTCTTTCAGTTGTGGGCCTAGCCCATGATATGACCTGTGAAAAAGAATGCACTGGTCCTATGCATGTTCGTTCACTATCTCTCCCGACGAATAATTAGATTTATTTTTTTATTTTTTATTTTATATCTTCTTATGCATAATTCTCTACCGAAAATAAGCTCATATTAGGCTAACACTCTCTGTCACTTTCAACTTATATAGTACGTGTATTTAAATAACAGTTTTCAATTTTTTTAAAAATATATGTAGATGAAAAAGTGTATAAAAATACTTGTAGTATTATTTAAAAACTAAAAACATGTGTTTGAATTCGTGTACCGAACAAAGCCTAAACAGGCCAGCAAAAACAGTTAAGATAAAAGACCACAAGTCAAATTTTGCAGTTGCTGGGATTGACTTGCTTCGTGTCTTGACTTGCTTTGGTCTTTGCTCATACATGACCTGATTTTTTTGGTAACATCACATGACCTGATTTACTCACATCATAATTACTTCTTATAAGAAATGCATGCACATGTAAAGACACGCCACTTTTTTAAAAATATTTCTAAATTTAATAATTGGATTTTGAATGTCTCAACTAGAAATACGTATTCAATTATACTAACTCGTCACATGATAGAGTCTATTTCCAATGAATGTGTGCCATAGGTGCACCAATTTAGTAGTTAGGATTACCGTCAAAGTTGAGTGCACAAGTTAGTAGTTAGGATTATCGTCAAAGTTAGGTGCACAAGTTAATGCAAAATTTAATACGACTACAAGTTAGCATCAACCTTTTGTACAGTTGCTTAAAAGTAAGCCACAATTTTTTTCAAAGTTTGGTGCACAAGTTAATGCAAAATTTAATACGACTACAAGTTAGCACCAACCTTTTGTACAGTTGCTTAAAAGTTAGCACCAACCTTTTGTACAGTTGCTTAAAGTTTGCTGCAATTTTTTTTGTTTGTTGAAGATAGTTGGTTCGTAATTTCTAGGTATTACGAATAAACTTTGGTACGGGCTTAATCGCGGAATTATACATCCGCTAATGTGAAATTGTGAATCTTTACATGCTCTATGCACGTATAGAAGAGTTGAGTGGGCAACTATTAGTCTATTACTTTCTTTTTTGATTTTTTGAGATTTATTCCATGCAATCAAAATTCCAAGTCAAACAAAATCCTATTCTCTAATTTTATTCTTTCGTTTTTTTCTTTTCAAACTGTTTCTTCTGGATCTTTCTCTCTCTCTATATATATGCGTGTGTTTAATAAGTTATTTATATGTTCATATAGACAGTTAGAATTCAGATATTTTGAAAGTTCAATATGTTTGTCACAATAGATTAGCACCATATATTCAAACAAATAGTATATCCACAACCCTTAATTAACATAAGTAACAAAGAGCACACATGTATAGATAGTAAAAGACACAATTAATCGTTCTTTTAGTTCTCACACTTAACCCATCTAATGTTGACTAAGAGCACAGCAGTTACAAAAATAAGTCATTTTAATTTTTAACACATTAAAAACTACTTTATTATTTTCGTAAACTGTTTATCAATTACAATCGCTCATGTAATCAAATTGTGGTAAAACGTGAGGTCATAGAACTATTTTTCTCATGTGAATTAGACTATAAAAGATGTCATGCACAGTAGCAAAATTGAATGTAATTTTCTCTAATATAAAGTTAAAGGATGATTTGTGAGTTCCAGTTAACTCAACTGGTAAAGTCTCTGATGGTTGAATAGGAAATCTGAAAATCAATTCCCACTTTAGTTTGTATCTTGGTCTGATGATAAAGAACTATCGTTAGGAACGGACGCTATAAATTGAAATGGTCTCAAAAAAAAAAAAAAAAAAAATTTAAGGTAAAATGTTTTGTAACATTGTCAAAAGAAAACATTTTTAGGTTTAACCAAATTTTACAATTAAATAAATATGGTAAAATACTAAAAATGTTTTTGGAGGCAAGGAGAAGAGACGAAATTTTTATTTCATTTAGAAAAAAATACAAAAATAGGCAGATAGTTAAAACCAAGAAGATAATTAACACGAACAAATGTGCAGTAGGAATAAATCATAGGAAAATGCATGGGAATTAAGGAATTTGGATAGTAATAATTTACAAATAAAAGTGGTCACAAGTCACAACAACAAATTTGTAAAGCAAAGTAAAGGTAGACAGTAGAAGAACGTACCTCTCTTTACTCCTCTAATTTAAAAGTGCAAAGTGAATGAGCATCTACAAGCCTTGAACACGAAGACCCAGATCAAAGTTTGGCAATGAAACGTGGAGGGTAGGGAAGCAGGCAGAACGTAGAGCGTGAATAATGAACCATGGATGAGGATGAAAAAGATAAAAAGACAGGTCAATACTGAAAATTCAAGGCGGAAAAAACAACCCATCAATAATCACTCAAAAGATAAACTGAAAAGAATTGCAACCAATCAAGATAAAAAGGCTCAGACAGAAAAGAAATGATAAAATGACTTTTGGCACAAAAACCAAAGATATGACCCACCACTTCGGTAAATATGAGCCATCACATTCAATTCACACCAGTGTCGTTAATCAGTGAAAATAGAAAATTCCTGGCAACCTTTTTTTTTTTTTTTTTTTTTTTTTTTTTTTGAAATGTGATACGCTTGTTTACGCGTAAGTTTATACTCAATTGTGAGATGAGTCAAGTTCGCAAATCTTTTTTTTTTAGAAGAATCAAGTTCATAGTTAATTCCTTCTCAAAAAAAAAAAGTTCATAGTTAATTCATAAGAAAGTTTAATATAATATAATATATGTATTTTTTTATTTATTTCTTGATTAAATATGAAATTTGATAATTATGAAAATTAATAATTGATATTTATTATGAATGTGTTTGTATATAGATTTATATATCATAACATTAATAATTTATAATGATTATGTATGTATATGAAATTATAAATTTCACTATTTAAATAAAATATAATGTAGCAAAATTCTAACGAAATGTTTAAATATATAATAAAATAAAATTATATATGTGTAAAATTATAAGACTTTAAAATCATATGTGGCATAATGTTATAATATCAACCGAAAGTAAAACACTTTCAATTCTCTATATATTATAGATTATAGATTTGTAAACAAAAATATAGATTAATATTAATTGTATATAATATTATATATTATATATACATATATTAAAATATATTAATATAAATCTAATATGTAATTGTGCAAATTTGTAAATAAATTCCTAAGATATCAAATTAGTATTTATAATTTATTGATAGTGTAAGTAGTAATTTTTAATGATACAATGCTAGTAAATCTAATTTTAATAAGTTTATAAATGAAAATCAATTTATCTAACTCAAATATTATAATTTCAATAATAATTTACTTATTACTTTTTAGTATAGATTTGTGAAAAGATAATAAGTTTTTGTCATATTGATTATTATGTGTGTGTTTGGCAAAAATTATTTTTGCCAACTTATTTTATTATTCAGTTTATTTTTGCTACTATTCATAGGCTCATTGCACTTTTTGGTATTATTTATGGGCCCCACTGTACTATTTCAGCTAACTTTTACATTTATCTACAATACTTTCAACAAAAATTTTCAGTTTTAACAAAATAAGTGGATTTCAAACAAACCTTATATATGAGTTAAAAAAAAGTCAAGTAGTTTGTGAACAACTTGGAGCTCATTCGACAATAAAATAAATCAAACTTGAACATGGTGTGTGTTTGGCGTTAGCATATTTACAAATTACAACTTCTTTTTTATCAGACATATTAAAACCCAAAATACAATAATTTTTTTACATACTTGACCATATATGAAACCCATTTTTATTTGAGGACCTTTGTAGGTTTAAAAACTTTATCTCTTCCTCATTCCTTCATAATCACTATGTGGTTCCATGAGGTGCTTGATTAAGGGTGGGCTTGGAGGTTTTCTTAAACTAATTTTTTCTATATCACAATGGTATTAATATGAAAATTATAGGAAGCACACTCCTGATCGGCATGGTATTCACTTTCTTCTTTTCCTTTACTGAAACATGGTATCCACTTGCAAAAAATTTCTACGTCATAAAAATATCTTGTTCCATACGCTAAATCATCCTTTAACTTTTTTTTTTTTTTTTTTTGAGACCATTTCAATTTATAGCGTCCGTTCCTAACGATAGTTCTTTATCATCAGACCAAGATACAAACTAAAGTGGGAATTGATTTTCAGATTTCCTATTCAACCATCAGAGACTTTACCAGTTGAGTTAACTGGAACTCACAAATCATCCTTTACTTTATTTTTTTTTTTTA
>NW_027069586.1:1245759-1254527 GCF_002906115.3 Quercus suber | reverse complement strand
TAGTAATTTTAATGATACAATGCTAGTAAATCTAATTTTAATAAGTTTATAAATGAAAATCAATTTATCTAACTCAAATATTATAATTTCAATAATAATTTACTTATTACTTTTTAGTATAGATTTGTGAAAAGATAATAAGTTTTTGTCATATTGATTATTATGTGTGTGTTTGGCAAAAATTATTTTTGCCAACTTATTTTATTATTCAGTTTATTTTTGCTACTATTCATAGGCTCATTGCACTTTTTGGTATTATTTATGGGCCCCACTGTACTATTTCAGCTAACTTTTACATTTATCTACAATACTTTCAACAAAAATTTTCAGTTTTAACAAAATAAGTGGATTTCAAACAAACCTTATATATGAGTTAAAAAAAAGTCAAGTAGTTTGTGAACAACTTGGAGCTCATTCGACAATAAAATAAATCAAACTTGAACATGGTGTGTGTTTGGCGTTAGCATATTTACAAATTACAACTTCTTTTTTATCAGACATATTAAAACCCAAAATACAATAATTTTTTTACATACTTGACCATATATGAAACCCATTTTTATTTGAGGACCTTTGTAGGTTTAAAAACTTTATCTCTTCCTCATTCCTTCATAATCACTATGTGGTTCCATGAGGTGCTTGATTAAGGGTGGGCTTGGAGGTTTTCTTAAACTAATTTTTTCTATATCACAATGGTATTAATATGAAAATTATAGGAAGCACACTCCTGATCGGCATGGTATTCACTTTCTTCTTTTCCTTTACTGAAACATGGTATCCACTTGCAAAAAATTTCTACGTCATAAAAATATCTTGTTCCATACGCTAAATCATCCTTTAACCAACCTGGTAAAATACAAAAAAAAAAAAAAGGTAGCCTCCTTTTTGTGACCGGGTTGTCGGTCCAGTGGCCGAAGTCGACCGTTTAGTTGTCGAAGCCATCAGCCACCAGTTTGACAGCCAGAGCCAATGGCTCGCCGGAGTTGGTCGTTCTGTTGCCAAAATCGTCAGTCCAACGATCAAACTGTCAGCTGCCGGATGGGTAGCTCTGGTGGCTAAGCCGCTGTTTCTGTTGATTTGTGCTTGAAAATTTCTACATGTTATATCAATTGCCTGAAAATGGTTTCAAATGTAAAATATTTTCATTATAAACATTACAGCAAAACAAACAGAGCATTATGTACTACATCTGAACTATTTTTTTGTCATTTTGTGATCTTGGATTTCAAATTTATCATTTCGGTGACATCGTGGCTAAACTCTTTAAGTCAGAGGAGTAAAATAGAGGTTTGTTGATTTTATTTGTTTTTTGTTTGGATTTTGGATTTAATCTAGTTGCCGGAGGTTTGTTCATTATCTTCTTTGTTCTTTTATTTGTTGATCTTATTTGTTCTTCTAGTGTACTTAGCATGCGTTTTGGATTAACTTTTTTATTTTAGTCTCATAGTCATAGTTTATTTGTTTATATAAATTTTTTAAGAGTCTCAGTTTTTCTAAGTTGTTGAGCCGGCTTGATGCCTTAAAAACCTAACAGTGCTTGCTTTTAAAGTAGATAAAAAAAGCTTTAGCAAAAGTTGAAAACATGAAAGAGGGCCGGCCTATATGATAAAAACTTTATCTCTCTCTCTCAGTCCTTTTCTGCTTCAGATTTAAGCTAAAGCAGATGAAGTAGTAAATAGCCGATCTGAACCAAATTCAGTCTCTTTGTATTTATAGCTTTTGCTGACCCAAAAACAATGCCAGCCAACCCATTATTACATTTACGTTTACATTACTACTGAGGCGTTGGGTTTACAGAGGGAAGCTTCAGCGTGAATTGAAGAAGGTAGAGAGAAAAAAGATAGCTGGAGTCGTTGGAGAGTGAGAAGTCAGTTATGTATTGTCTAATCAAGTGATCCTATACTTCATTAGTTTTTAATATATTTACAAAAATACTATTAAATAACTGAAAACCAATAAAATGAGTTTTTTAAAATCAGAATTTAGGCATGTTGGGTACTGTTGTTATATTAACGTAGTTTAAGTATTATGAAAATATATATTGTGTTATTTAAATAATAAAATTAATGTTTATTTAACTAGCTTGTATTTTTTTTTTGAATACTATTTATTTTATTAAAAATTAAAAATATTATAATAAAATAATTATTAAATATATAAATAGTATTATAAAATTAATTTTTAGTGAAAAAATTACTGAAAAAAAGAAATGGTTGGATTCATAAATAGCACACAGACCCACTAGTACGACACATTTAAAATTTAGACGTTGAAAGAGGTAGTAGGTCCGTGTACAGTATATGGAGCCCATGGGAAAGTCTGTCACACGTTCACGTGGTTCTCAATAAATAAAACACCCTGGTAACGTTCACGTGTTGACTTGTTTTTCACTTCCATGAGTCATTATTATATGTGGCTTTTTATCTTGATTGGTAGCTGGCGCTCTCTATCTCTCTCTCTCGTAATTTATTGATGGGATGTTTCCACGTTTTCCACCATGAATTTCCAGTGTAAACTTGTCTTTCATCTTCCTCTTCCATGATTCATTTTTCACGTTTTACATTCTGCATGCCTACTTCCCTACCCTTTATGTTTCATTGCCAACTATGATCTGGGTCTTCGTGTTCAACTCTAGTGGCTGTTTTTTCCGCTTAGCACTCTTAAATCAGAGGTGTAAAGGGAGGTACATGCTTTGCTTCTATTGTCCATCTTTGCTTTGCTTTACAAATTTATTGTTGTGACCAGATTTACTAGTAAATTATCCAATTTCCTTAATTCTCATGCATTTCCCTGTGATTTTAATTTTATTCCTGCTGCATATTTGTTATCGTGTTAATTTTCTTCTTGGTTTTTAACTATGTGCCTTAAAAAAAAAAAAAATCTGTGCTTGTTCTCTCTGACTGCATATTAATTTGGTGATCTTTTTAACTCAAAAAACCACTTAAGGGCTTGTTTTGGAAAAATAATATTATTTTATTATTAATTATTTAAAATAGTGTTGCAGTAAAATTATTTGAGAGAAGAGCCTCTCTTTAAAACTCATGTTTTTAAAACATGATTTCAAATATTGAAATTTCAAATTTTAGACTAAAATTTTGTTTTCAAAACAAGATTATTAAAATTGTGTTTTGTTAGCACGACTTCATTATAAACACATTATACTCTAAAATTGTGTTTTGAAAATATGATTTTAGTGCAAAATTTGTAATTTTCATACTTCAAAGAGGCTATTCTTTTTTCCTTTTTGATACTATGGAATCACCTCGTATTTGGAAAGGATTAAGAAGATAAATAGTTTTCAAACCTACCAAGGTCAAGGAAAAGTCACTTGAATATCAAATAAAGAGGAATTTCATATGTCGTCAAGTAAGTAAAAAATTTATTGTAATTAGAGTTGTAAATGATTTTAAGTATTAAAACTTTAGGATTGTCCTTCTAGTTTTAATTCAAATAATAGTTAAGCTTGAGTTCATCAAGAAACTAAATTATATGTTCAACTTTAATTAATTTTATTGTCGAATATGCTTTAATCCTTTCTCAAAAAAAAAAAAAAAAAAACTTGTTCACAAGCTATTTGACTTATATATTTTTTTCATATATAGTATTCACAATGGCTAAAACTTTTTATACTGTCACAAATCTATACTACCAATTAGTAAATAAATTATTATTGGAATTATGTTATTTGAATTATTTAGATAAACTGATTTTCATTTCTAAACTTTTAAAACTAGATTTATTAGCATTGTATCATTAAAAATGACTATTTATATTATCAATAAATTATAAATACTACTTTGATATCTTAGGAATTTATTTACAAACTTACAAAAATATATTTTAAATTTATACTAATATATTTTTATATATGTGTGTGTATATATTAAATTTAAATCTATGTTTTGTTTACAAATATATAATCTATATAAAATTGAAGATGTTTAACTTTTGATAGACCTCATAATATTATGCAACATAAGCTTTTGAATTCTCACAATTTTATACTTGATATATATATATTTCACTATAATTTTGGTATATTATATTTTCTTTAAATAGTGAAATATATAATTTCGTATATATACACAATTATTATAAGATATTAAATTCTATAAGGATATGATGTAAAATCCAAGTTTTACTTGGCTAACCCAACATATCACATCATCATATTACATATTATAGAATAGACATAACTATACCTAATCAATTTTAATATTCATTTGAAAATTTAACTTAATTGTGAGTTTATTGAGATGTTATTATGTGTGACAGGATGTAGTGAGTTTTAAATAAAAATCTGATGTGGCAATCTTTTATTAGATGGTATAAATATATATTTTACATCTCATCCTTGCCAAATTCAACTTACTTTATTTTGCAATGCACAAAGTACCAACTATGAACTTGCTCATTTCACTTATAAATTTACGTGTAAACATGTTTACCACATAAATTACAGCCTAGCATCAACTTTGAAGAAGTTGCTAAGAGTTTTCTGTTTAATTTCACTGATCAACGAAACCGGCATGAATTTGATGGCTCATATTTTCTTCGGTAGGGGATCATATGTTTAGTTTTTAGGTCAAAGTCATACTATTACCTTTGCCTTCTTTCTGGATTTTCATTGCGGTGGGATTCGGGTGGTAACATCAATTTTCTTTTGTCTGTGCCTTTTTTTTTTTTTTTTAATTAAATTTTTTTATTGATTTCTTAGGCTTTTTACTGTTTCTAATGAGTAATTTAAAGCATTCCCATCAAAACTCTTAAAACTTTTAACATTTAACAACTAAAAAATTATTTTATCTATTTTAATAACTTACTTTATAATATACTCAATATAAATTTATTTTTACATTCAATTTATTAAAATAATATAAAAACTTATTAATATAAAATAAAATTTTTCCACATAAATTCATAGCAACCAGTAAGCAGCCTTCAGCCACAACCCATTACCAAAAAAAAACCCAAAACAACCACCACCGCTACTACCATTGTGGCAGCCACAACCCATGCAAAAAAAAACCTATAACAAAACTACCACCAGAACAACCACCATCATTAACAACCCACCATAGAACCCATTAAAATAGACCAACACCACCGGCCAAAACAACCATCATCACAATCACAAGTCACTCCAAAAAAAAATCCAAACAATCCACCAAGACCCCCACCACTGAAAAAAAAAAAAAAAAAAAAAACCCATAAAACTTCAACAGCACCACCACTACAACCGTGACCCAAAATCAACCACAGCACACACCAGCATGTACCCTTCGTCAT
Organism: Quercus suber; assembly: GCF_002906115.3. Classification (NCBI taxonomy): domain Eukaryota; kingdom Viridiplantae; phylum Streptophyta; class Magnoliopsida; order Fagales; family Fagaceae; genus Quercus; species Quercus suber. The sequence continues at coordinate 1,249,238 of NW_027069586.1, read as the reverse complement.
CCACCTCCAACAAAAAACCCAAGCCAAATCAAGTAGGCTCTAGCGTGGTCCCTCAAAGATTGAACCTAAAACTGAAAACCCAAGCCAAATTAAGTGATTATCATGAAAAAAACTTCCCAATCCTGAAACAAATCAAGGAAAAATCATACCTCATGGAGAAAGGCCGGTGAAACAACACAGGGAAAGAAAGAAGAAAAGAGAGAAAAAGTGAGTTGGTAAGAGAAAAAGAAAGAGGGAAAGTGAATGAATAGTCAGAAAGTAGTAATAAAAAACTATTGTCTTTATAAGATTTGAGCTAGAGTATACTGTTATAAATGACAATCTACTATAGCTGAGATTCTAAATATTTTAAGTATAGCAGATTTGTTGTGGTATGATTTTTGTGGAATGAGATTCTAAATTTAGCTTTTATCTTTGATCTGAATGCTATTATTGATGGGTTGTTTTCACCTTCTCCACCATGAATTTTCAGCGTATACTTGTCTTTAATCTTGCTCTTCCAATATTCGTTCTTCACGCTCTACGTTTCATTGCCCAACTTTGATCTGGCTCTTTGTATTCGAGTCTAGTAACTGTTCATTCGCTTTGCACTCTTAAATCAGAGGAGTAAAGAGAGGTACCTGCTTCTACTGTCCATCTTTGCTTTGCTTTACAAATTTATTGTTGTGACCGGATCATCTACTTGTTCATTATTATTAAGAAGTTGAATTTAACTTGGTAGGATATATGATACTATAAAACTTTGTAATTCTTCTTGGGTGATGCTTTTATTGGATATGGTTAATTGGTTGCAGAAACAACAAAAGGAACTTAAAGACCTTTTATGATATCGCACAAGTTCCAATGATAAAACAAATTTATCTGGATTTTCTGATTTTAAATATTGCCATTTTAATATTGCCTTAACAGATTTTTTTATTTTTTATTTCTATTACTTTGTGTTTTGATGATTTCGTTGAAGTAAGTTGTTTTTATTGTAGTACATACATGAATGGAGAGGCAGTTGAAAAGGCAGGTCGACAGATCTACTTTTACAAATATACAAAGACAGTTTTGGGTTTAAGCTTATTTTTGGAAAGCACAAGTTCCGCAAAAATGCCCCAATTGAATTTTTCAATTTCCTCCAATTTTATTTAGATATAAAATATGCGTATTTTTAAAATCAAATAAATAACATGTTGTATTTTATGCTAAAAATAAGAGAGAATTGAAGGATTTGGACTCCTTTCCCATTAAAATATAAAATTAATTGAATAGTTCGAAAATATGAGAGAGTATTGCATAATTTGGGCTCCATTCCCACTAAAATATAAAAGTAATTGAATATTTTGACCATAGGAATGACAATGGTAAGACTCGGGGTAGGTTTCTTTATGCTTGAACCCACCCTGCGGGCCTGCCCCCGTTACCCGAACCCGCCCCGTTTAATAAATGGGGTTTTTAAAAAAACTCAAACTGCCCCATCAGGCCCGTCTTGTCATGATTGGCCCAAAATCTCAAACACAAACACAAAAATCACAAATACAAATTTTAGATTTATGATTTTCCCTTTCAAAATCACAAATATAAACACAAATCCTAACACAAACACAAACACGGAAATCATAAATACAAACACAAACTCACATGATTGAGACGAACTAAACCTAGAAAAAAAAATGGAGAATGAGGTGGAGCGAGGTCGTGAGAGGGTATTTGAGCGAGACCATGAGGGGGCAGTTGAGTGAGGCCATGATAGGGTGGCTAACTAGCAGGGTATCAGTGCGAGATGGTAAGGGATATTGCCATATGGGTTGTGCGGGATGGGCAAGGGAGATGACAGGGTTGAGCAAGATCGGCGAGGGCGAACCGAAGATGAGTGAGTTAGAGAGTTGTGCTTTTGGCCTTGTGAGTGAGAGAGTTGAGAGATGTATAGGGAGAGGGCGGTTGAGTTAGGGTTAGGATTAGGAAAAATGAAAATGGAGAGTGTTTAGAAGATATTTATACTTAGGGTTAGGATTAGGGTTTTTAAATTTTTTTAAATATTATATATGTATATAGGTTGGGTTTGCATAATACCAAAACCCGACCCGAACTTATTTTGGGTTTTTTTTTTTTTTTTTTTTTTTAACTAAAACCCAAATCCGCCCCATTTGCTTCATGGGTCGGGTAAAACCTGCCCCATTTGGCCCGGGTACCCACGGGCCGAGCTAGGCCGGGCCTATTTTGCCATTCTTATTTGACTGCATATTTTCTTTCATAATGAAAGGACGGACTCAAAATATAGATTTAATTGTGAGCTATTACGCATATAATTATAAATATTTATTATGTAAACAAAAAGTAAATATAATATAAACTGCATTGATATGTGAATAAATAAAATCAAGATACAGAAATTATGGACTTGAAGAAAATAGAATGGAAAACCTCGTTTGTGATGAAGGGCGGTGTTTAATTTTAACTTCAACTGTACATGCTTAAAGATGAAAGGCGCTTTTTAATTTTAACTTTTTTAATTTTAACTGCACATACTTTAAGATAAATTTTGTTCCTTACTGTGGTGTTTTGAATGTCTTGGACACACGCATCCAAGTTCAACTCAACTGGCTTGCGTATGTGTTCGAGTGAGCCCCACTTAAATTGGTCCTCCCTTCCACAAAAGAAGGGTGCCCCATAGGTAGACATAGGTAGACATGGCAAAATGGGTGGGTCGGGTCAGGTTCAGATTGGGTCAGTTAGATTGCGGGTCAAACCGGTTATGGGTTAAAAGTGGGTTCGGGTCAATCAGGTTGCGGGTCAGGTTGACCCGTATTTTTCACATGATTTTTTTTTTTTATATAATTTTTATAAAGAAAACATGTATTTGTCATTCGGAAAGTTATGCAACAAATTACTTGATGTAGAATGTTATTTTGAATTCACCACTTATATCAAAAACACCCCTCAAAAAAAAAAAACCACTTATATTAAAAATGAACTTTGTGACTTATTAATGTTCCAATAATGCTTTTTGGAAGGTAAAATATTCCAATTCACAAAACAAATTTTGAAATAATATTTATAACATTGTTCTGTACCAGCCTACCCACTGGTACAGCAAATTCTGGCCATACCTAATGGTACGATTCTTAAAACAAAATACACAATGTCTTTCAATGTATTTTTTTTTTTTTTTGAGAAACCAGTCTTTCAATGTATTTGAATCTTAATATATTTAATATTACCACCGATCAATTCCTGTTTTCTAATTGTGCTCACTTGTGGATATTCAGAACTAGGCATGACTGTGGGCTGGTGAAGCAATTAACTCAAGTGTGAAAGTCAAGCTCTAAAGCGTAATCGGTGTGGTACGACGGTCATATAGATAATATTCCTGTACTTCCATAATTCACTGTTCGTTCTTCATGGTCATTTTGCCATTTATACCATACCGTACTCCAATCTCTATATCTTGCTTCTCATATTCAATCCAGTACTCCTTTTCAATTTCCTTCATT
>NW_027069586.1:1183915-1243945 GCF_002906115.3 Quercus suber | reverse complement strand
TTTTATTTTTTTTTTTTTTTTTTTTTTTTTTTTTTTTTTTTTTTTTTTTTTTTTTTTTTGATGTGTGGTGGTTTTCTTTTAATTGTTGCTAAAGCAGCTAAATCTGAGGAGGTATGCCATATTACAAATCACTTTTTAATATAAATCTTTAAAAAATAAACATATAAATTACCAAGACCCTTGTGTTTTAGTGGCATTAATTGTTTGGAAAACCCAAATTTAAATCCTTCCCCCACCCGAATTTATTATAAGCCCAAAAAAAGAGCCATATAAATTCATCACATAAAAAATTAATAATTGTAAATGAATGCATGTACCTTATTAAACACATATTGAATAAAAAAGAATACTAAAAATAATTAAACCAATGATTAAATTTTTTGCTAAGGTGCGAAGATAAATGAGAAGTATTTTAATTTCATTTTCAAGGAATGTGCTACATGAAAAAACTATACGCTATTATTCATTGGAATAAAACATGTGGGAAAAAATTATTTGTCAGAAATTTAGGATAACATATACTAGACACCTTTTATTTTGAAAATATATTAGTAAACTTGTTGGTTTATATATATGGTATTTACATGTTCACAAGCCATTTATGGTGTATAATTCCATAATGTAAATAATTTTGCAAAGTGGTTGCTAAAACTTTTATGAAAATTTAAATACTAAGGAAATAAAGTATTTATTGTTGAATATGAATAAATGATAAAAAAAAATTAAATTAAATAATTCATTGAAATCTTCGCTTTGATGAAATGTTAAAAGAATCACTTCATTAAAACTTTTTCCAAGGTTGAAGGTTAAATGAATGTTACAAATTTTCAAAGTGTGATACATGGCACTAATTAAAGAATAAGGTGGAAGGCAAAATGAAAAAAATGCATCACATAGCAAAATTTCATGTTCTCACATGTGAGGCTCTTACTTTTATATGTAGTAGTGGATGTCCCACATGATGAGCAAATACATTATAAGTTCAATTGAAAATATTTTATAAAATTTATCTATATTGTTCATGTACAATTCTTATTAGGTAGTATTATGTTAGAAACCCACTAATTCCTAAGTATGACAGATAGGAATTGTAGGAGAATGTATGAGAATTGTAAAAAAATTAAATTAATTTGAGGTAGTCATCTTCCATAGTGAAATTAATATTAAGAGAGACAGGAGATACACTAAATACGGAATTGGTTTACTCTTCAATATATATCAAATGATGGTTACAAGCACTTTATATAGAACTCAAGCTCTCTTCTTATTGGCCACACATAAGTCAATCATATTGACATAGTAATTAAGTAGGTACTCTTACCAATTAATACATGTTATTAATGTCACATGTGCCAAGAGCAGTAACTAACTACCAATTGAAAGGATGTAACCATATGAATTGTTAGGATAGTAAGATATTATAACAAATATGAGATTCCTAACATATCATTTTTGAGAAATGTGAATTATTATTATTATTAATATATTTAGTATACAAACATATTGTTTGAATAAACTCATCCTTTTAGCACCAAGCCTTATTTTCTTCTTTATGGGATGAGATTTCTTTTGTATATTTGCCTTACCCATTAGCAATTATTGTGTAACGACCCCACCCCAATTATGAAAAAACCCAAAGATCCATTGAAAAACCCTCTAAAATTCACAACCAAAAAAACCCAGGAAAATGCTTAAAAAACCCACTGAAATTGAGCTCACAAACCCAAATAACACAAACATAATGAATAAAATACAGAGAGATTACAATAAAACAACACAAAATGCATGAAGAAGATTGAGGATTCCTCCCCACCCACCTCGTACACAGTACCCACAACAAAATCAATGAAATAAAAAGGTCATATATCTACTTTTTCAAGTGGGTATAATCCTGAAAATAAAGAAAAAAAGGAAATAAAAGAAAGAAATTGAAATTAGGGTTTTATTGTTTTGATCCTTACCTTTAAGATATCAAAACGATTTTTATTTTGAAGAAACCTTTACCTGAGAATGCAAGAAGAAACAATCTGAGAAAAGCGGAGAACACGAGAGAGAAAGAAAGATGCAAAGAACGTAAGAGAAAAATTGACAGAAGAACCATCTGAATTATTTTTGGTTTATATACATTGACTTGTTTTACCAGTAACCGTTATCTACTAAAATTAAATGAACAGTCAAGATCATAAAAACACTAAATTAATGATTGGGATTTGTGTGGTTAAGAAGAGAAAACTGTAGACATGAAAAACTATCTGGGGTCTAAAGCCAGAGTCAACCATCTCAATTTCCATGTTGTTCTCTGACGGTCCGACCAACATCAATCAGCTCCTCTAGCGAGATCAAGGGAAGAACTTTTAACCAATGTCGATAGCCTCATCATCTTCATCTGTGGCTTCAATCCCCTTTCACTAGCTTTATAATATGATATGATAATATAGTTGAAGAAAAATGAAACCGAGGATGTGTATTCTTCAAAGAAAAACAGATGTTTGTGCAAACTATAAAAGCATATCAAATTGTTATAAACCAGATCCAACCCTAAAATTAAATGATAGACAAATCAATTAAGGATACGCCGATACTGCTTGTGTCCAGTATTTTTTTACACTGCACATGATACAATGTAAACATGTGTCCAAATGCTTTTTTTGTTTTCACTAGACAATACGATGTGGGCATGTGTCCAAATTGTGTTGTATCCGGTGCAAAAAGGCATTGAACAGAAGTTTCACTCATCTTATATGGATAGAACAAGTCCATGATCTCTACAATAAGATTCCTAAACTCAAGTTGGGCCTGCATCTAATACACCTATGGAAACTTGCTTTGTTTGGTAACCTAGTTAACATTGATTTAGCAGAAATTGGATTATTCGTCACAGTCTGTATTGTATCCCAGAAAACATTGTTTTGGTAGTAATCGTTGGATTCATCACAGTAACTTGGGACTACAGTATAAAGTAGTAGTATTTTTTTTGGGTGTAGAATGGAATTGTGTGTGAAGGTGTGTATTGCTTAACTTACAAAATCCTGATGTGGTGGAATATCATAGGAGGGTGTAAATAGATGTACTTATAAATCACACACATAAAAAGCTCATGAATTTCAGCACATATGAAATTATGAATGGTACTAATAATAAGAATTAAGAACAAACATGTGCTAAGATCATATTGTGATTTCGGAATGCATGCGCCTACCCTAGCTACGTTGTGCATCTTTGGTGCTATTGAAGGAGAAAGAATTAACTGCATGTACGTTGCTGTAGGTTGTGTTCCCCAACTTGGACAGCTTGAAATTGTCCCTACCAGACATGGAAGAGAAACAACGCAAACATCATTGGGCAAGGTTCTCTTGCAAGTCAACAAACATACAAGCAGCCAAGAGGTTTCAAAATTTGTCGTTTTTGGAAGTACAGGGATCTGGTAGTTTAAAATATCTACTGTCGTCCTCTACAGCGAGATATATGATGAATGTCAGACATCTTCACATAATTGAATGCAAGGTTATGGAAGAGATTCTACACATAGACGAAGAAGAAATACTTTCAGATGCGTTGTTTCCTCGGCTAGAATGCTTGTTCTTCGAAAATCTTCCAGTTCTTAAAAGATTATGTACTGACAGTAATGTGGAATTTCCATTATTGAAGAAATTTAGCATAAACAATTGCCCTAAATTGAAGACATTTGCATTCAGACATGCCAGTTCAAACATGGAGGTTCGTAAAGGACTCGTGGAAATAAATTCAGAGGACAATCGTCATACAACTTCGCAATCACACATCAATGAAAGCGTAGATATTTTTTAAACTTCCCCCTTCTCTTATATTTTAAATGCTAATATTAAATATCTTTTAGCATATTTAACTTGTGCATATGTTTATGAGGATTTGAGTTTGTCAGAGTTGAAAAAGAATTTATTATTGCTGCAGATTGTGTTCACCAACTTGGAAAGTTTGGAACAGTCCTTAATAGACTTGGAAGAGAAACAGCAAAGCCAACATTGGGCAAGGTCCTTTTGCAAAATAACAAACATGCAAACATCCATAAGGTTTCAAAATTTGTCGAGTTTGAGCGTGTGGGGCTCTGATAGTTTCAAATATCTACTGTCATCCTCCATAGCAAGATCTATGGTGCAGGTCAAGTATCTTTACATAGTGAATTGCAAGGCTATGGAAGAGATACTATTCATAGAAGATTTAGGAGATGAAGAAGAAGAAGAAATAATTCCTAAGAATTTGTTCCCTCGACTGGAAGTCCTGGAACTAAATGGTCTACCAATTGTGAAAAGATTCTGCGTCGGAGGTAATATTGAATTTAAATCCATGAGGTTACTGCTCATAGAACATTGCCCTAAATTGAAGACATTCATATCCAAACCTTCCAATTCAGACACAGTGATGACTGTCTGCAAAGAAATCAAGGAAATGAATACAGAGGAAATCCCACGTACTGTTGCTATACAACCTCTCTTCAGTGAAGAGGTAGATATTTTTCAATTTTCCTCCTGATTTAGTTTCTTGTGCTTATTAATCAATGTACGTAAGAGTTGACCACTTAACCAACCATTGCACTCACTCACGAATATTCTAACACTTTATCTTCCATTATGTGAGTTATTATTATTAGGTGTTTCATTAACACATGAGATGAACCCTGCAGGTTGCATTCCCTAGTTTGGAATATTTGGAAATATCCTACGTGGATGACTTGGAAATCATATGGGACAACCAAATCCCCCCATATTCCTTTTGCAAGCTTCAGACAATGAAAGTTGAATTCTGTGAAAATCTTATGAACATCTTTCAATCTGATATGCTGACAAGATTTGGGAGCCTAGAGAATCTCACCATAACTGATTGTGGTTCACTACAAGAAGTATTTCAACTGCAGGAGCAAGATGCTAAAGAAACGCATGATGTAACTGTCATTCCGTTGAAAGAATTGTGTTTGGATCGCGTACCCAAATTGAAATATGTATGGAATAAGGACCCCCAAGGAATTTTTAATTTTCCAAATCTCAACCTTGATAGTACGGGTTCAAGAAGTTACTGGTCAGACTCAGTGCCTAGTGACTAGATGTCTCACGTAATTGGAGAATCTTCAGATAGTTGTTTTAGGGGTGGAATAAATTTTTTTCTTTGTTGCTGTAGTCCTGCTCTAGTAAATGTAGGTTATAGTAGCTGCTGTATTTGTGGTAGACTGGTATTTGTTGCTGTTGGCTTGCCTTTTTAGGAGTCTTGTTTGTTTGTTGTTTGTACATTGTTGCTGGGTTTCTAGCTTGTTTTCAATCAAGTTTCTTGATTATTAAAAAAAAAAAATGAAAAAAAAAAAAAAAAAAATGGAAAAAGAGGAAAAGCAAAAAAAAAAAAAAGAAAAAAAAGAAAAGAAAAAAGGTTGCAGCGGAAGAAGCAAAAGCTATAGCTAGATTTGTGCTACCTCGAGAAAATCCTGAATCTTATACTAAGACTAATGCGGAAAGATATATGGACTCATGGATGTGAAAATTTTGAGATATTTGCTTCTGAACTTCTAAGCTTTCAAGAAACTCTAAAAGAAAGCAAAGTTGATATCTTCATTCAACAAATTTTCTTGGTGTAAGAGGTAAGAGCCTTAACTAATCTTTTTAAATGTTTCAGTTACAGTGATAGAAGAGATGTTTTCTTTATAAAGTTATAAGAAAAGTTTTTCTTCTTGATGTGATAAAAAATTTGTTGAATTCTTGTGTTCATGCATGTAGTAAGAGCTTTGATGATTAATTCATTTGTAGTTTTCACTGAGTAATTAGTTTCAACTATTTGTGCATAAACCGCTTATGAATTTTAGTTTTAAACTTTTTGTTTTGTTTTGAAATTTTTTTGCTTTAAAGAAATCTTTTTTTTTTCTTTCACTTTCTGTTTGTGTTTGACTTCTCGGATTTACTTTTTATTTTGTTTGTTGTTCAGATTATCATTTATTTACTCTTATCTAAAAAAAAATTGTAAATATCGTTTTCTTAGAGCTGTTTGAACTCACAAATAAATGATTGAAAAAAGAAACCAAAAGAAAAGAAGAAGAAATGTTGCTTAGTTTTAATTTTTTTATTAATATAATTTTGTTTATGAACTTTGTGGTGTGTTGAAGGGCTTTTGATTGGAGGAAATGTTTTGCATAGATCTTTTTTGTGTAAAAGGTGTTTGAGAAAAAGCCGAGCCCAAAGTAGAAGAAGAAAAAGAAGAAGCATGCTTCTTGTCCTTGATGTGTTTTAATTTTAGGTATTCTCTTCTCTGTCCCATCTCTCATTCATCACTGTATCTTAAAATCTATTTATCTATACAAAAGCTAATGTAATACTCAACAAGAAGTGCAAGTAACCTGAACCAATCAATGACAATCAATCTCATGAGTCTCCCAATTCTGGCACTCCTTCCTCAATCAATCCCTTTGATCTTCTCAATGACCAAGATGACCCTTATGACCAGGTTCCCCTTCCTCATTCTTCTTCTTATTTTTATTTTTATTTTATTTTATTAGTTTTATTTTTTATTTTTTTTGCAATTGAAAATATTTTGAGCTTGTACGATTGTATGTTGACCTGTAATTAGAGATTTGGTTCATTCAAATTCAATCCTTGACACTGGGTGGACAATGGGATTGTTTTTCTATTTTTTGCATTAGGGTTTAGGATGCATTTAACGAGGTGTAATTGAGAGAGGGGAAAAGGATAAATTATATTATTTGTCGTATTTTTAAAACATGTGACTGTTTAAAAAAAATTCATGATTTTTTTTAGGTTGGACTGAGGTTCAATCATGATCAAACCATGACAAAATAAAAATTTTAATTCAATTTTATATAATAAATAGAATATTATGTGACATAAAGACTCAACAAATCATGAATTGTAATTCAACTTTCCATGCATATGGGGGGCTGATAACAATGCTTTTTGTTTCTAAAATTTAGGGTAAGAGTCCTACTCAAATGTTTGGAGACAAGTGCATTACTCTCCAAATTGTAATAGCTTTTTAGTTTAGGGAATGAATGTTTAAGGAGTACCTATTGGAAAGAGGAACAGGTCTTCTGCTTTGAAATTTGTAATTTCAATGTATCAATTTTATTTTTTTTCTTTGTGATTTGGTTGTATCCAATTTATTTGTTGGTAGTTTCTTAATTCAAATGAGAAATGAACTCTGAGAATATGATATTTTTCAAAATTTTGAACTTTAGGAAATTTTATAAGACACTGTTAGATACTTGTCCTAAGATTGGTTGAAATTGTTTTTTTTTTTTTTTTTTTTTTTTTAATTCTTTAAAACATTCCAAAATTTTTGTTATCCAAATTCTATACAGTTATCGTAAATCCCTATCCATCCATACTAACATATATCATCTTTCTTTTGTTCAAATCTCAAATTTTTATACTTATCACAATTCTTATCTCAATCAATAAATTCAAATGTCCTATTAGGTTTCAACTTTTTTCGATTCTTTATCTCATTTTTAAACATTATTTTATGTTACTTTACCTCCTTCTTAATATATATATATATATACATACGGTTATTTATATATCACTTTTAAATATTATAACACTAAACCAAAAAAATAAAAAAAAATAAAAAAGAATATTATTGTCGTGCAAAACGCGTGCGATGAGTCCAATGTGTGTGTGTGTATTACGGTACATTGAAATAGATCGATACCTAAATATTCCATTCTAATAGACAAACTAAAACGAGTTTGAAATAGTATTTATAACATTGTTCTATACCGGCCTATTCACCGGTATGGTAAATTCCAACTGTACTCGACGGTACGATTCTTAAAACAAAATATACACAATTTCTTTCAATGTATTTGAATCTTAATATATTTAATATTACCATCGATCAATTCCTGTTTTCTAATTGTGCTCACTTGTGGATATTCAGAACTAGGCATGACTGGATGGGCTGGTGAAGCAATTAACTCAAGTGTGAAAGTCAAGCTCTAAAGCGTGATCGGTGTGGTACGACGGTCATATAGATAATATTCCTGCACTTCCATAATTCACTGTTCGTTCTTCATGGTCATTTTGCCATTTATACCATACCGTACTCCAATCTCTGTATCTTGCTTCTCATAGTCATTTTTATAGAAAGAGAGATATGTGCTTCTAGTCTCCTTTTCCAACTGCCTTCATTTGACCGCTTTACTTCGGTCTTTCAATATCTTAAGGGCAGAGTGTATTTTCTTGTTTCCCTTTACGATTTATTCTCATTGTAGGGTATAATTGTCTTTTTCTTGGTCTTGAGTTTTTGTTTGTGTCTACTTCCACAAACACTTAAAATTTTTTTTTTTTTTTTAAAAGAGTCAAATATATATTGAAATAAGAATGGAGGAGATTGTTATTTCCATTGCAGCAAAAATTGCTGAGTATACGGTTGAACCAGTTGGACAGTGTCTAGGTTATTTGTTTTACTACAGTAGCAACATTCAGAATATGAAGAAACAGGTAGACAAGTTGCAGGGTGCTAGAGATAGGGTGCAACATTCCATTGATGCTGCTATAAGAGATGCTGAAGAAATTGAAGCTGATGTTAAAATGTGGTTAGAAAATGTAGATATGATTATGGGAAAGGTCAAAGAAGTTCTTGAGGATGAAGAAAATGCAAAAATGAGGAGTTTCAATGGGGCATGCCTGAACCTGAAGCTACGACATCAGCAAAGCAAGAAAGCAAAACAGATGGTGCAAGATATTGATGAAGTCCTGAAAAGTGGCAGCTTTGACAAAGTTTCTTTCCGTCCTCCACCACAGGCTACAATGACTACATATAAGGATTACATGACCATTAAGTCAAGAATGTCAATTGTGGAGCAACTTATGGATGCATTAGGAGATGCAAATATCAATGTGATTGGGGTGTGGGGAATGCCTGGTGTGGGAAAGACTACATTTGTGAGAGAAGTTGCTAAGCAAGTCAAGGAAAAAAAATTATTCTATGAGGTGGCCATAGCAGAAGTGACACAGAGTCTAGACTTGAAACGAATTCAACAAGAACTTGCAGAGGTGCTAGGTCTAAAGTTTGATCCGGAGGAGACTGTACGAGGAAGGGCAATCCGGCTTCGAACGAGGCTATCAAAGCACAAGGTACTTGTTATTTTAGATGATATATGGGACAAACTTGATTTAGAGGAGGTTGGAATTCCTAGCGAGGGTTGCAAAGTAGTGGTAACATCCAGGAATCAAGATACATTATCTTGTGAGATGGGCACCCAAAAGGATTTTGAACTTAATGTTTTATCCAACGAAGAAGCATGGAGTTTATTTGAGATGATAGCGGGTGAATCTGTTAAAGACCCTAACTTGCGGTCCACAGCTACTGAGGTAGCTAAAGAGTGTGCAGGTCTACCCATTGCACTTGTAACAGTTTCTAAGGCATTAAAGAAAAAGGGATTATGTGAGTGGAAGGATGCTCTTCAGCTACTAAGAAGACCGGCTCCTGAAGATCGCACGAAAATGCAGTCAACTATATATTCTTCTATTGAGCTGAGTTTTAATCATCTTGAAAGTCAGGAGCAGCAAATCTTTTTGCTATGTTCTCAAATGGGTTACAGCATTGTATATCTTGACTTGTTGAAATATTCTTATGGTCTGTGTTTATTTCATGGCATTAATACATTGGAAGAAGCGAGAAACAGACTATATAGACTAGTTCGTACACTGAAAGACTCTTGTCTATTGTTGGATTGCCCTTGTTGTGAGCATTTCCATATGCATGATGTTGTCCGTTATGTTGCTATTTTAATTGCATCTGAACGTCATAATATGTTTAGGATTGGAAACGGTGGCAAGGTAAAAGAATGGCCAGATGTGGATGCACTCAAAAGATGCACCACATTTTCTATTTCTGATGAAGATGTTCATGAACTTCCTGATGAAATGGAATGTCCAGAATTGAAATTTTTTCATGTGAAAGGTGGAAATCATTCTTTGCAGATCGCAGATACTTTCTTTAAGGGGATGGGTAAACTCAAGGTTTTAGATTTGACGAAAATGAAACTTCCATCACTTCCTACCTCACTTCATCTCCTTAGAAATCTGCAGACGCTGTGTTTGGATTACTGTCAGTTAGGAGACATAGCTGTAATTGGAGAGCTCAAGAATTTAGAAATTCTTAGCCTTTTAGGATCCGAGTTGTCCCACTTGCCAAGAGAAATAGGGTTATTGACTAGTATTCGATTGTTGGATTTGAGCCATTGTTCTAAACTTGAAGTGATTCCACCTAATGTCCTATCACGTTTGGTGCAATTAGAAGCGTTGTACATGGGAGACAGTTTTGTTAAATGGGGGAATGGAGGCCTCAATATTGATAGAACTAATGCAAGCCTTACAGAGCTAAAACATTTGTCACATTTGATCACTTTAGAGATTCACATTCGAGATGCCAGCATTCTGCCAAAAGATCCATTTTTTGAAAAGTTAGAAAGATACAGAATATTTGTAGGAGATGTATGGGACTGGTCTGATAAGTGTGAAACCTCAAGAGAATTAAGACTCAAGCTGAGTACAACCTTACAATTTGAGGGTGGGATCAAAATGTTGTTGAACGGTATTGAACATCTTTGTTTAGATGAATTAGAGGGTGTTAAGAGTATTCTATATGAACTCGATAGGGAAGGCTTTCAACAACTGAGGCATCTCCATGTCCAAAATAATGCCAAGATTAAGCATATCATCAACTCAAGGGTATTGGCTGCTACTGAAATTGTATTTCCCGTTTTGGAGAAATTTTCTGTCAAAAACATGATTAACCTGGAAGAAATATGTCATGGCAAGCTTCCCCCAACAACTTTTTGTAACTTAAGAATTGTGAAAGTGGAAAATTGTGATCCACTGAAATTTGTCTTCACTTCATCCATAGCTAAGGGCCTTTCACAACTCGAAGAATTGGAGATAAGAGAATGCAGCACTATGGGTGCAGTAGTCATAAAAGAAGAGGGCGACATAGAAGACGGAGATATGATTTTGTTCCCTCAACTACGTCGGTTGGCACTACAGCGTCTTCCAAAGCTTATGAGCTTCTTAAACACACAAAGTTCATTCATAACTGATGCTGGAGAAATCATTCATGAGGGAAGGCTTGATTTTCACATGCCAGTTCTACATGAACAGGTACGTTTAAGTTTAATCCTTCAAATAATGATCTTACACTTACCGCACGCACACACGCTGCATCACTTGTAGATGAGTCTAGCATTGTTTCAATGATGAATATTTAAGTTAGATATCAATTGAGGAGTATGTTTTTTTCTTTTTTGATTTGTCAATTAAGGAATATATGAATTCATAGAAAACAACCAAAATTAATTTCAACATAAGGCTATACAAGTTTGCTATATGTATCTGTCTTTCCAATTATAGCAGTACCATTAGATGTCCTGCGCGGTTGCGAGTATTTCAAAAGTTCATATGAAAATATTTTGTAAAAAATAATCTTTGTAGTTCATGTATAATACTTATTAAATGATATTATATTTGAGAATTAGTTAAATTACATGTCATTAAAAAGAGAAGAAATATGAATTATTACTATTGATATAATTCCATATATGAACATTTTGTTTGAATGGATTAAAAAATATTTAATTATTTTGACTAACTTAAAACCACATACTTATTTTCTATATTTTTTATTACGTGTATTATTAAACTTGCTTTTTGTCTTGGTGGTTTTCTTTTAATTGTTGCTAAAGCAGCTAAATCTGAGGAGGTATGCCATATTACAAATCACTTTTTAATATAAATCTTAAAAAAATAAACATATAAATTACCAAGACCCTTGTGTTTTAGTGGCATTGTTTGGAAAACCCAAAGTTAAATCCTTCCCCCACCCGAATTTATTATAAGCCCAAAAAAAGAGCCATATAAATTCATCACATATAAAAAATTAATAATTATAAATAAATGCATGTACCTTATTATACACATATTTAAAAAAGAATACAAAAAATAATTAAACCAATGATTAAAATTTTTACTAAGGTGCAAAGATAAATGAGAAGTATTTTAATTTCATTTTCAAGGAATGCGCTACATGAAAAAACTATAGGCTATTCTTCATTGGAATAAAACATGTGGAACAAAATTATTAGTTAGAAATTTAGGATAACATATAGTAGACAACTTTTATTTTGAAAATTTATTACTCAACTTGTTGGTTTATATATATGGTATTTACATGTTCACATGCCATTTATG
The DNA here is from genome assembly GCF_002906115.3 of Quercus suber. Classification (NCBI taxonomy): domain Eukaryota; kingdom Viridiplantae; phylum Streptophyta; class Magnoliopsida; order Fagales; family Fagaceae; genus Quercus; species Quercus suber. The sequence goes on along the minus strand of NW_027069586.1, from coordinate 1,231,724 downwards.
GTGTATAATTCCATAATGTAAATAATTTTGCAAAGTGGTTGCCAAAAATTTTATGAAAATTTAAATACTAAGGAATTTATATTTATTGTTGAATATGAATAAATGATAAATAATTAAATAATACATTGAAATCTTCGCTTGATGAAATGTTAAAAGAATCACTTCATTAAAACTTTTTCCAAGGTTGAAGGTTAAATGAATGTTACACATTTTCAAAGTGTGATACATGGCACTAATTAAAGAATAAGGTGGAAGGCAAAATGAAAAAAAATGCATCACATAGCAAAATCTTATGTTCTCACATGTGAGGCTCTTACTTTTGTACGTAGTAGTGGATGTCCCACATGATGAGCAAATACATTATAAGATCAATTGAAAGTGTTTTATAAAAATTATCTTTATTGTTCATGTACAATACTTATTAGGTAGTATTATGTTATAAACCCACTAATTCCTAAGTATGATGGACAGGAATTGTAGGAGAATGTATGAGAATCGTAAAAAAATTAAATTAATTCGAGATAGTCACTTTCCATAAAAAAATTAATATTAAGAAAGATAGGAAATACACTAAGTACGGATTTGGTTTCCTTTTCAATATATATCAAATGATGGTTACAAGCACTTTATATAGAACTCAAGCTCTCTTCTTATTGGCCACACATAAGTCAATCATATTGACATAGTAATTAAGCTTGTGCTTTTACCAATTAATCCATGTTATTAATGTCACATGTGCCAAGAGTAGTAACTAACTACCAATTGAAAGGATGTAACTATAAGAATTGTTAGGATAGTAAGATATTATAACAAATATGAGATTCATGACATATCATTTTTGAGAAATGTGAATTATTATTATTGATATATTTAGCATACGAGCATATTGTTTGAATAAACTCATCCTTTTAGCACCAAACCTTATTTTCTTCTTTATGGGATGGGATTTCTTTTGCATATTTGGCTTACCCTTTAGCAATTATGGTGTAACGACCCACCCCAACTATGAAAAACCCAAAGACGCACTAAAAAGCCCTCTAAAATTCACAGCCAAAAAAACCCAAGAAAACACCTAAAGAACCCACTGAAATTGAACTCACAAACCCAAACAACACAAAAATAATGAATAAAATAGAGAGAGATTACGATAGACCAACACAAAATTCATGAAGAAGATTGAGGATTCCTCCCCACCCACCCCGTACACAATACCCACAACAAAAACAATGAAATAAAAAGGTCATATATCTACTTTTTCAAGTGGGTAATCCTGAAAATAAAGAAAAAAAAAAAAAGGAACTAAAAGAAAGAAATTGAAATTAGGGTTTTATTGTTTTGATCCTTACCTTTAAGATATCAAAACGATTTTTATCTTTGAAGAAACCTTCACCTGAGAATGCAAGAAGAAACAATCTGAGAGAAGCGGAGAACACGAGAGAGAAAGAAAGATACAAAGAATGTAAGAGAAAAATTGAGAGAAGAACCATCTAAATTAGTTTTGGTTTATATACGCTAACTTGTTTTACCAGTAACCGTTATTCACTAAAATTAAATAAATAGTCAAGATCATAAAAACACTAAATTAATGATTAGGATTTGTGTGGTTAAGAAGAGAAGATTGTAGACATGAAAAACTATTTGGGGTCTACCACCAATCCTTTAAAAAGAAAAAAAAAAAAAAAATCTACTAAATTGAGTTGAAGTGTTATAGAATAATTTGTTAGAAATATATTATTTTGAGAAAGAGTTTCAACATATGGCATTCTCTTCTGATGATAACTCTTTATCATCAGACTAAGACACCAATAGATTTTTGGTGTAGGCGGAATTGAACCCCAGATCTCTTATTCAACCATCAAAGATTTTACTAGTTGAGCTAATAGGAACCTCCCACTTAGAAAAATATTATGAAGTGAATACCAAATTGACTCCTAATGTGTCCACTTGAACATGATATTGAAGTGGTGAAAATCATTAAGCCTCACATAGGAAATGATAGATAATATATATGAGTTTATATGCTCATGGATTGGACATTGGGTTGGGCTTTAGGCACGTGTGGATTGGCCCTTTTATCCAAATAATAATAATATTTTATTTTATTTTACTTTTTGAGTTAGTAAATCTGTATACAAAAGTTATTCTTGAAACAGTGTGTCGTTCAGTAGCGTATATATTCATAGTCACTCATTCATGAAAAAACAATTTTTGAGAAACTCTCTCAGAGAGAATATTTTGTGCATTAACATTTGAGTCAAAGAGAGAGAAAGAGACATAGATTAATTTGCAAAGCACAGACCTTGTGTGCTTCTTCTCGGTGTTATAGATCATTTTATCCTAGAAGGCACACTTTTGTGAGTCTCAAAGCAACACAAATTGTATGAAGGATGGAATCTGCTTTAAGGAAATTGTGTCAAATACAAGACTTGATTTGTATAATTCATCGTTCATGCATTTGATCTATGAGTTTTTAATTATTTTGCAAATTTCTTCTTATATATACAGTATCTATTTATTGATTTTGCATATCACATCTATTTGTGTTATTGCTTATAATTAGATTGTACGTTGTTTCTTTTTTGCTTAATCACAAAAGTAAATTGTTAAAATATATCCAACATAATTAACCCCAATTCTACAACTACACCCAGTATTATTTGTTAAGGTGACCACATATACCTCTAAATTCTCAGACTCTTTTACAACAAACTTTGTTCTCACAAATGCCCCGTCTGTGACTTTAAGAACCTTCTTGAAGATTCTCACTGCATCAACTTCATGTAATTTGCGTGTGCAACAACTTCAACTTGATCGCTGATCTTGTTATCTTCTTCAGTTAAAGGTAGAGAGATCTCAAATGCAAAACCATAGGCATGCAAAACACAGGTCTTAAGAAACTCTATTTGGTCGTTTAGCAAGTAGAGCACAAAATAGGAGAAATCATTGGACGACTTAATGAGCCTTAATTGAATTTTAGACCCGCAATTCTTGATTGATCGACAAGTGTTGAGTAAGTTTTATAGACTAATCTCTATCAATCAACATGTGTCGACAACGTGTTGAGAATTCAGATTCTTCAATCTTCTTAAGTTGTTTTGGGCATAAGTCTTGGAGTTCAAATACACGGACAAAATGGGCTTTTGCCATTTTTGGGCAAAAATAACAGCTTTTTTCCCCCATTTCTCAAATTAATTAGGAAAATACCTCTCTTTTGAAACTTGATTTGTGATAAATCGAGTTAGGCCCTATAGCGGTGTTTTTAAGGAGCCTGTAGTGATGTTTTTAGAACCTATAGTGACGTTTTATAACTCGATCTATATGAAATCAAGTTATAGGAAAAAAAAAAAAAAACAATTGCCTATAACTTGATTTCATGGAGATCGAGTTATAAAACGCCACTATAGGTCCTTCAAACGTCACTATAGGTCCTTAAAAACGCTGCTATAGGTCTCCAGAAATTTTTTTTTTAATAACTCGATTTATCATAAATCGAGTTTTAAAAGAGGGGCATTTCCCTAATTAGTTTGAGAAAGAGGGCAAAATGCTGGATTGTTTTTTTAAAAAGGGCAAAAGCCAATTTTTTCCTCAAATACACTTCAAAACATATTCTAAACTTCACTTTTGTTCACAATTGCCAACCTATAAATTATTGACCTAACAACTATTTTGTTATTTGGTTGTGTTTTCCTTACTAAGATAAGGAATAACTATTATTAAAAAAAAAAAAAAAGTTTTTTTTTTTTCTTCTTCATCAAAAGGTTACCAATCTTCTAGAACCATAAGATTTTTTTTTATTATTTATTTATTTTAAATAATGGTTTCAATGATTAGTTTTGTTTTAATGACTTTTTTCCCCTTTTAAAAGGTGGTTGTATTAATTTTTAGGAAACATTATTTATTATTATCATTATTATAATAATTAATTAATTAATTAATTAGTAACAATTTTTTACGACATTATGATATTCAAGCAAGTGGATTTTGAATAAAAGGCTTTAATGTGAATTAGACTTTTAAGGTCACAATTTGGCTTCCAAGCCCAAAGGATGGATGAACTTAGATCCAAAGAGCCCAATACAATGAATTTGTGGAGAGTTGGTTGGAAAACTGGGCTTTAATGAGTCAGACAACAAGTGTAGATCCAGATGACAAGAAAATGAAGTTAGACTGATTTAATCTAAAGAAAATCGTCCTCGGCACAATCCAAGGAGATCAGTTCTTATATATTTCTTCTCAAGTTTGATTACAAATTTAACTCTTGATTGCTACAGTGTTTTTCTATCAATTTCTCAATCTTTTCTCTTAGGGCCTCCCTCCTATTTTATACTATCTCCCTCTTCTCATCCCTACCCTCCACGTGAACATTAGATTGCTTGTATTGATTCTTGTCCCATCAGCATCCTCCTGAAATCTTTGGGGGTAGCTGTAAGGTTGAAAAACACTGTTCAGATATCACTTCCTCATTAATGCGACCAGAGAATTAGCTACAGAGCATTCAATGCGATGGTAGCAGCTTTCTCTTAGATATATCCCAGCTCCCATTTGTCCTGTACGTTCACAATGCATATTCTTATCAATAGAACTTCCTGAAACGTCACCTTGAATGACAGGACACTTTCTGACCTCTACTTCGTTAGCTGAGGAGATACTCCTCCTCAGCATACTTCCCCTAATTTTCATAGTCATAACTTACTTGTGAAGTTTAAAGTCTTACATTTTCCTTACTATTGATCTGTCCTCGGACCACTGAGCCTCCTCGGATAAGCTCAAGGCCCAACATATATTTTTGGGCCCCTTATCCCTACAAGACTTTATAGAAGACATTATCAATTTCTTTCTTTCTTTATTTTTTGTATTATTTTAATATTTATGGAGATAAATTTCTTAAAAAGAAATTAATTCTAAGTACAAAAATTTGCAATTTATACAATGTGAAAATGATGCTAAGTAAGACACAAAAAATTGTAAAATATAATTTTATAAAATCAGATTATATTACAAAATTGGCTAAAATATGATTTCGTTCCACCAACCTATCAAGTTGTATAAAAGTAATGAATAAGCCAAGAGTTTTGTACCTCAAATGGTTGGAACATCTTGGTGTTTCCTTGATCTAAAGTTCAAATCTCAATATCTCATTTTTTTAACTAATGAGTTTTATTCATGTGTTGTCACTGGAAATTTTCAATTAAGGAAAAAAAATTCCTCTCCATGTGCATCGCCAGCTAAGGTCGAAAATCTCTGTATTTAACAAACCCAGAGTCAACCATCTCAACTTCCATGTTGTTCTCCGACCAACATCAATCAGCTCCTCCAGCGGGATCAAGGGAAGAACTTTTAACCAATGTCAACAGCCTCATCATCTTCATCTGTGGCTTCGGTTCCCTTTAAATTCGTTTTGAGCCTTTTGACACTAAATCTAATATGATATGATAATATAGTTGTAGAAAAATGAAACCGAGGATGTGTATTCTTCAAAGAAAAACAAATTTTTATGCAAACGTATAAAAGCATATCAAATTGTTATAGACCAGATCCAGCCCTAAAATCAAATAATAGACAAATCAATTAGAAATACATTGATACTGCTTGTGTCCAGTGCTTTTTTACACTGCACATGATACAACGTGAACACGTCTCCGAATGCTTTTTTTACTAGACAATACAATGTGGACACGTGTCCTAATCCTGTTGTGTCTGGTGCAAAAAGGCATTGAATAGAAGCTTCACTTATCCTATAAGGATAGGACAAGTCCACAATAAGATTTCCAAACTGACGTTGGGCCTGCATCTAATACACCTATGGAAACTTGCTCTGTTTGGTAATCTAGTTAACATTGATTTAGCAGAAATTGGATTATTTGTCACAGTCTGTATTGTATCCCAGAAAACATTGTTTTGGTAGTAATCGGAGGATTTATCACAGTAACCTGGGACTATAGTATAAAGCAGCTTTTTTGTGTGTGAAGGTGTGTATTGCTTAACTTACAAAATCCCGATGTGGTGGAATATCATTGGAGGGTGTAAACATATGTATTTATAAATCACACACAAAAAGCTGATGAATGTCAGTAAATATGAAATTATGAATGGTACTAATAATAAGAATTAAGAACAAACATGTGCTAAGATGGTGTTGTGATTTCGGAATGCACGCGCCTAACCTAGCTACCTTGTGCATCTTTGGTGCTATTGAAGGAGAAAGAATTAACTGCATGTATGTTGCTGTAGGTTGTGTTCCCCAACTTGGACAGCTTGGAACTGTCCCTACCAGACATGGAAGAGATACAACGCAGCCATCATTGGGCAAGGTCCTCTTGCAAGTCAACAAACATACAAGCAGCCAAGAGGTTTCAAAATTTGTCGTTGTTGGAAGTGCAGGGCTCTGGTAGTTTAAAATATCTACTGTCATCCTCTACAGCGAGATTTATGATGAATGTCAAGCATCTTCACATAATTGAATGCAAGGTTATGGAAGAGATTCTACACATAGACGAAGAAGAAATACTTTCAGAAGCGTTGTTTCCTCGGCTAGAATGCTTGGTCTTAAAAGATCTTCCAATTCTTAAAAGATTCTGTATTGACAGTAATGTGGAATTTCCATTATTGAAGAATTTTATCATAAACAATTGCCCTAAATTGAAGACATTTGCATTCAGACATGCCAGTTCAAACATGGAGGTTCATAAAGGACTTGTGGAAATAAATTCAGAGGACAATCGTTATACAACTTCGCAATCACACATCAATGAAAGCGTAGATATTTTTTAAACTTCCCCCTTCTCTTATTTTTGAGTTTTTTTTAATGCTAAAATTAAAAATCTTTTAGCCTATTTAACTTGTACATATGTTTGTGAGGATCTGAGTTTGTAAGAGTTGAGAAAGAATTTATTATTGCTGCAGATTGTGCTTGCCAACTTGGAAAGTTTGGAACAGCCCTTAATAGACTTGGAAGAGAAACAGCAAAGCCAACATTGGGCAAGGTCCTTTTGCAAAATAACGAACATGCAAACATCCATAAGGTTTCAAAATTTGTTGTATTTGGGCGTGTGGGGCTCTGATAGTTTCAAATATCTACTGTCATCCTCCATAGCAAGAGCTATGGTGCAGGTCAAGTATCTTCACATAGTGAATTGCAAGGCTATGGAAGAGATACTATTCATAGAAGATTTAGGAGACGAAGAAGAAGAAGAGGAAGAAATAATTCCCAAGATGTTGTTCCCTCGACTAGAAGTCCTGATACTACGTGATCTTCCAATTCTGAAAAGATTCTGCATCGGAAGTAATATTGAATTTCCCTCCATGAAACGGCTGCGGATAGAACATTGCCCTAAATTGAAGACATTCATATCCAAACCTTCCAATTCAGACACGATGATGACTGTCTACAAAGAAATCAAGGAAATCAATACAGAGGAAATCCCTCGCACTGCTGCTATACAACCTCTCTTCAGTGAAGAGGTAGGTCTTTTTCAATTTACTCCTGATTTAATTTCTTGTCCCTATTACCCAATGTAAGAGCCACTTAACCGATCATACCACTGACTCATGAATATTCTTAACACTTTATCTATTCCATTATGTGAGCTATTATCATTAGGTATTTCCTTAACACATCGTATGAACCCTGCAGGTTGCATTCCCTAATTTGGAAGATTTGAAAATATCCTATGTGGATGACTTGAAAATCATATGGCACAACCAATTCTCCCCATATTCCTCTTGCAAGCTTAAGACAATGGAAGTTGAATTCTGTGAAAATCTTATGAACATCTTTCAATCTGATATGCTGACAAGATTTCAGAGCCTAGAGACTCTCACCATAACTGATTGTGGTTCACTACAAGAAGTATTTCAACTGCAGGAGAAAAATGCTAAAGAAACGCATGATGTAACTGTCATTCCGTTGAAAGAATTGCGTTTGGATCGCGTACCCAAATTGAAATCTGTATGGAATAAGGACCCCCAAGGAATTTTTAATTTTCCAAATCTCAACCTTGATAGCACGGGTTTAAGAAGTTACTGGTCAGACTCAGTGCCTAGTGACTAGATGTCTCATGTAATTGGAGACATCTAGGGGTGGAATAAATTTTTTCTTTGTTGTTGTAGTCCTGCTCTAGTATATGCAGGTTATAGTAGCTGCTGTATTTGTGGTAGACTGGTATTTGTTGCTGTTGGCTTGCCTTTTTAGGAGTCTTGTTTGTTTGTTGTTTGTACATTGTTGCTGGGTTTTCAGCTTGTTTTCAATCCATTTTCTTGATTAAAAAAAAAAAAAAACAAAAAGAGAGAGAGAGAGAGAAAAAAAAAAAAATTTGTTGCAGCGGAAGGAGCAAAAGCTATAGCTAGATTTGTGCTACCTCCAGAAAATCCTGAATCTTATACTAGGACTAATGTGGAAAGATATATGGACTCATGGACGTGAAAATTTTGAGATATTTGCTTCTGAACGTCTAAGCTTTCAAGAAACTCTAAAAGAGAGCAAAGTTGATATATATATATCTTCATTCAACAAATTTTCTTGGCGTAAGAGCTAGGTAAGAGCCTTAACTAATCTTTTTAAATGTTTGAGTTACAGTGATAGAAGAGATCTTGCTTCTTTATGAAGTTATAAGAAAAGTTTTTCTTCTTGATGTGATAAAAAATTTGTTGAATCCTTGTGTTCATGCATGTAGTAAGAGCTTTGGATGATTAATTCATTTGTAGTTTTCACTGAGTAATTAGTTTCAACTATTTGTTCATAAACCACTTATGAATTTTAGTTTTAAACTTTTTGTTTTGTTTTGAAATTTTTTTGCTTTAAAGAAATCTTTTTTTTTTTCTTTCACTTTCTGTTTGTGTTTGACTTCTCGGATTTACTTTTTATTTTGTTTGTTGTTCAGATTATCATTTATTTACTCTTATCTAAAAAAATTTGTAAATATCGTTTTCTTAGAGCTGTTTGAACTCACAAATAAATGATTGAAAAAAGAAACCAAAAGAAAAGAAGAAGAAATGTTGCTTAGTTTTAATTTTTTTTTAATTATAATTTTGTTTATGAACTTTGTGATGTGTTGAAGGGCTTTTGATTGGAGGAAATGTTTTGCATAGATCTTTTTTGTGTAAAAGGTGTTTGAGAAAAAGCCGAGCCCAAAGTAGAAGAAGAAAAAGAAGAAGCATGCTTCTTGTCCTTGATGTGTTTTAATTTTAGGTATTCTCTTCTCTGTCCCATCTCTCATTCATCACTGTATCTTAAAATCTATTTATCTATACAAAAGCTAATGTAATACTCAACAGGAAGTGTAGGTAACCTGAACCAATCAATGACAATCAATCTCATGAGTCTCCCAATTCTGGCACTCCTTCCTCAATCAGTCCCTTTGATCTTCTCAACGACCAAGATGACCCTTATGACCAGGTTTCCCTTCCTCATTCTTCTTCTTATTTTTATTTTTATTTTATTTTATTCTTTTTATTTTTTTATTTTTTTTGCAATTGAAAATATTTTGAGCTTGTATGATTGTATGTTGACCTGTAATTAGAGATTTGGTTCATTCAAATTCAATCCCTGACACTGGGTGGACAATGGGATTGTTTTTCTATTTTTTGCATTAGGGTTTAGGATGCATTTAACGAGGTGTAATTGAGAGAGGGGAAAAGGATAAATTATATTATTTGTCATATTTTTAAAACATGTGACTGTTTAAAAAAAAATTATGATTTTTTTTAGGTTGGACTGAGGTTCAATCATGATCAAACCATGACAAAATAAAAATTTTAATTCAATTATATATAATAAATAGAATATTATGTGACATAAAGACTCAACAAATCATGAATTGTAATTCAAATTTCCATGCATATGGGGGGCTGATAACAATGCTTTTTGTTTCTAAAATTTAGGATAAGAGTCCTACTCAAATGTTTGGAGACAAGTGCATTACTCTCCAAATTGTAAAAGCTTTTTAGTTTAGGGAATGAATGTTTATAAGGAGTACCTATTGGAAAGAGGAACAGGTCTTCTACTTTGAAATTTGTAATTTCAGTGTATCAATTTTATTTTTTTTCTCTGTGATTTGGTTGTATCCAATTTATTTGTTGGTAGTTTCTTAATTCAAATGAGAAATGAACTCTGAGAATATGTTATTTTTCAAAATTTTGAATTTTAGGAAATTTTATAAGACACTGTTAGATACTTGTCCTAAGATTGGTTGAAATTGTTTTTTTTTTTTTTTTCTTCATATGAATAGTTATTTAGCCAAGACATACTGAACCTATGTATAGGGATGTTAGTAGTACAAATTTGAGTTCTTTCCAACATTTTGACTATGTGAATATTCCAATAAATCTCTCCCTTCCCATGGGGGCCTTCAACCAAGTCACTTGTAGTACTTCAATTAGTCTTCCCTTTAAATGGAAGACATTTTCTAATTAATATACCACTTATTGGGGAGTGAATACCTTAGGCTTAGAAAGACTCAAATTCAGAAGTAAATATAACATATAGAGAAATTACTTTACCCAAAAGTTTAAACCTATGAGTTTGAATTCAATTATGTCTTGTGTTAACCACTTACTCTTTTCATTGAAATTCAATGCGGGACCTTCACTATTTAACTAACCTTACTACTCACACAAGAATATTTCAACATGTTGAAATTATATGATTATGGTTTTCCTACTTGATTTTGTAGAAAAAAGTTTTCCATTCATGCTTACAATGTTGTGGGTTATTCTAGTTTGTTGAAGGTAGCATTTGTAATCTGAAGTTGTTTGTACAAGTTGCCTTACAAGAAGATGCATTTGTCATGTCAAAGAATTATAATTACTCTATAACACAACAATGTGCGCACGGCGCGTTGGCGCGTGCGTTTTAAGGAAATTTTCTTTTGAATTTCTCTGTGACATGCGCATCTATAAATTTTATGATTCTTTCCCCTATTTCCTTGAAGGTGTAAGTCAATTCAAAGACAAATGGAGAGAATACAAGAAACCAAGAAAACTGAAAAGAAAATAATATCCTTGTTTTCTGTCGAAGAGGTGAATGTGGGGCCGTGGCTGCTAGAAATCAGATAAAAATTATGTGGAAGGATGATGACTACATTGAACCCTGTTGAACTTTTACCAGTAAGTTCAATTCGTTGATGTCATTGATGATTGAATCATGGTTATGATATCATTAGTTTCAGCTATAATTGAGTTATGTTTGTAAATGAGTTGTATTGTTTACAAGAGGTGGCAGACTAAATTCAGTTCTTTATATATTATCAATATTGATTCTTTAGTTTGTCAATGTGATCATACTGTTTTGTGTAAAGAACAATGCCTAGAGTAGTGTTCTTGCTGCATATTCTCAGTCTACTGGGAAGAGGATTTTGTGATCTGGGAAAACGGCTGAGGATATCCCAATTTTTAGACATTTATATTGGTAAAATAGCTACGATCACATTTCACTATGGCAGGATGGGTGAATATTGTGCAAATTATAATCACAAGTGGGATAATTATCTCACAGTGCTAAAACTATTTCATAAGGAATGTTGCATACAACTGAATGACAACAAGAACCCTAAAGAAAGATCTACATAGCAGAAAAATCCATTCAATGCAGTGAGCCTTTATATTCAACGCATAGGGTATAGGGACATATTTTCTATTTTGTAAGATAAAAGCTTCTAATACAACCCTATAAACCTTAACTATATGCAGTGACGTATCATCTGAGTTGCAGTCATCACAAGATGGAAAGGACAAAGGCAGAAAGGTGGTGTTTGGTTCACAATAATAAGGCAAACATTATGGAAATGTGAAATTATATGATGTTTGGTTCGTTTATTTGTACACAATTTTATAGTAATGTAGATTACTAAAAGATTCACATTACGATTAATTATTGTAATGCGATTACCTTATTAGATGGTGGAAATCCTATATTCCATACACATGAGAATGACTAAAATGGACATATATTTCCCGAACTCTTAATTTTACGAGTGAAAAATAGCAATCATGACACCCTTCTTGTCTGTATTGGTTCTTTGTAGTGGGTTTCCTAAGGACTTGTTTTAGTTGTTACCCCTATAGAGCAATGTGTTCACTTCAGCTGTTAGCAAATCCTAACCAAATTGAGCATGGAATCACTCAGGCTAGGCTTGCTAGAAATTAACTCAAAACTCAAGCTCGGGCTTCATTTGGTCGATGTATAAGCCTTGATGAGCTTGTACTTGTCAAATAAAGAAGCCTAGAGAAGCTTAATAGTTAAAGTCAGCCAATATATTAAGCATTAGGTTGTGCTAATTTAGAATGTCTATGTAGTAATTTCCATTGAACTTACAAATAGTGTCACTATTCACTTACTACTAAAAAGGGCAGAGATTGGATTTTAGATTATGTCAGGCGGGTAGGTTGGACTGGGATTATGGGAAAATCTCTACAAATTCTTCTCTTCCCCCCATCCACTTCTTGTTTTTACTTTCTCGCCTTCCCCCCATCTCTCACGGACATCATAGAAAAAACGAAGTGGAAAAAAAAAAAGTTCCCAATCAAGCTGAATCAAAAACTTGCTCTTGTCTTGGTTAATCCTATATGAATGAACTAAGAATTATCTGGCTAACTCAAGTTGCAGTCTCTAATCCATAGAAAATATGCAATGTGGAAAAGTATGGTGAATGTGTGAGGTTTTCTTTGAAAAAAATTTAAGAACGAAAAATTATTCTTCAGAGTTTCATTATGTTTATGATGGCATTTTGTACTACACGCAGTTCAGTTTCCCCTTTCCTGTACAACTTCATATATGGACATAAGATAAATTCCCTGATGGGACTTTATTGCTCACAAGGAGTTTTAAACAGATCATGAATTGATTAATTTCTTCCCAACCCTAGAGCATAAGTTTCATCATTTTAATCAAGATGGGAAAAAAAAAAAAAAAAAGTAAATGGTTATACGAGGTGGGACTAATTTTATCTGTAAATCCGCAAGCATAGAATAGGCAAGAAACAGAAATTTTTTTAGAACATTCTTAACTATATCCCTATTTAGGAGTGAGGTAAATAAATTTAAAAAAAAAAAAAAAGCTTAGAATTTCCTTTTTTTAATTATCAGTTTAATCAGTAAAGGGAAATTTCATTTACTAATGTTTTGCACATAGAAAACGCCATAATGCAACAAATAAATTAGACACATTGGCAATTTAAGAAAGCATTAATCTTCTTTGTTCTTGTGGTCAAGCCCCTTAAAGGCTTTATCAACTCTGTTCTTGACCAAATTAAGGGCCATTTGATCAAGAACAAGTAAAAATGCAAGCTTGCAACAGTAGAAATATGTGTTTGAGTAACCAATATAGAGAAGAGGAGTAAACCAGTTACCAGGGAATTAAGTTCAACATTATGTCAATTCACCAGTATTGTCACCAATTACTAGACATCGGAAACAGAGGTTGGCTCATGAAGCTTCAAAACTGAGGGGGGAAAAATCAAGAATTGGGTAGAGTGGAAAAGCAGCAAATGAAACTCTTATTAGTTGACAATGTTCGGTTTACTGTCACTCAACCCATAATTTTTGAATACTTATATTTAAAAAAAAAAAAAATTGCCTTTGTTTTTAAATTGATTTTGTCATATTTCTTGGGTTACAGTCATCAACCTACCCCTAATTTCGAGTTTAGTATGGAAGAATTGTCCTGGTATATCATGTATGTTATCACTAATTTGTTTCATGAGTTTAGGTCACCAAATTTGATTGCAAAATATCATATGGTGGTTCTTACTTTATCGGATCAGGTTGCTAAAGGATGTTAATGAAAACAGTGAAGAACATGAGAGCTTGGTTTGATTTGGGGTTGGGCTTGTGTGGTTTGAGCAGATGAGTTAATGTCAGAGTAAGATGGGTTGATGTATTTTTAGTCTTATTTCAGGTTGGACTTAAGATTGCGTTGGGCTTTGGTTGCTTAGTTTTGATTTTTTGGATATGGGTTGGCTGGTTTAGTTGATTTGGTCCTAAATTGATGGGTTTGTGCCTTCTTATTGGGCTTAGCTTTGAGATTGTTTGAAGATGTATGGGCTAGCTTCTGAGAGTTGAGTTTAATTGATGAAGGTGTTGTTGGGCCTAGTATTCCTAACAAATAATGTTCCGGGTATAATTTTCACAAGGAATACATAGGTAAGAGTATGGTAAGGGAGTGCTCGTGCTCTTTCTTCTTACATTCATGTTGAGTCTCAATAATTAAATTTAGGGTCTTTTTTTTTTTAAGAAATAATTAAATTTAGGCTGAAATGATGAAAAACCCACTTGTATATGTTTCACCAAAATTTATTCCAGTCTTCTAACTTTGTCTTCGTTCATTTCAGTCCTTTAACTTTCAACTTTATTCAATTAAGGCTATTCCATCAAATTTTTTTTATTGCTATGGTAAGTTTTTTTCAATTTTTAAAATTAAAAAAGAAAATTCAATTAATGAATGAAAAATATTTTCTAGATTTGTTTTTTACAAAAAAATTTAACAAAATTTGACAGAAATGCCTTAATTAAATAAATTTGAAATTTAAATGACTGAAATGAATGAAAACAAACTTAGATGACTAAAATGAAATTTGAAGAAACTTAGAGGGTCAGTTTCGCATTTTATCCTTATATTTATTATGCAATACACCATATGTGTAAGAGGAGAAAGCACCACGTCACTAAACTCTCAAAGAACCTAATACTTTTCTAGTTCTCTCAACCTCTCTCAACAGTTTGATTCCAGTTTGCATTATGAAATTTGACTATTCTACTCTGATCGTGAGTGACCATATCGTTATCAAGAATTTTTTTTTTTTTTTTATAACAAAAAATATCTATATTATTTTGTATTCTATATTTCTAATATCATATCAGATCACCTAAAATTTAGAAATTAATTAAAAAAGAAAGGAAATAAAAAAATTGATTGATGCATATCCATTCGTTCTATCTTTCAATTGTGGGGCAAGCGCATTATATGGCATCTGAAAAAGAATGAATTGGTCCCTTTTTCTTCAATTTTTTTTTTAAATTAAAAAAAAAAATCAATTAGTGGTTGAAAAATATTTTCCAATTTTTCTTTTCAAAATATTTTAATAGAAGTTGACAAAAAATGCCTTAATTGAATAAATCTGAAACTTAGAAGACTGAAATGAACGAAAACAAAGTTAGATGACTAAAATGAAATTTGAAAAAACTTAGAGGGTTAGTTTTACATTTTATCCTTATATTTATTATGCATTACACCGTATGTGTAAGAAGAAAGAGCACCACGTCACTAAACTCTCAAAGTACCTAATACTTTTCCAATTCTCTCAACCTCTCTCAACAGTTTGATTCCAATTTGCATTATGAAATTTGACTATTCTACTTCAATCATGAGTGACCATATCGTTATCAAGAATTTTTTTATTTTTTTTATTTTTTTATAACAACAAATCTCTATATTATTTTGTCTTCTATATTTCTAGTATCATATCAGATCACCTAAAATTTAGAAATTAATTAAAAAAGAAGGGAAATAAAAAAATTGATTGATGCATATCCATTCGTTCTATCTTCAATTGTGGGGCAAGCGCATTATATGACATCTGAAAAAGAATGAACTGGTCCCTTTTTCTTCAATTTTTTTTAAATTAAAAAAATTCAATTAGTGGTTGAAAAATATATTTCAATTTTTTTTTTCAAAATATTTTAATAGAAGTTGACAAAAAATGCCTTAATTGAGTAAATCTGAAACTTAGATGATTGAAATGAACGAAAACAAAGTTAGAAGACTGAAATAAAATCTGAAGAAACTTAGAAGGTTAGTTTTGCATTTTATCCTTAAATTTATTATGGGGTCCACCATATATCAAAGGAGAGAGCACCATGTCACTATACTCTTGAAGTACTTAATAATTTTCTAGTTGTAGTTTGCTTCTAGTTTGCATTATAAAATTTGACTATTCTACTCCAAATGTGAGTGACCATATCATTATCAAGAATTTTATTTTATACCAAAAGAATCTCTATTTTATTTTGTCTTCTATATATCTAGTATCATATCGGATCGACTAAAATTTAGAAATTAATTAAAAAGGAAAGGAAATACAAAATTGATTGATGCATATCCATTTGCTATCTTTTTCAGTTGTGGGGCTAGCGCATTATATGACCTCTGAAAAAGAATGCACTGATCCATTGTTATTCAAATTTTTTTAAATTAATTTTTTTTTTTCAAATAATTATTGAAAAATATTTTCAAAAAATTCTCACAAGAATTAATAAAAAATGTCTTAGTTGAATAAATCTAAAAGTTAGAGGACTGAAATGAACCAAAGTGAAGTTAGAGAACTGAAATGAAATATGAAGAAACTTAGAAGGCCAGTTTTGCATTTTATCCTTAAATTTATTATGAGGTCCACCATATATATGAGAGGAGAGAGCATCACGATACTATACTCTCAAAGTACCTAATAATTTTCCAGTTCTCTCAACCTCTCTCAATAGTTTGCGTCCAATTTGCATTATGAAATTTAACTATTCTACTCCAATCATGGGTGACCATATCATTATCAAGAATTTTGTTTTATAACAACGAATCTCTATTTTATTTTGTCTTCTATATTTCTAGCATCATATCAGATCAACTAAAATTTAGAAATTAATTAAAAAAAGAAAGGAAATAAAAGATTGATTTATGCATATCCATTTGTTATCTCTTCCAGTTGTGGGGCTAGCGCATTATATGACTTTTGGAAAAGAATGCACTGGCTTCTTGCTCTTCAAAATGTTCAAATTAAAAAAAAAAAAATTAATAATTGAAAAATATTTTCCAGAACTTTTTTTTTATAGAAAATTTTAACAAAAGTTGATAAAAATGCCTTAATTGAATATTAAATCTGAAACTTAGATTATTGAAATGAACAAAAGCGAAGTTAGTAAATTGAAATGAAATCTGAATAAACTTAAAGAATCAGTTGTGCGTTTTATCCTTAAATTTATTATGGGTTTCACCATATGTGTGAAATGAGAGCAAACCATGTCTCCATATTATCGAAGTAATTAATAATTTTCCAGTTCCCTCAGCCTCGCTCAACAGTTTTCATAAATCACAGCCTAGCCTCAACTCTTAAGAAGTTGCCAAGAATTTCAGTGCACCGATCAACAAAACCGTTGTGAATGTGGTGGGTCATATATATCTTTGGTTTTTACGTCAAAAGTCATATTATTACCTTTGTTTTATTGTCCTGTATTTTCAATTTTTCATTGTGGTGGGATACGTTTGGTCACATCATTTCTCTTATTTATGTGCCATTTTATCTTTGATTGGTTGCTCTTTTTTTTTTTTTTTTGAGTAATTTGTTGATGGGATGTATGATAAGTGAGTTTGGATAGAGCTTTCCAACTGTGTTTACGTCAAAATGATGGATCTTGAGTACTATTTACCTACAAATACATTTTTTAGCAAAATTTTTATCAAAATTGGATCTTACGGTATTATTCACACATTTAAAAATTATTTTAGTATAGTATTTTTAGCTTTCAACAATAAGCAGTATCCAAACAAATCTAAGATGTATCTACCTTTTCTACCATGAATTTGCTGTGTTAACTTGTCTTTCATCTTCCTCTTCCTCTTCCTCTTCCATGATTCATTCTTCACGCTTTACATTCTGCCTACTTCCCTACCCTCCACGTTTCATTGCCAAACTTTGATCTGGCTCTTCGTATTCAAGTCTAGTGACTGTTTTTTAGCTTTGCACTCTTAAATCAGAGGAGTAAAGAGAGGTACATGCTTTGCTTCTATTGTCCATCTTTGCTTTGCTTTACAAATTTATTGTAGTGACCAGATTTACTAGTAAATTATCCAAATTCCTTAATTCCCATGCATTTCCCTGTGATTTTAATTTTATTCCTGCTGCATATTTGTTGTCGTGTTAATTTTCTTCTTGGTTCTTAACTATGTGCCTATTTTTTATTAAAAAAAAAAAAAACAATCTGTGCCTATTTTTTTTACTGCACATTTGATGTTCTTTTAACTCAATGCTCAATTTTTGAAAAACACTTACGGGCTTGTTTTAGAAAAATAATTATATTTTATTATTAATTATTAAAAATAGTGTTGCAGTAAAATTATTTGGGAGGAGCCTATCTTTGAAAATCATGCTTTTAAAACATGATTTCAAATATTGAAATTTCAAATTTTGTACTAAAATTATGTTTTCAAAACAAGATTATCAAAATTGTTTTTTGAAAGCACGACTTCATTATAAAAATATGATTTCAGTATAAAATTTGAAATTTCCATGCTTCAAAGAGGCTATTCTTTTTTCTTTTTGATACATATGAAACCACCAGGTGATGTGGAAAGGATTGGGAAGATAAATACTTAGTTTTTAAACCTACCAAAGTCTTGGTAAAGTCACTTGAATATCAAATAAGGAGGGTTTTATATGTTGTCAAGTAAGTCAAAAATCTATTGTAATTAGTGTTGTAAATGATCTGAGTATTAAAAATTTTAGGATTGTCCTTCTAGTTTTAATTCAAATAAGAGTTAAGTTCGAGTTCATCAAGAAACTAAATTACATATTCAAGTTTGGTTTATTTTATTGTCAAATAAGCTCCAATTTGTACACAAGCTATTTGACTTATATGTTTTTCTCATATATAGTAATCCCTATGGCTAAAACTGTTTATCATGTCACAAATCTATACTACCAATTAGTAAATAAATTATTATTGAAATTATGTTATTTGAATTACTTAGATAAAATGATTTTCATTTCTAAACTTTTTAAAACTAGATTTATTAGCATTGTATCATTAAAAATGACTATTTATATTATCAATAAATTATAAATACTACTTTGATATCTTAGGAATTTATTTACAAACTTACACAAATATATATATTAAATTTATACTAATATAATTTTATATATGTATATATATAAATAATATTATATATATTAAATTTAAATCTATGTTTTTTTTACAAATTTATAATCTATATAAAATTGAAGATGTTTGACTTTTGATTTACCTCATAATATTATGCAACATAAGCTTTTTTTTTTTTTTGAGTAATTTGTTGATGGGATGTATGATAAGTGAGTTTGGATAGAGCTTTCCAACTGTGTTTACGTCAAAATGATGGATCTTGAGTACTGTTTACCTATAAGTACTTTTTTTAGCAAAATTTTCATTAAAATTAGGTCTTACAGTATTATTCACACATTTAAAAATTATTTTAGTATAGTGTTTTTAGTTTTCAGCAATAAGTAGTATCCAAACAAACCTGAGATGTATCTACCTTTTCCACCATGAATTTGCTGTGTTAACTTGTCTTTCATCTTCCTCTTCCTCTTCCTCTTCCATGATTCATTCTTCACGCTTTACATTCTGCCTACTTCCCTACCCTTTACGTTTCATTGCCAAACTTTGATCTGGCTCTTCGAATTCAAGTCTAGTGACTGTTTTTTAGCTTTGCACTCTTAAATCAGAGGAGTAAAGAGAGGTACGTGCTTTGCTTCTATTGTCCATCTTTGCTTTGCTTCACAAATTTATTGTAGTGACCAGATTTACTAGTAAATTATCCAAATTCCTTAATTCCCATGCATTTCCCTGTGATTTTAATTTTATTCCTGCTGCATATTTGTTGTCGTGTTAATTTTCTTCTTGGTTTTTAACTATGTGCCTATTTTTTATTTAAAAAAAAAACAATCTGTGCCTATTTTTTTTTACTGCACATTTGATGTTCTTTTAACTCAATGCTCAATTTTTGAAAAACACTTACGGGCTTGTTTTAGAAAAATAATAATATTTTATTATTAATTATTAAAAATAGTGTTGCAGTAAAATTATTTGGGAGAAGAGCCTATCTTTGAAAATCAAGTTTTTAAAACATGATTTCAAATATTGAAATTTCAAATTTTGCACTAAAATTATGTTTTCAAAACAAGATTATCAAAATTGTTTTTTGAAAGCACGACTTCATTATAAAAATATAATTTCAGTATAAAATTTGAAATTTCCATGCTTTCAAAGCGGCTATTCTTTTTTCTTTTTGATACATATGAAACCACCCGGTGATGTGGAAAGGATTGGGAAGATAAATACTTAGTTTTTAAACCTACCAAAGTCTAGGTAAAGTCACTTGAATATCAAATAAGGAGGGTTTTATATGTTGTCAAGTAAGTCAAAAATCTATTGTAATTGGGGTTGTAAATGATCTGAGTATTAAAAATTTAGGATTGTCTTTCTAGTTTTAATTCAAATAAGAGTTAAGTTCGAGTTCATCAAGAAACTAAATTACATATTCAAGTTTGGTTTAGTTTATTGTCAAATAAGCTCCAATTTGTACACAAGCTATTTGACTTATATGTTTTTCTCATATATAGTAATCCCTATGGCTAAAACTGTTTATCATGTCACAAATCTATACTACCAATTAGTAAATAAATTATTATTGAAATTATGTTATTTGAATTACTTAGATAAAAAGATTTTCATTTCTAAACTTTTTAAAACTAGATTTATTAGCAGTGTATCATTAAAAATGACTATTTATATTATCAATAAATTATAAATACTACTTTGATATCTTAGGAATTTATTTACAAACTTACACAAATATATATATTAAATTTATACTAATATAATTTTATATATGTATATATATAAATAATATTATATATATTAAATTTAAATCTATGTATTTTTTACAAATTTATAATCTATATAAAATTGAAGATGTTTGACTTTTGATTTACCTCATAATATTATGCAACATAAGCTTTTGAATTCTTACAATTTCACACTTGATATATATATATATATATTCAATTTAAATTTTATTTTATATTTAAACATTTCATTATAATTTTGGTATATTATATTTTCTTTAAATAGTGAAATATATAATTTCATATATATATATATATACACACACAATTACTATAAGAAATTAAATTTTATAAGGATGTGATGTAAAACTCAAGTTTTACCTATCCAATCCCAACATATCGTATCATCATATTATATATTATAGAATAGACACAGCCACACCCAATCAATTTTAATACCTATTTTAAAATCCAACTTAATTATGAGTTTATTAAAATATTATTATGTGTAATAGAATGTATTGAGTTTTAAATAAAAATTAATGTGACAATTTCTTATTGAATGATGTAAAATATTGATTTTATACATCATTTTTACCAAATTCCGACTCATTTTCTTTTGCAATGCACAAAGTACCAACAATGAACTTGCTCATTTCACATAAAAATTTACGCGTAAACATGTTTACCACATAAATTACAACCTAGCATCAACTTAGAAGAAGTTGCCAAGAGTTTTCACTAAGTTTTTTGGGTCAAAAGTCATATCACCTTTGCCTTTTTTCTGGGGTCACATCTTTTTTTTTTTTTTTTGTCTGTGCTGCTTTTTTTTTTTTTTTTTTTTAAATTTTGCTTGGGTAATTTATTGATGGGTTGCTTCCACTTTCCACCTTCTCTACGGTGAATTTTCAGTATTGACTTGTCTTTTACCTTGCTCTTCCAAGATTCATTCTTCACGCTCCACGTTTCATTGCCCAACTTTGATCTGGCTCTTCGTATTCAAGTCTAGTAACTGTTCATTCGCTTTGCACTCTTAAATCAGAGGAGTAAAAAGAGGCACCTGCTTCTACTGTCCATCATTGCTTTACTTTACAAATTTATTGTTGTGACCGGATCATCTACTTGTTCATTATTATAATGAAGTTGAATTTAACTTGGTACGGTATATGATATTATAAAACTTTATACTTCATGTTTTGTGATGCTTTTGTTTTTTTTTTTAGAGAGAGTTTTAATTTATAGCGTCTGTTTCTGATGATAACTCTTTATCATCCGTCTAAGACATAAATCAGTTTTTGGTGTAAGTAGAAATTGAACTTCAAATCTTTTATTCAACCATCAAAGATTTTACTAATTGAGTTAGTTAGAACCCACTGTGATGCTTTTGTTGGATATAGTTAACTGGTTGCAGAAACAACGAAAGGAACTTAAGACCTTTTATGATATCGCACAAGTTCCAATGATAAAATAAATTTATCTGGATTTTCTGATTTTAAATATAGCAATTTTAATGTTGCCTTAACAGATTTTTTTTTTTCTATTACTTTGTGTTTTGATGATTTCGTTGAAGTAAGTTGTTTTTATTGTTGTGCATACATGAATGGAGAGGCAGTTGAAAAGGCATGTCGATAGTTCTACTTTTACTAATATACAAAAACAAAGTTTTTGGCTTAAACTTATTTTTAGGATGCACAAGTTCCGCTAAAATGCCCCAATTGAATTTTTTTAATTTCCTCCAATTTTATTTAGATATAAGATATGTGTATTTTTAAAATCAAATAAATGACGACACATGTTGCATATCATACTAAAAATGGGAGAGAATTAAATGATTCAGATTCCTTTCTGGTTAAAATATAAAATTAATTGAGTAGTTTGAAAATATGAGAGAGAATTACAGAGTTTGGGCTCCATTCCCGCTAAAATATAAAATTAATTGAATAGTTTGACTGCATATTTTCTTTCATAATGAAATGATGGACTCAAAATATAGATTCAATCGGTAAGCTATTACGCATATAATTATAAATATTTATTATGTAAACAAAAAGTAAATATAATATAAACTGCATTGATATGTGAATAAATAAAATCAAGATGCATAAATTATAGACTTGAAGAAAATAGAATGGAAAAACTTGTTTGTGATCAAGGCCGGTGTTTAATTTTAACTTCAACTGTACATGCTTAAAGATAAAAGGCGGTGTTTAATTTTAACTTTAACTGTACATGCTTCAAGATAAATTTAACTCCTCTATTGTGGTGTTTTGAAGGACAAAACTTAGATGCTGTTCTTTAAATTTTCTTCTTAAAATTTCGCCATGTGTCTATTTAATTAAAAAAAACACTTTCATCCCATAAGAAAAAATTCACATGGCAAAATTTTAAAATGGAAACCTAAGAATTTAAACCGAATTTATAATACATTACATAAAAGTAGCTTGCGCACGTGTGTGAGTGAGCCCCACTTAAGTTGGTCCTCCCTTCCACAAAAGTAGGGTGCCCCGTGGGACCAACCACATGTCCAACATTAGGGTATACAAACCCATAAAATTTTTACAATCTTTCAAACGTTGGACGGTACATTTTCACTGCATTTAGAGTTCATTTCAAAATAGCTTATTTAGTTGAAATTGAAAATTTTTTATTGAAATTATTATAGATAAAGGTAAAAAGTAGCTGAAAGAGTACTAATGAGATTCATGAATAGTATTGAAAAGTGCAATGAAATCCATAAAAAAGTTAATTTTTTAAGTAATGCAACCTTACTCATATATAAAACACTTTTTTTTCTCTCAAAAAAGAAAAAGTAGGCACTTTTATATTCTAAATTAAAAAGTGAGTACTTTTGGATCAATTTTTGGACGAAATGGGTAAATAGCCATAAAATTCAAACTATATAGTTAGTTGTCATTAGTTTCAAACTATATTTTTTACTAGCATTTCGAGTCTAAGAGGCTCGATTTAGGGGCTATAAATCGAGTGTTTGAGGGTCGATTTTCATATTTTGATCGGGTCTGAGTTGGCACTTTTTTTACGTGGCGTCCACATAGAAATCGAGTCTCTTATACTCGATTTATAAGCCCATATATAAAAGAAAAGAACAGCAAAAAAGAAATCAGAGCAGAAGAACAAAAAAAAAAAAAAAAAAACCCTAGTTCTACTTTTACTAATATACAAAAACAAAGTTTTTGGCTTAAACTTATTTTTAGGATGCACAAGTTCCGCTAAAATGCCCCAATTGAATTTTTTTAATTTCCTCCAATTTTATTTAGATATAAGATATGTGTATTTTTAAAATCAAATAAATGACGACACATGTTGCATATCATACTAAAAATGGGAGAGAATTAAATGATTCAGATTCCTTTCTGGTTAAAATATAAAATTAATTGAGTAGTTTGAAAATATGAGAGAGAATTACAGAGTTTGGGCTCCATTCCCGCTAAAATATAAAATTAATTGAATAGTTGGACCGCATATTTTCTTTCATAATGAAATGATGGACTCAAAATATAGATTCAATCGGTAAGCTATTACGCATATAATTATAAATATTTATTATGTAAACAAAAAGTAAATATAATATAAACTGCATTGATATGTGAATAAATAAAATCAAGATACAGAAATTATAGAGATCAAGGCCGGTGTTTAATTTTAACTTCAACTGTACATGCTTAAAGATAAAAGGCGGTGTTTAATTTTAACTTTAACTGTACATGCTTAAAGATAAATTTAACTCCTTTGCTGTGGTGTTTTGAAGGACAAAACTTAGGTGCTGTTCTTTAGATTTTTTTTTTTTTAAAAAATTTAGCCATGTGTCTACTTAATTAAAAAATACACTTTCGTCCCATAAGAAAAAATTCACATGGCAAAATTTTAAAATGAAAACCTAAGAATTTAAACCGAATTTATAATACATTACATAAAAGTAGCTTGCGCACGTGTGTGACTGAGCCCCACTTAAGTTGGTCCTCCCTTCCACAAAAGTAGGGTGCCCCGTGGGACCAACCACATGTCCAACATTAGGGTATACAAACCCATAAAATTTTTACAATCTTTCAAACGTTGGACGGTACATTTTCACTGCATTTAGAGTTTGTTTCAAAATAGCTTATTTAGTTGAAATTGAAATTTTTTTATTGAAATTATTATAAGTAAAGGTAAAAAGTAGTTGAAAGAGTACAGTGAGATTCATGAATAGTATTGAAAAGTGCAATGAAATCCATAAAAAAAAAAGTTAATTTTTTAAGTAATGCAACCTTACTCATATATAAAACACTTTTTTTTCTCTCAAAAAAGAAAAAGTAGGCACTTTTATATTCTAAATTAAAAAGTGAGTACTTTTGGATCAATTTTTTATGCACTTCTTGACACTTTTATATTCTAAATTATGCACTTTTATATTCTTCAAAGAGGAGAACACCACTTGCAATCCACCTCAAAGGACATACGGATCTCACCTTTATTTTGGCTAAAAGATAGCCAACCATCCAGTTCTTGAACCATATTATCTTGAAATTGACTTATTTATTAATCATATTAAAATCAAGTTGACCCATTTGACACAAACTTATAAAAATAGTAACGAATTTGTGGGTCAGGTCTGATATTGCCAACTCACTTTAACTTGACAAACTTTCACGTATCTTATCAATATTATAACTATGTACTGTGTTAGATTTATTTTTATATACGATAATAAAATCATCAAAATCAATATATGTTAGTTTCATATTCTACTATTTATATCAAACATCAATAATTAATTCATATTATTATAATATTAAAGTTTTTCTTAATTTTAGTAAGATTTTTCTATAGTTTGGATGATATCTTAATTTCATATATAATTTGTATTTATGTATTAATTATATATGTTAGATTTTACATAAGAGAAAATTATTTAAATTATAATAGTAGGACACAATAAATAATTTTTTATTTGTTTTTTTTCTTGAAAATGATCAAATTATACATGTTTCCTTATGTAAAATAACTCACTAACCCACGTGATATTGAACTTATGATTTGATGCCACCACTAGAGATGAAATGCCATTGGTGTTACAACCAATTAGCACTAATTATATTTTTTTTAAAATTATGAATAACATAATTATGTTACTAAATTGGGATATAATAAATGAAATAGTTGCGGGGTTCAAACTGGTAAGGTCTCTTGTCATCTAATAAGAAATTTGGGGTTTAAACCCTACTTACACAAAATCAAATTTGTGTTTAGATTTGATGATAAAGAGCAATTATAATTTTGTAAGTTTCTTGTAGTAAAATTGGTAGTACTTTTAACATTTTTCATATTGGATCTATAAAAAAATAAAATAAAGGGTAAATTACAAAGTACACTTCTAAAATTTGGGGTTATTTGGATTTTACACACTGAACTTTGAAAAATTAGATTTTGCACCTTGAAGTTTACATCCGTTAGCAAAAGTAGTCCCTCCATTAGTAGACTCTCCTACGAAGCTGTCAAGTGACACACCGGTGTTTGATTTGTAATTTTTTTTGCTACGTAAGTAGGTCTACTTTTTCTAACAGAGCTAAACTTCTAGGTATAAAATCCAAAATTTTAAACTTTAGGGTGTAATATCCAAGCAATCCCAAACGTTAGAAGTGTACTTTGCAATTTATCTCTTAAAATACGAAAAAGTTAAATTTTGCTTGAATGAATGTTATAAAGAGGTAATGTAATTCTATGGTAGGTTTGTTAAAATAAAAAATTATTAAGTTGTGTAATGTTGCAAAAAAATCACCCAGATGCAACTTAAATCTCACTTAATAAATTTCATGTTAATTGAATATCATTTATTATCTAATCCATAAACTCGTGTACTGCATATTTTATAAATACTTGAAATTTAAAAATCTTATGATGAAATAGTTATAATTTCTGATAATCTTGATATTTGTACACATGAAGAATATAACAAAACAATGTAATTCAAAGGTTGATTTTTCGAAATATTACTTAAAAAAGAAAAGAAAAGAAGGAATGATGTAACATCATAAAAAATTAGATCAAATGTAACTTGAACTTATTATCTTTGTTACATGTAAGACATGTCCGTAAATTAGAGTCCACACATAGATGAAATAAACCATGGTAAGTCTTTAAAAGTAACTTGAGTTAGTAGAGTTAACTCAAGTTATTCTGTTGGTGGAAACTTGTAGAATATTGTGGAAAATACTATTGATGAACAGTCGTCTTTCGTAAAGTGACTTCTTATGAGCCTATTTGGGAATTTGTCTGGGTACGTGTGCAAATGAATAGTAATCTTACAAAATTATATGTCTGATCTTTATGGTTCTGTCTGGATGATCTGTCTGGAAGCTATTCACGCATGCTAGTAAATAGTGATCTATCATAATTGTCTTCTGGAGAGTCTGTCTGAGTGAACTGTCTATTGTTCTGTCGGTCTTGTCATATGTCATAGGGATCCTGAGAGTCTTGGAATGCTTCTGGGTGAGTCTTGTAATTTGGAGAGGAGGATTCCATCATTGTGTCATCTTCATCATTTGAAATTTGTGATGCAACTTCAAGTAGTTGCTTCTTAAGCTGTCTTCTGTCTGAGACGGAGGCAAGCTGGCATTGAACTTGACTTTTCTCTAGAAGGAAATTAGAAGTTTCTATCTGGGAGGAAGAGGCCTTTTTCTGTAATTCTTGGCAAATGTGATCAAAATTAAAATTATTCCATCATTTTAATTTAAATTTTCTAGTAAGCATGGGGAAAGGATACTGGGGGTGTCTTTCTATCTTGTATTCCCATCTAATGATCCATGGGAGATCTGGAAACTTGTAAAAGAACTGAAAAAGATGTGGGAAATTCTTAAGATGTGGTATGTCTGGTTCTTTCTTGAAAGTCTCATAGGCTTTTAAGAGACTAGGAGGGAGAATTATAGCTTCAGGACCATAGGAATTCCACTAGTCAATGAACCATCTTGGTATCATTATGTCTTTCTTTCTATACATATCAAAATGGAAAAACCAAGTGTCTCTGTAAATATTATTTTGGAGTAGAAGGAACCTATCCCAAGCTTCTATATATTATAAAACTGAGGGTCAAAAAGCTGGGAAAAGTTCTTAGTGATCCAAGGTTGTGCTTTCCATTGGGAGGGGGTGAGGATCTGTTTTATGACTACTTTAGAGTAGCCAACTCTGTTTGGGTATTGGGAGCAAGGCATGTGTGTTACCAGGATTGAGTCTGTATCAACTAAAATAAACTCATAAAATTTCTGGTTCTTTAAAGTTTCTGTCTTAGGGTGTTCCCATCTCGGGGGTATAAGCTGTTTGACTAGGGAGAGAGAATCTGTTACGTGCTGATATTCTAGTCCAATCCATAGGATAAAATTCCAGAAATCTTTTGGGAGTTTAATACTGTGGTCTTCTTTTGGGGCTTGGGCTTCCTGAGAGGTAGAGGATCTGTATTTTGGTTGGTTAGAGGGAGAGGTTAAAGGGGGAAAAGAGGATGCAACTATGTTAAATGGTTTTTTTAAGGGAGGAGTTGATGGAGTTGAGGGCGAGGCATATGTCTGTTTGGTTGTTAGAGTGGGGCTTGGGTAGAGTGGTTCAAAGGGGTTTGGGCTACATGTTAATGGGGATATTTTTTGGGGTCTGTTTGAAGAGAAAGTAGGTGAGGTGAAAGAGGGACAAGGGAGGAATCTGCTAGGGGGAATCGGAGGAGCAGCATAAGACTGTCTGGTTTGGGTTTTGGGGAGTTGCTCTTATTTGCAGGGGAACTCTTCTTCCTTGTAGGAATTCATGAGTTAGGAAATCAAGAATCGAATTAGTTTCTCCTTTAATATATTCAATATCAAATTCAAAAACACTTAAAATAGCCTGTCATCTATCAAAACTCTGTTTGGAAACAAGATTTTGAACATCTTTCTGTAAAACTTCTTTAGCACTTTTACAATCAACTCGAATTAAAAACTTTTGATTAAAAAGATCATTTTGAAATTTTGAAACGCATAATATAATAGATAAAATTTCTTTCTTAATGGTGCTGTAATTCTGCTAGGTAGCTGACCAGGAGCTAGAATGGAATCTAACAATCTATTCCTTGGCATCATTTGCTACCCGTTTTAGGATTCCACCATAAACTATGTCAGAAGCATCTGTCTCAACAATTTTAAAAGTATTGGGGGAAGGAATAACAATACAAGGGAGTTGCTTAACATATTTTTTTAATCTATTTGATTATCATAGTATGTCTGTCTGTCCATGGAGGAGGATTCTTTTCTAGCCTTTTATACAAGGGTTTGCATATCTTTCTTAATCCTTGAAAGTAATCTGAAACATAATTTAGCCTGCCAAGAAATATCTGTAACTGGTTTTTATCTTTTATTTCATCTAGGAATTTATTTGCAAATTGAATGGCTTTGTCAATGGGGCTTAAGTTTCCCTTATAAATATTATGACCTAAAAATCGGATTTTATCTTGAAACAAATTTATCTTAGTGGCTGAGACAACTAATCCATTATGTTTAATTACTTTGACAAATATATTTAAATGTTTCCAATGGTCATTGATTGATTTAGAAAAAATTAAGACATCATCTATATAAACAATTAAAAATCTATAAAAGGTGTGAATATATCATTCATTATGTTCTGAAATTCACTAGGTGCATTTTTTAAACCAAAAGGCATGACATTCCACTCATAATGACCAAAAGGAACTAAAAAGGCAGTTTTATATTTGTCTTTCTTATCTATCTGTATCTGCCAAAATCCACTTTTCATATCAAATTTGGAAAATTTGGTTGCTTCATGAAGTCTGTCAAGTCAATCTTTCTTGTTGGGAATACGATATCTTATCCATTGTAAAGCTTTATTTAAAGGTTTATAATTTATAACTAATCTTGGAACTCCTCGTTCCAATTCTGCCTGTTTATTAACATAAAAAGCAGCACAACTCCAAGGAGACTTGTTTTTTCTGATTAAACCTTTAATTAAAAGATCTTCAATTTCTTTTTTATAGTGTTCTAATAACTCATTGTTCATTTGTATTGGTCTAGCTTTAGTAGGTATCTGCCTTTCATTAAAGTATTTTTCATAAGGTAGTTGTACTATATGTCGGTGCCTATGCCAAAAAGCAGTAGGGAGATTAGAACAAATTTTTGTCTCAATTTGTTGCCTAAATACTTTTATTTTATGATTTAATATGGGATCTGTCAATTGATCAACAATTCTTTCATATCTTATTTCTAACTTTAAAGATAACAAATGTCTGTTTTTCTTGTAAATTCTTTCTTTATCAATTTCTTTTATTATGGTAGTATTATCTAGTGAATATATTTCTTTTAGAATTGGTGGTAAAATGAATTTAAAAAGTATGTCTTTTCCTAACACATTAGTTTTATTCCTTTGTATATTGTTAAGAAGGGATAAAGTAAGGCCATAAAGGGATTTCCTAAAATAATTTTAGAAGAAAGGTCTTTAATTAAAACAAAAACAATTTCAAAACATATTCCATCATTACACATGTGAACATTAGGTATTTTGTAATTAATTATGAGCTTTTTCTCCATTAGCCTAAGTTAATCTTTTAGATGATTTTTCATAATACTTTAAAGGCATTAGTCCTTCTTGTATACAATTCATGTCAGCACCTGTGTCTATTAAAGCAATTTCTGTTAAAGAAAACTTTTTATTAATTACTAAAGTGATTTCTGTATGCCATTTTTGAAAAATTACTCTGTCAATTAAACTCAAGAAATTTTGTCTATTGTGAGCATCTTTTTCTAGTGAAGGGGGGTCTATCATGGGTTTAGAAAATTCTTTCAAATTTATTATTTTTGCAATGTTTTGTTCATTTATGTCTGTGGAATTATCTTCTTTCATTTCTTGTTTTACCATTTTTGCTTATGTCATTAAGTCTTGTAGATTTACTGGTTTTATATCTACTCCATCTTGTTTAATTTTTGTCTTTTCCTTCTTATCTTTTTCTTTCTTAGCTTTTTCTCTTTTTCCACATTCCATAACATGGTGTCCATATTTCCTACACATAATACAAGCAATAGGTACGTTTATAGAATCTTTCAATTTTAGTAAATAGTCTTTTTTAGCTTTTAAGTAATTAGGTAGATTATCTATCAATTTCATTATTATGTCTTTTTGTTTACTTTTTCTTTTATTGATCTTGAGTGGGTTGGTTGATTTTAGTTCTTCCTTTTTTGTTACTTGGTCTGTCTCTTTCTGTTTAACGTTAAATATTCCCATTAATTCATTTATTACATCTTTCTCAAACTCTAATTTATTGATTTATTTAACAATTTTATTATGTTTATCACATTGTTTCTTAGTATGTCCATATTGTTTACATTTATGACAAATAATATTTCCAGTGTGTCTATCATTTTTCTCATTATCTGATGACTCAGTAGTATTTAAAACTGTAATGTCTCTTTTTTTGTCTATATCTAAAGGTGAATTTAAAATTTCTATCTTTTTAGTTAATTCTGCCAAACTATCATTTTGGGTATATATTATAGATCATTCAATTGATTTTAGTCTTTTATCAATTTTTTCTTTTAAACAATCATTATTGCTAGGATTATTATTTGTCCATTCTTTGTTGACTAGGCTATCATTTTCTTTCTCTTTCCTTATCATGTCTCTTTCTTTTTTTATGTCTTTTTCTATATCTAACTTTTTACGTAGAGTTTCTTTTGAGTTGGTTAGCTTAAGAGTACTATTGCATTGTCTTTCCATTCTTTCTATCATTTCTTTTACTATTCCTTTCTTTAACATTCCTTTTTCTTTGTCTTCAACAATTATGTCTAGCTTCTTCTTTTGTTTTGTTTCTATAGCACTCTTTCTTTTATCTTCTATACGTGTTGTTCTTTCCATTATTAGGTAATCTTTCTTATTATTATTCTTTTGTCTTTCTATGTCATCTTCTTCTTGCGTTTACCATTTGAGTGGAACCATTAAAGAGTGTTATTTTTTGCAATCAATGGTAAATGTAGATTTGCATTGATTTAAAAGAAATAAATTAATAGAAAATCCAAAAAATTAAAAAGAAATAGTCTAAGAATTAAAAATCCGTCCAGCGTGTCATCCTTTGGGGGGGGGGGGGGGGTTTTTTTTTTGGGTGAGATAAACGATGGAAACTCCAGTTTTCTAACTTTGCACACTTTGAATATTCAGAAGTAGGCCGGGCATGACTGGATGGGCTGGTGAAGCAATTAACTCAGGTGTGAAATTCAAACTTTAAAGTTTGATTGGTGTGGTTCGTCGGTGCACATCTAATTCACTGTTCATATGCCATAGCCATTTTTCCATCATTAGACCTTACTCTGAACTCTCTGCCTAATCATATTCAATTTTATAGAAAGAGAGATATGTGCTGCTACTAGTCCCTATTTTCACTTTGCTTAAGTTGGATTCCTTTCCCAACTTCATTCTAGTGGGCCTCCTTACGATTTGGTCTTTCAATATCCTAAGGAAAGTGTATTCCTTGTTACTCCCAATGGTTTATTCTCATTGCAGGGTCTAGTTTTCTTTTTCTTGGTTTTGACTTTGAGTTTGTGTCTACTTTCACACAAACGGAAAAATAAAAGGGAGAAAAAAAAATATTTTATTGTTTGTCAAGTTTTATGGAGCCCTTAAATAGGCCTCTAAGTTTGTATACATTTTTTAAGAATTATTCCATCAATAAAAATTCAGACTTTTGTCTATTATTTCTCTAGTGGATTCTAGAACCCTTTCTCCTTATGGATTCAAAGACCCTTGTGGATTCAAGAAACCCTTGTGGATTCGAGGTTATTTTTAGAAGTAAATGTGTTTTGTTTCTTATTTTCTAGAAATATACGTGTTCTACTTCTTGATGCTTTCGCATCTCACATCATAATGTGTACTGATGGTGAACTAAAAATCGGACTATCTCTAGTTCGTCCATAGAGTTGTCCAAGACCAGAAAGATCATCCAAGACCAGAAGGGTCGTCCAAGACCAGAAGGGTTGACCAAGACTAGAAGGGTCGTTTAAGACCAGAAGGGTCGTCTAAGACCAGAAAGGTCATCCAAAACTAGAAAGGTCGTCCAAGACCAGAAAGGTCATCTAAAACCAAAAGGGTCGTCCAGTTCCAGAAATGTTGTTCAAGACCAGATGGGTCATCCAAGACCCGAAGGGTCGTCCAGCTTATGAAGTAACCTAGATGACCACCCAACACTTATAGATTTTCAGAGTGAATTTCTACCCAAAGCTTATAATTCGGACCACATTCTACTATTTTGAATTGTGGGCGAATTCCTTATTCTTCGCCTAACTTTTCACTAAGTTCTTAGCTTCTCATAGCAATTGTAGAAGTTAAGTCTGAACCTTCTAACTTCCACCCACGTTGGGGAAGTTACTAAACAAGTAACCACTCCAAAACTCACTTAAAAGGATTTAGCCATATCATTCAAGGTAAGTTTTAACAACCCCAAAAGTTGGAATTCTTGAGTTCTAGAGGGAAAACTAACTTAAGCATTGGAGGGTTCTTGGCCAATTCACCCCGGTCACCTTTGATCTTGTATTTCTTTCTTTTCAGGCCTTCCAAGGAACCACTAGCCCATTGAAGCCTGGAGCATTCAGCCAACTGATTTTCTATGCATCATCAATTGGCGCCGTCTGTGGGAAGGATTAAATTTGCATTTTGCAAATCATCTTTAAGGCTTCATGGTTAGGACAAGATTAATGGCCACTAGTCCAGGCCACCAGGAGAGTGGGAATGCTTTTAGTTATCCTAACTGTGATCGCCAGTTAGCACCTATCATGCAACCGCCTTCCATCCAACAAATGCAATCCATGGCAGCCGCCATCGTAGAGTTAACCCGTCAGAACCAAGAGTTAACTAGGGAGATTAATCTAAGGAGACAACGTCCTGAAGGATATGGAAGGACAAGCCCAGAGTCAAGAAGATAGAGGAGAAAATACGAAGAGCGAGAATCACTTAAGGGGAATCGTTTCACGTAGGGTACCACACTTAGAGAAGGAGATGGATCAAATGAGGAAAGCCATGAACGAGATGAGGGAGAACATAAGAAAGATGAATCACATAGATGATTTAGTTCATCGAATTGATTCCCCTTTCATCAATAGTCATCCCCTACCTTCTAAGTTCAAGATGCCTTCCTTGGACTCATATGATGGAACGCGCGACCCATGTGATCACATAGCAACTTTCAAGACCACAATGCACCTTCAAGGAATTCCAAATAAGATAATGTGTAGGGTTTTTCCAACCACCCTTAAGGGGCTAACATGAGTGTGGTTTAGTAAAATACCTCCAAATACTGTTGGTTTTTTTTGAGGAGTTGAGTAAGTTGTTCGTCAACAATTTTATTAGAGGACAAAGCCATAAATGCTCATCATCCAACCTGTTGACCATAGAACAAGGAGAAAATGAGAGCTTGTAGTCCTTCATCACTCGCTTCAACAGGGAAGCCCTGACAGTAGATGAGATGGATGACAAGTTGCTATTGGTAGCCTTCCACAATGGAGTTAGTTCGAATTTATTCATCCATAAACTTTATGATCAGGAACCACAAACCATGGCTAAACTCGTCCATTCAGCCCAAAACTTCATGAATGCAGAGGATGTGATCATTGCCAAGAAGAAGAAGAAGAGAGCAAAGCGAATGGAAGCTGATCTCCCATGCCATCTTGACCAAGGCCCTTGACCAAAGAAGGCACGGACGGGAGAGAAGAAAAACAACAGGAAGGCAGGTTCATCTTCAGGAAGGAGTCAGCATTACACGGCCTTGAATGTTCCACTTGATCAAGTGCTTATACAAATCAAGGATGACCCGTCCTTGAAGTGACTAGAGAAGATGAAGGGAGATCCTAATAAGCGCAATAAGAACAAGTATTGTCGCTTCCACAGGGACCACGGGCATGACATGGATGAGTGTTATGACTTAAAGTAGCAGATAGAGAATCTTATCAGGTAGGGAAAGTTGAGGAATTTTCTTGGATGAGATCATAAAGATGAGAAGTTGAAAGGAAAGGTAGAAAAGCCATCACGGCCCCCACTTGGAGAAATAAGAGTTATTGTAGGAGGAACTTCAGCAAGGCAATCTTTCAAGTCAAGAAAGATATACCTGAAGGTGGTGCAGAATATCTAACTCTTTGGACAACCACCAAGGACGAAAGGGGCAGACGAGGAGAATGAAGAGCAACTTCATCTTAACCTTCATCTAACAGATGAGGTAAGGATGGATGCAGAGCAGAGGACAACAAGATATAAAAATCTTATGGCTAGACAATATGATGCAATGGTGAAACATAGGTGTTTCAACATTGGGGACCTCGTCCTAAAAAGGGTCTCTTTGGCAACCAGAAACCCGGCTCATGGAAAATTGGGGCCTCATTGAGAAGGACCCTAAAGGGTTATCAATTGCAAAAGACAAGGATCATACTACTTGGAAGCCCTGGATGGACGAAAGCTAAAGCACCCTTGGAATGTTGAACATCTAAGAAGATACTATCAGTGAAGGATAAGCCTGGACGAGCATCATCATGGACGAAGTTGGAGCTATGTGTTACTTCCCTTATATTTATTTATGTTTATTGCTAGTACTACATGTTTTTAATATTTTAACTCCCTAAAAAGTGCATTAGTTTCTAACTTTTGCACTGTTTATGGAAAAATTTGTGATGGACGAAGTCATGGACTTAGTTTGTTTGTACATAAGTATTTTTAATTCCCTAAAGGCACTAGCTTCTAAGCATGTTCCATGCTTGTAGACGATGTTTATGTTGTGTATATACAGTTTGGATTCCCAATGTATAAAATGTTGTGTGAATTCCTAATTTTCATGTTGTTTTCATTCAAACTAATCCACAAGAAGGCTAAAAGCCAAGACGAGTAAAATCTTTGGACACAAGGATGTAACGTTTATAAGCTTTCCTTAAAATAAGGATAAAGCAAAGAAAAATAAACCTAAGGTGTATTCGTCTAATCAATGTATGAGGTAAAACCTAAGGTATATTCGTCTAACCAATGGACGAGGAAAAACGTGCACGTAAAAATATTCAAAATCCATAGATGAATTTGACCAGCCAAATAGTCCAATCTTTGGACAAGTAAATGCTGGCAATGTCTTGCCCAAATACGAGTAAAGGACTGTCCAGCCTATGGACAAGGGATAATGCAAGCTATAAGTCAAATCTATGGACGAATAAAGCTAGCAAAAGAAATACCATTCATAGACGAGTTATACTTGTAAAATTTAAAGAATGGTAAAAGTGTTGAACATAAAAAATTATTCTAACATGGACAAGCTAAATGCCTTCATGAGTGGATGGACCACACTTAAAAACCATAAAAAACAACATCGATGATGTAAACAAAGGAAATTCATTCATATAGTTAAGACGAGATAAAATGTCTTATAAGTGGACGGACCACACTTAAAACCATAGAAATAACATCGACGATGTAAACAAGAGAAAATTTGTTCGTACATAAAGCATATAACATGTTCAACACCAAATGAAGAATGAAAATGGAAGTAAATATTCATTCATAAAACATAATAAGGGTAGACGACCATCATCCAAAAACCCTTAAATTATGCATGCCAATAAAGGCAGTTGTATATGTTATCGTACGTCCATACATTTGGACGAGAAGATTGTACTTGGATAAAACTTAAAATAAGCCCCCCCCCCCCCNCCTTTCTGGTCCTGGATGACCCTTCTGGTCTTGGACGACCCTTCTAGTCTTGGGTGACCCTTCTGGTCTTGGACAACCCTTCTGGTCTTGGACGACCTTTTTGGTCTTAGACGACCCTTCTAGTCTTGGACGACCCCTCAAATTGTGCTACATGTCATGATCTCATTGACCAACATATTATGTCGATTCAATTACCAAGGAGATTGCCACGTGTCAGCTTCTGTTGGTCCACGTCAACCCGTTGACCCTCCTTAGAGCCTATAAATAGGTACAATCTCACTCTTGCCCTCTCATTTTTCTGATATTTTCCTCTGCCATCTTGTCCAAGAGCCTTGTCTAGTCATCCTCGTCCTTAGGCTTTCTTCAGGTACTTCTTTTTCTTCGTCCTTAGGTTTGCCTTAGAAAATTCTGTATTTTCCTATCATGTCTTCGTCTAGTGGTAGTACTGTGAGAGAGATAGACAAGTATCAGGATGAGTCCAATGGTAGTAGTAGCTTTAGTTCCTAAGACGAGCATTATTTGTCTAGGGTTCCTCGAGTTCCTTTGGAGGTCTTCCAGGAAGAGATGAGGCAGAAGGCAACTTCCAATTCTAGAGCTAGCTCGTCTAAAAGGGCTAAATCATCCAGGACTCCTTCTCAAGATGAGGAGGAGAATGTCATCTATAGTTGATTAGGGGTTGTAGCTCTTCTGATAGGTTATGGAAGACGGAATTTTTCTTCTTCTTTGGAAATTAGGCTGGGGACCCAATTGATGTAAATAGAAATCCCGTCCCTCCTTTTACTAGTGCTCTAGGTCATCTTCGTCCTGAAGTCGTGTTTTATTTGAAGTTTACTTTGTCTTTTCATTTGCTCTTTCCCTCGTCTAACAATTCTTCTCCTCCATGCAGTTGTTACTTGTCCACACTTAGAAGACTATAGTAAGAGCTCATCGTTATCCTAATAGGTCCTTCTGTAATATGGCAACGCTACGTCATCTTGAGCCCATAGAGGAGAATCTTATTCACGAGGAGACTACTCATAGAAGTAAGAGTCATCTTTCAAATTTTTTTTTCTTAGTCGTCTAATTCTTCATGCATTCTCCATTATAGGGCTAGCCACCATGAAGGAGAACAAGGGTAAGAATGTTGCCAATGGGACTGAGGAGGAGGAGGAAGTCCAAGTCCTCTAGGACAAACCAATTCCTTTGGTCGTCCAGAGCCCCACCATCCAACCTTATGCTGGGAAGAGGAAGGGTGTCTCTAGAGATGTGGACCTTGGAAGTCTTCCTAGTCATCGACATCTAAAGAAGGTTAGAATTGACAAGGCCCCTTCTAAGACCCCCTCGTCCAAGGCCCCCAAATCCAAAGATGCGACAGCATACTTGGAAAACTTGGCTGTGAACTTGGTCCTTTCTGAAGTTTCTCCTTCAGCCATCCAGACTGAAACTTTTCATCCTTTTGTTGGTAGACATTCTTGCAAGACTCATCCTTCAACTCTTGTTGAGGCTTCTCCTACATTGGTGTTGGATGAAGGCCATGCATTTTCTTTTTTGATTTTTTTTAAGAGAAAATTTCGAACTTTTCCTCGTCCATCCCTATGTCAGGCGATGGTAAAGTGGTAATTGAATCGACATAATATGTTGGTCAATGAGATCATGACATGTAGCACAATTTGAGGGGTCGTCCAAGACTAGAAGGGTCGTCTAAGACCAAAAAGGTCGTCCAAGACCAGAAGGGTTGTCCAAGACCAGAAGGGTCACCCAAGACTAGAAGGGTCGTCCAAGACCAGAAGGGTCATCCAGGACCAGAAAGGTCATCCAAGACCGAAAGGGTCATCCAGGACTAGAAGGGTCGTCTAGGACTAGAAAGGTCATCCAAGATCAAAAAGGTCATCCAGGACCAGAAAGGTCGTCCAGCTCATGAAATGCCCTGATCACCACCCAACACTTATAGATTTTCAGAGTGAATTTCTATTCAAAGCTTATAATTCAAACCACATTCTACTATTTTGAAGTGGGGGCAAATTCCTTATTCTTCGCCTAACTTCCCACTAAAATTTTAACTTCTTATAGCAGTTGTAAAAGTTAAGTCTGAACCTTCTAACTTCCACCCCACGTTGTGGAAGTTACCAAACAAGTAACCACTCCAAAACTCACTATAAAAGGACTCAGCCATATCAATTTAAGGTAAGCTTTGACAACCCCAAAAGTTGGAATTCTTGAGTTCTAGAGGGAAAACTAACTTAAGCATCGGAGGGTTCTTGGCCAGTTCACCCTGGTCACCTTTGATCTTTTGTTTCTTTCTTTTCAGGCCTTCCAAGCAACCACTAGCCCATTGAAGCCCAGAGCATTCAATCTATTGATTTTATGTGCATCATCATGTACAACTCAACATTTATTAAAAGAAAAAAATTATGGTTGATTGTAAAATAGAATAAATAATACTAAATTTCATTTAAATTATGGGCAGTATACTTTTAAATATTTTTGAGAGATTTTCAACCTATCAGGCTAAGACACCAATTGGTATTTAGTGTAGGCGGCATATTATAGAATAAGCTCCAACTTGCTCACAAGCTACTTTACCCATCTTGGAAATTTATTTACAAACTTACACAATTACATATTTAATTTATTTAATACATTTTTATATATGCATATATATAATATTTTAATCTAAATTTTTGTTTATAAATCTATAATTTATTTAATATTGAAGATGTTTGACTTTTGATTGACTTTATAATATTAGTAAAGCTTTGGAAATCTCACAATTTCACATTTATAATATATATATATATATATAAACTTTCATTAGAATTTTGGTATGATATATATATTTTATTTAAATAATAAAATATTTAATTTTATATACAAACATATTCATAATAAATATCTATGAATAATTTATAATTACTATAATTATCAAATTTCATATCTAAACTTTAATATGTTGTGCATTATAAGGATAACCAACTATGAACTTTTTTTTTTTTTTTTTTGAGAAGAACCAACTATGAACTTGATTCATCTCTCAGTTGAGAATAAATTTACTCGTAAACATGTTTACCACATAAATTACAGCCTAGCCTCAGCTCCTAAGAAGTTGCCAAGAATTTCTGTTTTCACATATTAATTAACGAAACCGCTGTGAATGTGATAGCTCATATTTTCTTGAGTGGTGTGCCTTTGGTTTTTAGCTTTTAGGTCAAAAGTCATATTATTTTCTCTCTCTTTTTTGTCCTGTATTTTCGTTGTGGTGGGATCGGTTTGATCACATCATTTCTCTTTCTTTTTGTGCCTTTTTATCTTGATTGGTTGCTAACATTGTATTGTTAAAAATTTCGTATTTGTAGTATGAATAAATTATAAGTACTAATTTGATATCTTGAGAATTTATTTATAAACTTACACAATTTAGTATTAAATTTATATAAATATATTTTTATATATGTATACATGTAATGTAACATAAAATATTATATACATTTAAATTTTTTATTTATTTATAAATATATTATAATATTTGAGCCGGTGTGCCTTTGTCAATTGCTTATTTGCTAAAAGTTTTACTTTTTATCTCAATTATATTTTTATTTTATTACTATAAATAATCTAATTTTTAGCTAGTTTTCATAAAATAAATTAACTTTTGATAAATATCATATAAATGAAAATAAAATACCAAAAATAAGCAATTATCAAACAATCACTTGATATTTATAGTTGAGTATAAACTTAGGAGTAAACATTGCCGGATAGTTTACAGAGGAGCCTGAACTCATCAAGAAGTTGCCAGGAATTTTCTGTTTTCGCTTGAATGCAACCGGTATGAATGTGATCAATGATGGCTCATATTGCGTGGTTGGGTCGTATCGTTTCTTTGGTTTTGGGTCAAGAGCCATATTATTATTTTTTATTTGGATTTTCATTGTGGTGAGATCCGGTTTGGTCACATAATTTCTCTGTTGTCGGTGCCTTTTTTTATTTTGATTGGTTACTTGTGCTTTTTATTGATGGGTTGTTTCCACTTTCCGCCTAAACCTCCATGAATTTCCACTTTCCACTTTTACTTGTGCTTTTGGAGATGCTCTTACAAAAAGTAATCCAACTATGCAATTCACTCATTTATCACAAATCTACCTTCCCATGATAAACAATTTTGGCCGTCCAACTCAGGCCCTTTTTCAGTCTAGGTTGTCTTTCGATTCCTTAAATAAAATAACCACAATGATAAGTGTTACCAGATTACAAATGGAAATAGATGAGAGGACTAATATAAAAGAAAATCAAATATGAAATATAAAAGATTAAAATAAAATAACAAAAAATTTAAGTACAACAATTATATTTTAATATATTATTTATGGTGAAGAAAAGTAATGGGAAAGAAGGGAAAGACACAAGGAAAAAAAAGTTAGAAGCTCCTGTCAGTGATTCTTTGGCACTTTCCTAGTAAGAACTCAAAAGATTCGTTCCACATTGTGGATCCAGAATTTTTAAAAAGCTAAACATCAATAATTGTAAAGCCAACGAATCGCTTAACGTTGATGATCAAGAGGTTTGGAAAATTGCTGCACCAATCTTTTGAGATTTTTCAGCTTAAATTGGAAGCGTAGTATAAATCTCACAAATATAGCTGTATACTCAATTTTTATACATACATTTTGGCAAGATACACATGTAAAATTAAACCCTTTTTTTTTTGAGATGCAAACACACACACACAAAAGGGAGAAGGAATGAATTCTAACACAATGTCACACCACAAACTCGGCTCAAAAGCCAATAAAAAAAACCATATAGTGTTTTAATTTAACTTGAATATATTAATTTGTCAATGTAGTATTAGGTGAAAATAACCTTGGAGATGTTCAACGCCAATGAGAAAAACCATATAGTGCTTTTGTTTTTCAAATTAAGGTGGGAATGATATGTGAACACCAACGCAATTCTTTGTAGTGAATTATCTTTGGCTCAAATGGCATTTAAATTGGATTGTGGATTTGTGGATTTAATAGACATTTTATGCATATGTATTTTTCTGAATAAAAAAGAAAAAAAAACTATATTTTTCTCCCTTTCAATTGAAATCTCAAAATCTCATTATTGGTTACATCTTTCTTTATTTTCGTAGAATGTTAGTATAATTTATATGGCCTAGTTCATAGGTGCCCAATTCTTTTGGATAAATTTTGTATTTATCTCAAGAATTGATAATTAATTTTTTTGTACTCACCTAACGTGTAATGAAATATTTTCTGTTTATATCAGGATTTGGTTCAAAATATCTCTTTGCAGTGATTTTACATAGGAATTGTATTCATAGAAAACTAAAAAAATTGTAATATACATGTGATTTTATATATTGTCATCCTAATTTTATTTTTGGTCTAAAAAACATGCCCCACTAAATGTTCAGTCATTGGAAGATTCACATTGGCCTTCCTAAAATTTCATCTCAATTTTAGAAAAAAAATACTTATATTTTCTAATTTAACTAACTACTTTTTCAAAACATTTATATTTGATTCTCTTTCCTCTTATGCATTAAAATATTATTGTTTATTTATTTTTATTATTTCTCTCACTTTTCAAAACATCAATTTTTCTTTATTTCGGTTACTAAAAGTCTGAAACACAAAAAAGAACAAAATAATTGTTTGAGGGAATGAACCAGAGTACATCAAGTTATCTATTTCATTATTTCTCTCACTTTTATTTATTTGTTTATTTTTATTTTCCTAAATTGGTCTATCACCCTATTTTAGGGAGCTGGATGAGAATGCTCAGTTTAGACTTGATCCGGCAGACTTGTAAGTTGTATCCCGTTCTTCAATATTCTTTTCCTTTTACATATAAAGTTTGTGCATGAAGCATTATATCTTAATGGAAGGTAACTCAAAAAAGAATATTGGATTGTAAAATACAAAACATTTAACCATAGATTCATTAGGTTTGGTGGGTGATGACACCAGAAAACTGACCAAAAATAGGATTCTGTGAGTAAGTGAAATGGAGAGATATCTTTCTTTCTTTCTTTCTTTTTTTTTTTTTTTTTTTTTTTTTTTTTTTTTTTTTTTTAAGATTTTCTTCATATCTAACAACGTAAAGGGTGCCTAATATCTAAAGTTTTTGAGCAGATAAGTTCAAATTAGTTTAATTGGTAAAATTTTTATTGTGGAATAAGAAATTTGAGATTCAAATCTGCTTACACAAAAAATAATTGATATATTGATATGATAATAAAGAACAATTATTAAGTAATAAATTGAAATTCTATCATATTTATTAAAAAACTAAAGTCAATGAGCAAGAAAAGAAACTCTCTTCCGTTGAGGTCCTTTTTAAAGACTTTTCCTACTCTACTTTCCTTCATTTCATTTGTCCTCTGAATTAGTTTTCACTGCAGCTTCTGTATCATCAATCTTCACCATCTCATCTTAGTTTTATTTTGCTCCACTTCTCCAAAAAAACAAAAAAGAGTTTGATACTTTCTACTATATACCATTTATTTTCGTTGTAATCATCCTCTTATTAGTTTGGTTTTGCTTTGCTCCGGTTCTTTGAAAAACATATATATATATATATATTGTAAAGAATGAGATTTTCCAGTTCTTAATTTTCGTTGCAGTCTTTTGTGTTATTATCCTGTAGTTTTAGTTTTACTTCGTTTTACTTTGCTCCACTTCACCACCAAAAAAGAAAAAAAAAAGAAAAAAGAGAGAGAGAGAGAGAGTTACGTATTTTCAACTTGTCACCGCTGCTCTCATTTACTATAGCAACTATCCCTGATCTGCGAAGTCAAAGGAGTAGAAGAGAAAACTGCTAAAAAAAGTGGTACTTCCTTTTAGTTTTGTTGCTTTTATTTTGTCCTTGCTTGTTCTTCTTCGCTTATGCTGTCCTTTATTTCTCAATTTGATTTTTTATTGCAGTTTGTTTCTCTGATTTACCCTTTTTTTATATAAATTTTAATTTTAATTTGCTCTACTTATCAAGACTTGTAAGAAAGGGAAAAGAAGAAGGTATCATCAACTGTTTAGTTTACTGATATTCAGCAAAGAGACTGTCCGAGTGGAAAAGAAGCTGCTCTTGAAAACAAGGTACCTTCTTTTTTCTTTTTTCTTTTTTCTCATTTGTCCTTCCACATGGTTCTTGCTTTATTGTGGTTATAAATATTTTTGTTTCTTTTTGTCGGAGTAATTGTGGTTTTAAGTTTTAAGTTTTCCTTCTCAAAAAAAAAAAAGTTTTAAGTTTTAATCTATACTACTAGGCTTTCTCTGTTTGAATTCCTTAATTTTGATGCCTAAAATACCCTCCAATTTACCAGTTTGTAAAACTTAAATAATATAATTAAACATGTAAAATTACTAATTTAAAGACTCCTAAATTTTAGTTAAATTTTAAAAAACAGTTT
This sequence comes from Quercus suber, assembly GCF_002906115.3. Taxonomy (NCBI): domain Eukaryota; kingdom Viridiplantae; phylum Streptophyta; class Magnoliopsida; order Fagales; family Fagaceae; genus Quercus; species Quercus suber. The sequence goes on along the minus strand of NW_027069586.1, from coordinate 1,188,056 downwards.
ATCTGACCTCTATCCATCTCAATCCTCACGTCTCATATTTTATACAAATTCACCAAAATAAAAAAAAATAAAAAAAAACTTATAAAAAAAATTTGCTACATAACAAGCAAGTTAGGACTGCAAAGGAGGTCCACAATCAAATTATAAGTAAAAAAAAAAAAAAAAAAAAGAAAAAAAAAAAAGAAGGTAAACCACTCAAATTAATCTTTCTTTTTGTTATTGACATTTGAGTTATTATCATGTGATCCCCAAATACTTGACAGGTAATTGTCAATAAATTGTAATTCTCTTCATATACACTAAAGTTACGAATTTTTTTTAATTCTTTAATTTCTTGAATTTTTCTTCATCTTTTAATTTATACTAGCTTTTTAACCCGCACTCTGTGCGGGAACCTTTTTATTTATATTTATTAGAAAGAAATTTTTTTAATAATATTTAAATACACTTTTACCACATACTGACAACCAACACATATCTCTATTTACAAATCTAATTACAAACACCATAGGAAGATACCAAAAACTAATTTAACCAAATCTAACTCAAATATCTAAATCTAAAACAATCCAACCAAGTGCATTTGAAGATGTAAATTCAGCATCAGCTACCTTTTTTTCCTTTTGAATTCCAATGTGCCTCTACATTGCTTTTTGTGTGGTTATGTGCTCAATGCTCATTTCATATCTCAATTGTTCTTTTTGTTCTTGCTCCTTTCCAATCGTCCGAATATTGTTTCCCTTTCTTATTTTCAGACTATCATGTCCCTCTTGTGAGGAATAAATATAGACCTTTGTAGATTCCGTTCAACCCCAACATTTATATACTGCACAAAGTAAATTTATCTTAGAAGCTTGATAAGAAACTATAAAATTTAAATAAATATAAAGTGATATAAACCACAGTTTGATCATAATCTACAGTAAACAATACACCAATTGTTTTTATTTATTTATTTATTTATTATACATAGATTCATTGCGTTATTGAAAGTGTATGGGGGAGTTGTAATAGCAGGGCAGAATATGAAATTGCAAAAAGTGTACCCATATCTCCTTGCAATCAAAATCTATTGCAAGTTGGACTACAAATTTGGTTATACAAAACAAAGTAAGTTTTCTTATACATTCACAAACTTATATGCTTCTAATTCAAGGAAAAAATTCAAGTAATTAAAACATAATTAAAAAAATATAACAATAAAGAAATGTTAGATCCAAATGGAAGTTTCCATACAAAAAAAAAAAAAAAAAAAAAAACCTTAAGTAATACATGAATATTAACAAATGTTCAAAGTCCTATAAAAGCTCAAATCTCTTAAAACAATACACCAATATAAGAAATTTGAGTGGTTTATTCTATCTAGGCACAAAGTTAAAAGTAACCTCCAACTTTTTATAGCTTATCCAGACCTTCAAATGCTTTAATATGTCTATAAGTCTCTCATTAAGCTCTCTGATCCGTTCAACCTCACCCTTTGATATTTCAAAATAAATATATGCCTGTCATTAAACAAATAAATGCATTATTACTATCAGTTTTCTCAAAAGTAACATACTCAACATGCTTTAAAAAAAATGCTAAAGCTTTATTACATTCTAGTCAGATTAGAATATTAGTAACCAAAAAAAAAATGGTTGTTGCATCTACAAAATTTTGATATATCAAGTGAAAAAATAAATCAAACAATAAGACAACCCCTATATAGGGCACATAAATAAATGAAAGAAGGAATATATTCTGTAATTAGAAAACCAAAATATCAAACTGTGGTCTGTAATCAATCATAGAAACAATCAGTAAAAGTCCAAGTTCAATACCACTGCCACCACCAAATCAGTAAAAATCTCCAAGGTAAGATCACATTCACAGACCCACAATTTTTTTACGAATATACTTTCAAAAACACCGAGCCACCTCTAAATCAAACCCAAATTCACTGAACTAACAATTCATTCTCAGTGACAAATTAAAAATTTTGTAAAAATTCATTCTCAGCATTCCTAGCTACTTGGTAACTGAGAGCTCATGCCGCCAAAAATCAGAAAAAAGAAATAACATTTCTACAGGAAATTGATCCAATGGTTTCCTATAGACTAATTTTCATGTGAGAATAGCAAGTTTGTCATGTTGATAATTTCATCTTGCATGATGATAACTTCATCTTGTACTCTTCATGCATATTAAGTCCTAAAACACTTGTCACAACCGCTATAAAGCCATTTTAGGACAATTGATGCCTAGATGAAGATGTTCAGCATTATATTTGTGACAGATGAGAAAGGCATAGTGATGGTGAGGAAAACACAATGATCCCATCAAAAGAGGGATTTTCCTTGGAACATAGTTTTCCCTCCAACTCACCATATGGCATTCAATTGATCATCCACATGTGATCAATTTAATAGTCAAGTTACTTGATTAAATATTGCTTAACATGTCATGTGATTAAAGTACATGTGTTTAATCATCTAAATGCCATGTAATTGGTTGGAGGAGATTTCTTCAAACCAATTTAAAGGAAACCGTTATTTTACTTGGAACCCTCATGTGTTGCTTTTAGCAAAAGACCTTTGTATAGAGCACCTGGCAATTGAAAGGGTGAGATACCAGCCCCATGAAATATGAATTGGCTACACTGATGCCCACCAGAAATCTATAGCATCATGTCCATACACAAAATTCTAGTTTGCACCTCACAAAAGTGAAAAGTCTAATAATGTCAAAAGAATCTAGTTCCTGTTCATTAAAGAGCACATATTTAGCATTCTCAAATCCGATCAAATATATGGTTTGCTGCTTACAGAATCTAGTTATGGACATCAGATGGTGTTAGATTTCACATACGTTGTCGCAAAATGACTTGAAATATGAAATAAAATAAAAAATAAAAAAAATAAATAAATAAATGTCTTCTCTTCCCCTCCTTCTGTTTCTGTTTGAGGCATAAATGGAGGACCTTACTCATTGGAGCATGATTGGTCTGGGTAAAGAACATGGTGGTCTCTACTTCCTGCAGCAAGACTAAAAGTCAGATATGTTCAAATCAGTTGTTTCTTCTGTATTTTTCATATAACACCGATGTTAACATTACTCTGGGGGAGATAGTTTATTCTCTCTAATGCCCCATGATTCAGAGAGGCCCGACTACCTCAAATTAGTCAGAAATATTGTTCCCGATTAATTATTTCCTGTTTTGGGTTGATATGGGTGGATTTCGCAGTTTTTTTATTGAATCAAAGTTGTTTCATTTGGTGGTTGAGGAAGGGGGGAATTTTTTCTCCCTTAAGATATTTGAAAGGGGGAAGTATTTCATGCAATCAGTTTTTATGGGTAGGAATGCAGCACGTTGGCTTATGCAAAGCTTGGAACACACGGTGATTGGGGTTAACCCCAAACACTTCTTCACGCTCAGGGAAGGTGACACCGCATACACAGTGCAACGGGGTTCTAACTCGTGTGGGCAATATCTGTTAGTAACAGAGTTAAAAGTTGGCGGGATGAGAAGATCGATCATTATTCCTGCAGGTAAGGCACAGCAAGGTTGGAGGGTCTTTGGAATTGAAGTGGATATGGTCTACTCTTCGACGGTTCGGGGATTGGGTCCGGATTGGGTGTCTTGGAAGCCAGCAAGGGGTAGAGGTTTTGAGGTTAGAGGATTCTATCTTTCTTTCTACCCTCCTACCATCTTATCCTTCCCTTGGAAGATGATTTGGAAATCGAAGGTTCCTCCAAGGGTAGCTTTCTTTTCTTGGTCTGCTTCCTTAGGTAAGATTTTAACAACAGATAACCTTCGCAAACGACGTGTGCTAGTTCTTGATTGGTGCTATATGTGTAAGAAGTGTGGGGAGTCAGTGGATCATCTTCTTCTTCATTGCCCCATTGCTTGTGAGTTGTGGTCGTTGGTGTTTTGTTTGTTTGGAATTCATTGGGTTATGCCTCAGAAGGTTATTGAGTTGTTTGAGTCTTGGAAGGGTAAGTTTGGTCGACATAGAAATTTTGAGTTGTGGAGAATTGTGCCCCATTGCTTGTTATGGTGTATTTGGCGCGAAAGGAATGCTAGAAGTTTTGAGGGATGTGAACGCTCTATGTTAGAGATTAAGTCTTTCTTTTTACACACTCTCCTCGATTGGAGTGTGGT
>NW_027069586.1:1156782-1180257 GCF_002906115.3 Quercus suber | reverse complement strand
TGGTCTGCTTCCTTAGGTAAGATTTTAACAACAGATAACCTTCGCAAACGACGTGTGCTAGTTCTTGATTGGTGCTATATGTGTAAGAAGTGTGGGGAGTCAGTGGATCATCTTCTTCTTCATTGCCCCATTGCTTGTGAGTTGTGGTCGTTGGTGTTTTGTTTGTTTGGAATTCATTGGGTTATGCCTCAGAAGGTTATTGAGTTGTTTGAGTCTTGGAAGGGTAAGTTTGGTCGACATAGAAATTTTGAGTTGTGGAGAATTGTGCCCCATTGCTTGTTATGGTGTATTTGGCGCGAAAGGAATGCTAGAAGTTTTGAGGGATGTGAACGCTCTATGTTAGAGATTAAGTCTTTCTTTTTACACACTCTCCTCGATTGGAGTGTGGTCTTTTGTCATTTTTCTTGTTCTTCCCTTCCTGTTTTACTTGATCGTTGTAATCTTCGTTGTTGATTTCTGCCCCCATAGTACATTCCCAATGTACTCGGATTGGCTGTTTTTCTTCTTTTAATAAAATTTTCGTTACTTATCAAAAAAAAAAAAATGACTTGAAATATCTATATTCATAATAATATCATGTAAGATGCATTTCAATTTTATTCACTAATCACCAAGCCTTGTATATGTAAAGGAAGCAATATTGAGAAGCAAATTCAAAACACATTCTGGCAATTTAAGAAACTCTTTTAGCAATCAAATAAGCTTTACACAACTATCTCTAAATGCTTAATCTGTCAGAAAGCACCACAAATAGTTCCTATTCATTATAGAGTACATAATAGTTCCCCTAACTTTCAAATACATAATCTTAAAGGCCATTGTAATTCAATTTTATAGAGAAAAATATAGAAGGGTTCCAACTTGGGAGCCCTATAAGAATTAGAGTGTAAAAGTTCATTTTAAGATTAAGTTTCATATTCTTCCAAGAAGAGAAAAAATGATTATGAGGATATAGAAATAGGGATTTACCACCAAACTTTCTATGGATTACACGACCAAACTGTCATGGATTTCAATAATAAAATTTTCTATTTTATCTACAAAGCAACTATATTGGAATTTCTGGAATTCTAATTTAACTTCATCCAGCAGAGATGCCATGGTTGAAAAACATACACAAACACAAATATTAACCCAACACACACTCAATGTTGCAACTCTGTCACCCAAAACAAATCAAGAATTGAAGTGAAATGAACCAAAATACTCATCTAATCTTCTTCATCTCTAGGGTAATATAACCTTGGATTGCACAACTTCTTTTTTTTATTCAATTTCAATTTCAAGGAGATAGAGAGTCATCGTTGCATCAACAAAAACCTAAAGAAACAAATTTTTAGAATTAAGATACAGAAGAAAACAAATAGGGTAGAGATAGAAAGCATGATATCATAACCTAATGATTGCCTTTTAGATCACGTTCTAGAAAGAATGAAAAAAAGAAAAACTTACCGGCGGTAGTTCTCTCAATGTCTGTCTCCTTCTCATCTCTGTATCGCAAGGTTTTGTTTTTTCCTCCTTCTCTATCTCTGGATCGCAAGCATCGGTGTTAAGAAAATTGAAAAGAAAGCGAAAAGAAAGTATCCGAATAGGAGAAACGGAAGGCGCCCTTACGGTGATGGCAAAAGATCTGGGTGGCGCCCTTCTCTCTATCTCTGCCTCTCTATTTCTCTGTCTCTCTTTCTCCTTTCTCTGCATCGCCGGTTGAGGGAAGCAAGAATTTTGGTGGTCAAAGTCCAACGGTGGTACTGGCTTGAGATATCTCTGACTCTGCCTCTTTCTCTATTTCTTTCTCCAGGTCTCATCGCCTCTCTGTTTCTATCTCCGTGTAGCAATCCTTCTTTCTTCTTCTTTTTCATTTTTATTTTTTAAAGCGGTTAGTTTCCTTTTATATCAATAGGGCTCCCAAACAGTATTTTAATGTAGTTTAAAATTATAATTTATCGCTTTTAAAAGGTGACGTAGCATTACCAAACAATGTAATGTAAGGGTATTCACCAAACCGTAAAAATCATAAAAATTGCACCAAAATCACTTGTAAAATAGTATAACCATATTGCACTGTAAGTAACAATACATCGCATCGCATGGTGCAGTGCGGTTTTCGGTTTTATAATAAGAAAATTGCACAAACTGCACCGCACTATCTCTATATATTAATATATTTATTTATTCTTAATTTTAAATATATTATTAATAGTTTACTAACCCTAGTTTAAAAAAAAATTAATAACCCTAACAAGTGTTGACTAGAAAAGCCAATCTAAAAAAAAAAAACTAGTTAAATAATTAAAAACTTGGCAAAAAAAAAAAAAAAAGAGGGAAAAATTAGTTTTGGGATGGGTAGGAAATGCGCAAAATTTGAAAAATATACCAATTTCGAATCTCATCTTATATATAGCACCGCACATGTGACTACAAAAATGAGGTGTGGTACAGTTATGATTTTGGTTAAACTCTAAACCGCACCACACTGTACATTTGACTGCAAAAATAAGGTGCGATGCAATTATAATTTTAGCTAAACTGTATCGCAAAGTGCGGTGCTAAAAATGACCCAAAATCGTACCGCACCGCAAACACCCTTAATTATTGTAATGTATCGCTTTTTAAAGTGAAATGTGTTTGAATTTTAGATAGGCACTTTTCTTATATAACAGCACCTCCTTAATTGTAGGAACAACTTTCTCTCAGCTTTTGCTATTATATATAACTAGCCTTTAACCCGCGCAATGCACGGGGTATTCCTAACAAAGAAGCTTCTATTATAGAGGCTTTTTTATTTTGGGGTTGCTTTTCTTTTTTCTTTTTTCTTTTTTTTAATTAAAAAAAGTCAATACTTTCTATTCAAAATACAACCAAAACTACAAATAAATAACTGAACATTCACATTGGAGTTTTGAAAATATTTGGTTACATATTTGTTTGAATCTTTGAGAGAGATTAAAAACGTTATCTTTAAAAAAGTTTTTTTATAAACCAAACATTGATTTTTTTTAATTATTTCTCTTTTTTCATATACAACAACCATCATCTACTTTCTTCCTTCATCCTCAAGATACGTTAAGGGGGAAAAAAAAAAAAAAAAAACTAAATGTAAAATAAATAGTATTGGTGTGAATTTAAAGGTTTGCTATATAAATTTACATGGTCACTATATAGCAAACCTATAAATTTACATGGTTATATATGGATTAATGTGGGTCATTTTTGTGCAAAACTGTGTAAATTTTACACATTTTTCTATTATACACTCATTGATGTGAGTGCTCTAACAATGGAAAAAGAAATACCCTTTCTTTATCTCATATGTAGGCTTTAGAGTTCTATAACCTTCCTTTTCCTCTATCTACAACATTAGCAGCACCACCTTTGCAAATAGTTGGATGTCCTGGTTATTGGTTTCTTAGCTTTAGGAGCATCATAATTATGGAATGATTTCTATCCCAACATAGCTAGCTCCTAGTATTCCATCCAAACCTTTCATATCAACCTGGAATGAAGGGCTTCTGTTATTAGTTTTTGCATAAGAAGATGAACAAAACTTTAATATTGAAAAGCACAAATTGAATGAAATTATAGAGAGATATTTAAGAGAGAGAGACATGGAGGTTAAGTATAGTACCATGTAACTGCATCTTTTTGGTTCTTTGATTTGGCAAGACCAAAGTCACAACTCTTTAAAATCACCATTTCTCACCAACAATAATTTTCTCAGAGAAAAAATGCATTCATATTTGCAATTGACATATACATCCAGATTTACATAAATAAATTCACACTCATACTCAAATTAATAACCAACCCCCCGTTCTCCTCCAAACAAATCACACACAAATAGTGCTTCAAAGGAAATTAATGAACAAAGCCTTAATTATATTTTGCATCCAATTCAAAACCAAAGCCTTAATCATATGTTAGCAGCAAATTTGGAAATAAAATTTAAAACTTTAACAATAATATTTTGAAAGTTAAGATGGTGGCTTTAAGTTGTAAAACAGGGTGACACTGGTTTGATAGTGGTAAATTTCCTTAGATTTTTTTTTTCTCTCTCTCAAGGAATTTTAATGATCTTGATTAAACCCTATAATCAACACAATAAGAAATAGAGAAAGCAGAAAGGTAAAGGAAACATTAACGAAAGACATTTTAGTTAAACATTAAAAAAAACAACAAAATAAATTAGAAAACAAATAGAAAGCCAAAGGTTATATGTGCCAAAGGAAAGCATCCAAAGGACGAGCATAACCCCATCAATTAACTATGCAATCAAAGTAACAATATTTGAATAGGAAAAGCAATTGTGGGAAAACAATGAACTGGGAATTGCATAAACTACTGGCAGAAACAATATTTGAAGAAGGGAAAAAATTATGTTATGGCCTTGGGTATATATTGTTGAAGAAAATTCAAATAAGATATATGTAAAGAAACATCTAGAAGAAGTCCTATAAATGAATAGGAAAAAAGCAGAATAACTCATAAGCAGTATCCAGCAACGTAGATATGGTTGGTAGCATGGTATGTAGATTGTAAAATTAATCACATAACAACCCTGAACCATTTCAATACTAAATTCCAAAACAAAAACAAATAAACAAAAAAGAATTTCTCTAACCCAAATACCTAAATCAATCAATCCAACCAAATATCCAAACATAAAGCATATTTAACACTCAATTAAAAAGAAAATTACTGATGATTGTTCAAATAAAGTGGAAACTATACCTGGTAGTACTATTTCTACTCAGACTTGGATTGCTTCTAAGGATTTGCCTTTTCACCTGCAAACCCACAAAAGAAAAGCTAAAGAAAAACCCTTTAATTTTTATTACACAGATTTGGAATAGAAATCAATCGATGACAAATGAAATTTACAATTGAATCCAAGAGAGAGTTAAATAAATAAACGCTAAGTGGAACGATTGGAAACTCTTCACCAAGAATACTCATTCAAGAAATGTAAAAGAAATTGAAAAGATAAAAAACACTCTGCTCTCTAGCGATTGAAAAATTACCCAAAACAATTTTAACTTGAAAATCCAAAACCAAACCAAACCAAACCAAAGCAACACAAATACCCTAACCATAAACCAAATCTAATCCAATAAACTTAATCAAAATCAAATCTAGCCCAAATGCTTAAATCGAACCTATAGTACCAAACACCCAAACATAAATCATAGTTACCACATAATTTTAAAAAGAATAAAGAAAACCTTTTCCAATAACAGTTCCAGCTTCATGATGATGGTGGCTGCCCTAAGATTTATCTCTCTTTCAATCTCTATTTTTCTTCTATGTTTAAATAGTGTAACATTCTTAACGGGTTCATTATCTCAATTGAAGGCTCTTTCTTCCTTTTCTTCTTTAAAAATATGGCAGCCATTGGTGAGAAAGACACAAAGACCTAAACTGAAACCAATCCAAACAAATATAAAAAAACTTGATCATATTTAATACATAAACTGAAAAGACCTAAATCAAAACGATTCCAAATAAAATATCAAATTATGATCATATTTAATGAACAAACTGAAAAATGAAGAGAGAAACTTACAGGTAGGATTCTGACATGATGATGGTGGGAGGATTGTCATTATTGGGAAGTTTGCCTCATACTGACTCTATTCTCTAGTTTTTTTTGTTTAGTAATCACTAATCAGGCAGTAACAAACGAAAAGGAAATTCATTTAAAAATAAATGCAATAGAAAATGGTTAATTGACAATTGCAACTCTTAATCGATCCAACATGAGATCAAAACATGCATAAAAGGAAATAACAATAATACACAAAGAAACAATAATTATAGCAGTAATTACATGACAAATTGACAAATTCCAACTCTTTTTGCGCACCTACTCACGATCTCTCTAGTTTCTCTGTCTTTGCACTCTCCAGACCTAAATTATATTTGATGCCAAATATAAATCAACAAAAAAATAGAGACTATACATGTTGACGCAGAAGCTGGATTGAAGTAGTTGGATGACAGATTTCTCAAAAAAATTTCGCCTTCCATGCCTTTCTCTTTAACGGACTGTCACCGTTTGGGTTTTCAATTTGTTTTTTGTTTTTTTAAAATATATATATATATATATATATTTTAATCTCTTATAACTGTGTAGTATAGTGTCTACTAACCCTGTGAAACAAATCAAAAGGTGTTTTCCAAATCAAAACCCTAGGAAAAAAAAAAAAAAAAACTATGAACGCAGATTTTAGATAACAGGAAAAGGCTTAGTGATATCAAAATAAATCGAAAAATTGAGAAAACACCTAAACAATTGTCGTGAGAAGTTTGAGTTTCTGTTTTTCTGTCTTCGTTGAAGAGTGCCGAAATTGATTTCTTAGATTGAAACTGAAATCGAGCCTTATAAACTCGATTTGTATTGCTGCTTCCATGGAATCGAGTTCAGTGGACTTGATTTAGCACTCCAAAATTAAGTCTATTGCACTCAAGATGTTACTTTCCTAAATAATTTTGAAAACGTGATAACTAACGAAATTGTTTGAAAATTTGTGTTATTTTGAAAAAAAATCGCTTTAATCACCGTATCCAATAGCAAGTGAGAGAGATCTCTCAAAAAAGAATGGATGGGTTGTTTCCACTTTCTACCTTCTGAGCCTTCTCCAACATGAATTTCCAGTGTTGACCTGTCTTTCATCTTCCTCATCCATGATTCATTCTTCACGCTTTACATTCTGCCTACTTCCATACCCTTCACGTTTAATTGCCAAATTTTGATCTGGATCTTCGTATTCAAGTCTAGTAGCTGTTTTTTCGCTTTGCACTCTTAAATCAGAGAAGTAAAGATAGGTACATGCTTTTGCTTCTATTGTCCATCTTTGCTTTGCTTTACAAATTTATTGTTGTGATCAGATTTAATTGTAAATTATTACTATCCAAATTCCTTAATTCCCATGCATTTCATTTTAATTTTACCCTTGCTGCATATTTGTTATCGTGTTAATTTTCTTCTTGGTTAACTATGTGCCTATTTTAGTGTTGGTTTTTTTTTTTTTTTTTTAATTAAAAAAATCTGTCCCTATTCTCCCTGACTGCATATTTGTTTCAAATTTGGGACTAAAATTTTGTTTTTAAAACAAGATTATTAAAATTGTGTTTTGTTAGCACGACTTCATTATAAACATATTGTACACTGAATTTGTGTATTGAAAACATGATTTCATTGCAAAATTTGTAATTTCCATGCTTCAAAGAGGTTATTCTTTTTTTCATTTTGAAACTATGGAATCACCTGGTGATTGGGAAAGGATTAGGCAGATAAAAGGTTTTAAACCTTCCAAGGTCTAGGCAAAGTCACCTGAATATCAGATAAAGAGGGATTTCATATGTCATCAAGTAAGTAAAAAATCTATTGTAATTAGAGTTGTAAATGATCTGAGTATTAAAAATTTAGGATTGTCCTTCTAGTTTTAATTCAAATGAGAGTTAAGCTCTGATTAAAAAAAGAAAGAGTTAAGCTCGAGTTCAACAAGAAATTAACTAAATACATGTTCAATTTTGGTTAATATTAGTGTTGAATAAACTCCAACTTGTTCACAGGCTATTTGACTTATATGTTTTTCTCATATATAGTAATCACTATGACTAAAACTTTTTATTCTATCGCAAATCTATACTATCAATTAGTAAATAAATTATTATTGAAATTTTATTATTTGAATTACTTAGATAAAATGATTTTCATTTCTAAAATTATTAAAACTAGATTTACTTGTATTGTATCATTAAAAATGACTATTTATATTATCAATAAATTATAAATATTAAATACTAGTCTAATATTTTCGTGATTTATTTACAAACTTACAAAAAATATATATTAAATTTATACTAATATATATTTTATATTTGTGTATATATATAATGTTATGAGGTCAATCAAAAATCAAACGTCTTCAATTTTATATAAATTATAAATTTGTAAACAAAACATATATTTAAGTAGTACCAACCATATTAGATATATGTTTATATATTAGAAATATTAAGTAGTACCAATCAGTTAAACCACAGGACTCTTGATATATATATATATATATATATATACTAGCCTCGTTACACGCACTTAGCTCGTGCAATTAGACACTTTTTTTTTTTTTTTTTGCTTTAGTGTCATAATTTTCCAGAAAATAGAAGAAAAAAAAAATCTAAAAATCATCAAATAAATGAGAACCTTTTTCATTGTCTTTTTCCTACGAGTATTGAAGACTAACATGCATCATTCGTAGAGTTTTCTGGTCTTTTGCTTCTTTTCTTTTTTCTGTCAATTTTTTACAAAGGGATATTTTGTAGAAGTGTTCAATTTTTTTCAGTCTTTTTAAATGTTGTGAGTTAAGATTGTGTTAATCATTTAAACGTGAGTTAGTAGAGGCGTGCATGAAGGGAACTATTAGAAATTGTTCAATTTGAAGTTTATTACTTTGTTTTAAATTTAATTCTTTTTTTTTAGATTAAAATTTAAAAAGAAAAAAAAGTGCTTGATTTTTTTTTTTTGGGATAGAACCGTGCTTGATATCAAGAGAGTTCTCTCTCTCTCTCCCTCTCTTCTTTAAAGGGTTATACATAATTTCTTAAAAATAGAGTGTTTTTTTTATAGGATAATTGAGAGTATCTGAATTCAAATAGGAAACAATTAAACTTTTCAAATAGAAATAAGATGAATGTGGTTATAGCTCTGGTTTAAATAATGCCAAATTATGCTTTTAACATTTTTGTTGTCTTTTGTAGCAAATAAAATTAAACTAAGGGTATGTGATTTTAGATTTTGTGTAATGATATTTTGGTATGCAAAATGATGAAACTCAAACAAAGAATCCTGTTATTAATACTAGTATAGATAGATAGATAGATAAAGAGGTTTAAAGCCTGTGCTATGTATCCAAGGGTTTACCCTTTTAAATATACACTACTGTCAGTTTCTTTAAGAAATTTTCCTCTCTCCCAGTGTATGTTAAAATACTTAGTATTCTAAAAAAAAAAAAAAGATAGATAGATAGATAGATAGATAAAAGTGTGTGTGTGTGTGTGTGTGTGTGTGTGTGTGTTATATATATATTTTTTTTTTGGTGGTTGAATCACATGGTCTAGAGTCAATGCAGGGACAGACCCAGGAGGAGGCCCAAAGGGCCTAGGCCCCCTGGCCCTTTTTTTTTTACATATGCTATTTTTCATTTTTGTAGTTGGCCCCATCTTCTAAAACCTTAGGTCTCCCTCCTCCCAGTCAGCCTAGCACAACTAGCAACAATCTAACCAAAAACAATAAAAGCATTCGCAATGGTGATTGTATTGTAGAAAAAAAAAAAAAAAAAAAAAAAACTACTTAACCACCAAAGAACTAAAAAACCATGTGTTATTAGAGAAGTTAAAGTTTTTTTTTTTTTTTTTTTTTTTGCGACTACAATCAACTGATATTTATACCAGTTTACTATAAAATTGTCAAAATAAAATGTAATATTTTATTAAGATTATCTCTCTTCCTTCAATTAAAAAATTCAAATTATCTCCCATCCTTATGATTTTAATAAGTTGTTTATATTATTTATAAGAGGATTCTCCTCTTTGAATTGGATTTTTATGTGGTTCAGAAATACCCTTAAATATTACGTTTAATAGAGAAAAAACTTAGGGGTAACTCGGTAAAAATATGGGTGTATTGGGGTAGTAAAAATAGATAAAGTAACTTTGAAGTGCTAAAAGCTAAATTTTTTAGCACCACTACTATAAATGCTCCAACTAAAATATAAAAAAAAAAACCAAAAGAAAAATAGAAAACCTAGCCTAATATTAAAAGAAAAACTTTTTTTGTTTTTATTAGTTGATGATTGCATTTTAATGTATTAAGAAACAATGATTTTTTGCATTTATAATTTGTTAATATTATATGGATACTTATTTGGAGTTTTTTTTTTTTTTTTTTCCTTATACTCCGGCCACCTCTAACTTAAAATTCTGGGTTCATCCTGAGTCAAAGTATATAATTACCTGAATAGTAAAGTTTCTGTTCTGACTGTTCACTACATGAACAAACTTTTCAAACTCTGGACAGCGCCATAGTTTATCAAGTAGCATCCTGGTGAATTGCGGTTTTTCGGGGTTTGATTTTTGTTGGATTTGTGGTAACTTAAAAACCCAATTTTCCCCAGTGAGAAAATGCGCGATTGCCCTGCAAAAACTTATTTTAATTTGTTTTCCTTCTCAAAACAAGGAAAACAGAGGTAAATAAAATAGAGGAAAAAGGAATTAAGGTGTATCTATTTTTAACGTTTACTCTCTTTGATAAGAATATTGACCGTCGTTGATCAACAGCTCTGCAGTCCGAGTGGAGGCAGTGGAAAACAGCCTGCAACAGTGCTCAATCTACAATTTGTTAACTTAAAGAGAGGTACATTCTATATTTCTTTCTTCTGTTGTTTGATTTTGTTATCGTGCTGTATTTCGGCTGTCATTCTAATCCGGCCCCAACGTGGTTTTACTTGGCATATACTGCCCCCTAAAAGAAGTGGTAGAAATGGGAAGTAACTTCTATATGAATTCAACAATTAAATTTTTTCTAGTTAATCTGTAAAAGATCTAGGATTTAGACTCTGTCTATACCAAAAATCAATTGGTATATATTTTTTTTTATTAGAAGAAATTGGTGTTTTGACCTGCCTGAGAGTGAGGCAAGCCCGGAACAGCCTGAAACTTACAAATGGAAGACCCAGTCATAGACTACTAAACCGCTTACATGTAAACCATTGAAGATGGTCCTCGAGGCTCTAAGAGCTTGAACTAAATAACAATACCCAAGCTCCTGTTCTTCAGCAATCAAAGTATTTCGGTATTGGAAGATAGCCTTCAGTTGACAAAGCCCCTAATACCGGTAGTAGCTCTGCCTCACGGGGACAACAAAAAGAAGGAAGGGGAAAAAGTCTGACTTAACTAATCGTGCAGAAAGATTAGGGCTAGTTCCAATATTGACCTCATGAAAATATCATATAATAGGCAAACCGTAACATTTTCTTTTATAAAGTCGGTATAACTTCTAACCAAAAGATTGATTCTTTAGAAATCAAGTACCATACAAAGAGTGCATATATATATATATATAAATAAAGAATGAAAATGGAGAAGAAGAAAGAAGGAATAAAGTGAAAAATAAATAAGTGAGGTTGTTTATTTCTATAACGTTAATATAATAATCCCTAAGTAATTAGAACATTAGCATGTTAAAGATATATATTAGACATATATTAGCCCAATGTAATAAGTCCAAACCCATTCTTGCTTGTACTAGTAATCTAGGGTTTAGTTGTCTATATATACTCATTTTAGGGTTCATTGTAACACAGGTTATTGTACTACACTCTTATACAATAAAAATGTAGCCCTTAAGGGATTCCTTCGTGGATGTAGGCCGACAATGCTGAACCACGTAACCCTCGTGTTCTTGATGGTCCTATTCTATGATTCTCCTTCCGCATCCACTCTAGTATATATAACATGGTATAACACATTGCGTTTGCTAATAATAATACATTTAACATGGTATCAGAGCTAATATTTAACATTCGTTCTTGGCATCAGAGCCAAACTTCGTTCTTGGCATCAAATAAACATCTCTAGCAAGCAAAGAAGATAATCACGTGCACACCATCTTCTAAAGTCACACATGCTTGCCTGCTGGATCTAGACACCACGGCATCTCGCAGCCGCCATGGATCTATGCTGTGTCAAAATCCAACAACCAAGCAAGCCGTGACTTAACTTATCAGATCTATGCAAATCCAAGCTTCGCCTGATGAAACTAACACCACAGATGTGCTCCACAACCTCCCACGACCAAAACCCAGAAATCCGGTCACCCAAAGCCCTGCCACGCGCCTCCACGCGCTGCAGTTGTCTCCGAAACTCTCCCACGCGCCACCTCAAATTCCTGAATTCCAGATCATCCTATTACCACACATGTCGCCCAGACGGCCTCCTAGTTCACCAATCTACAAACCCTGAGATTCCAGCCATAATCTGACAATACACGCGCCCTCACGCGCCTCTAGAATTTCTGGCATCTACTGCACACACCGGTGGACAACTTGCATGCGCCAAAGACCTGCGTCAGCCTTAATATGATGTCATCCATGACGTCATTTGATGACGTCAGCAAAATGAGCCACGCCAGCCTTGGACACGTCACTAGACACATCAGTTAGCCACGTCAGCAGTGTCGCCTCGTCAGCACCACATCACCTAGCTGACGTTGACTCAGACCGACCCGACCCGGACCACCCGGATCTGACCCGTGAGCATTGACCGTTGACTTTGACCAAATTCGTTGACTTTTGTTGACTTTGACTTTTGCGTTGACTTTGGACCATAAGTTAAAATTTTCGAAATGGCCTATCTTGCTCAGTTTTTCATGTAGATTCCAAATTTGGACTCTGTTTCTTCATTTGAAGCTCCTAAATTGGTCAATTGGCACATTCTTTATTGTGGTTTCTTCAAAGGCATTCTTCAAGGCATCTCCAAGTGATCTTCTCATACTTATCCAACCTCAAGCCTTCATCGAGCTTCCACCTTGAGTTTGAGGGAGGGTGTTAGAGATATATATTAAACATATATTAGCCCAATGTAATAAGCTCAAGCCCATTCCTACTTGTACTAAAAGTTTAGGGTTTAGTCGCCTATATATACTCATGTTAGGGTTCATTGTAATACAGGTTATTGTACTACATTTTTATGCAATAAAGATGTAGCCCTTAAGGGATACCTCCGTGGATGTAGGCCGACAAGGCTGAACCACGTAACCCTCGTGTTTTCGATGTTCCTATTCTATGCTTCTCCTTTCGCATCCATTCTAGCATATATAACATGATATAACACATCGCGTTTGCTAATAATAATACATTTAACATAGTATCAGAGCTAATATTTAACAAGCATCTGGGGTGTAAAACACCCAAATTGCTATTTTAAAACCCTCACACATCAAAAAGCATCAATACTCTGGTTTGTATACCTAAAATTTTTACAACCTTGCTACGGTAACTTTTATAAATAAGAAGTTGCTGTAGTAAGTTTGTAAAAAAAAAAATTTATTTATATTTATTGTCTCTCTCCTGCCTATCTTACAGACTCTCTCTCTCTCTGTGTCTCTCTCTCTCTCTCATCCTTGCCACTTTGTCCTCCAACGTGTAGATCAATGGTTGTGGCGGTGGTTTTGTTAGCAGTTTTGAAGATTTGGGTCAGCAAATTTGGGTTTCAGTTAATTTTGTGGTTGGTGGATTGTGTAGTGGTGGGTTTTCGTATGGGTGGTGGATGGCGATGGTGCGTTGATTTGTTGTAGTGGTGAGTTCTGATTTGGTTTTTGTTTTTTATTTATTTATTTTTATTTAGGTTCTAAATATTTAATAATAAATGTTTAGGTTCTAAATATGTTGTATATTGGCAAACCAAGAACAAAAACTTGTCTAGGATTAGATCTTAGGGTTTTTGAAATGTTTTAGACATTGCATAAGTTGATACAAGTCAAGATTCAAAAACGTACATGCTGCAGAAATGAGAATTCAAAAACTGAAGAGCTCGACCGATCGAGAGAGAGTTTCGATCGACCAAACTACAATCTGCAATATTTTAAATAAGGTCCAATGGCCCGTAAAATGTTTGGGATTTGAGTCCAACACTACTTGGAATAAAAGGAAAACCCTAATACATGTTTTTCAATTCTTGAGAGTTACTTCTGTGAGATCTGTGAGATTTTGTTTCTTCTAACTCTATCAAGCACCTACTAGAGATCAAATTCATATTGCTAGTACCGGTGGAGTAAAATTGCAACTAAGCCTTTAGCTATCAAGTGTATTGAAGATCAAGGCATGAATAGGTGGTTCATGTGAGAACAAATCCAAATCAAAGAAGTCTATGGAGTTTAGAGCCTAGTTTGGTAATTGTGTTAAATTGATTACGAATTGGTATTCTTGACTGTAAATCCCAATTTGATATAATGGATTGTTCTCTTGGAATAGTTCTCCTTAGGTTTTTTACCTTGCAACAAGTTGCTTTGTTGGTTTTCTTGGGTCATCACATCTTGTGTTATTTACTTTTCCAATGTGCATGATACATGTGATGAATGTTTAACCGAGATTTATAATTAACCTAAGTAAGTACTTAGCCAATAACTTAAATTAAACACTCTGTGTTTAAATCCTTACAAAGCTAGTTTAATGTTTTTATTTTTCTTTTTGGTTTATCGCACAATTGTTCCTTGGCAATATAATTCTTTGTGTCCATGTGTTTTTAGGAGGAAGGGTGTATATGTGTGGGTCACTTTTTCTTATTTTTTTTATTTTAGGGCCACCAATCATTGGTTTTGTATTAGGTGTGATTGGTCACCGATTTGTTTAATTAATTAATTAAGTTAAACCAAAAATCTCGAACCAAAAATTTTGGACTTGAAGGTTCCATTATGTGTGTGGAAGGTGTTAGACACACTACACCGCCTATCCAAATGATAGTAACTTATTTTAATGTTAATCATAACGTCAACTTTTTTTTTTAAGAATTAAATACTTGGCATTTTGTTTTTGAAAAAACTATACACACACACACACATGCAAAAATTTATTTTCTTATAATGTAGCATGTGAATAATTACTTCAAAGAATTATTTAAAAAAAAAAAACATGTGAAATATATGTACATAACATGTGAGAATTATTTTGTTGCAAAAATAATACATATAATTTAACATGTGATTATTATTTATTACATATTTAGCACGTGAATATTTACAACATAAAGTAAAAGAGAGGGCAAGAAGGATAGCACCTTTTAGCAAATTATCCTCCATTTTTCTCATTCTCATGCACAAACATAATGGAACAAAACATTAATGCCAAGGGGTGGGGGGAAGTATGTGTTAGCTTGATTGGTGCCTATTGGTTTAATGGAATGAACCATAGGCACAAATCTCTAAAGGAATGCAATTCCCAAAAAAGTGCAAAATAGTGTACACAAAAGAAGGGTTTTAAGTATTTGCCTTTAAAAAAAAAAAAAAAAAGAAGAAGCAATTTCCTTTAGAGAAGAGCTATAACATTTTGGAAAAAGTTTGTGTGGGGGGATGAATGAGAGCTTAGGCCGAGAACCCAATAAGCTGCTTTGAAGAATGGGCTCGGCCCAATATATGGTTATGAACAAAGTAACTTGTTGAGTAAAGAGAAACCATCCAGGCCCACCACCATGGAGATTCAGACTGACCTCCTTCCCCATGGTCCATTACTGAGGTGACAAATAGAGCCTTTTACCCAAAGTAATGAAAGAACCATGGTTAACCAATTCCCTCCATTACCAAGATGTCCCCTCTTTTTAAAGCCTACCTCGAGGGATACGATAAAGAAAACACAGGACCCAATTAAGGCACCTTTGCATTAATGAAGCCTCTTACCTAATGTCAGCCACATTCAATGCTGAATGACTGGTGGCCTGAATAGTAGAAACACCCCCAAAAGTCTTCCTTCATGATCAAGAAATGGTAGGATAGAAGGATGATGGGACAAGTATCCCCCTAAAAATCCAGCTAGGAGCTGGAAGAGGAAGAAGAGGGGAGGAATGGCTATAAAAGGAGGGGGGGAGCAACAAAATTGAGGGGTTTAGAAAATTAGAGAGAGAAAAATAAGTTAGAGAAGTTGTTCTAAGAATTTTTAGCCTTGGAATCCACCTTATGTACCTCGGGAACTTTGTTCCTACATATATAAAAGCTTGATTTGGTTGTTTTCTCCTTTAGTTTGTTGCTTAAACCTTTCATTGTGGATTTTTTCCTATCTTTTAGAAATTAGTTGTATAGATCAAATATCATCTTCACTATTCATGTGTTAGTTGTTTTTGACCCCCACTGTTTGTTTAAAACTAAAGTCACACATTCTTTTGGAAAAAGACCTTAGAAGAGTTTTCTTGGCTTTTACAAAAAAGGGTTTTCCTTAAATGAAAAAATTTCTGAGAAAAAAAGGTAGAAGATTTTTTTTTTTTTTTTTTTTATGGGAAAAAAAGTTAGGATTTTAGGAAAAGCAATTCCATTACTTTAATAAAAATCATAGTTTTTCTTCATTTTATAGGATAAAAAAGATTTGAAGAAAGGTTTGAGAACCATTTTATTATAGGCAAAGGTTTCCATGGTTTTTCTTGAAAACCATGATTTTTATCCAATTTTCAAAATGTATTGAACTCGATTTTTTTGTAAAAGATGACAAAAAGTTTATAGGAAAACAAAGTTGAAGTTTGAAGATATTTTGTGAAAATCAAAGGAGACAACAATTTTATTGGAAAAAGGGTTTTGAAATATGAGAAAAAGGTTGATTTAAAGAAAATAGTTTCTATGGTTTTCTTTAAAAAGAAGTTTTACAGTTCAAAATATGATTTTGGGAAATTATGGGGTCAAAATATGAGTTTGGGAAATCATGGGGAAATGCAATTTTGGGAAGTTTTGGGGTCAAAATATAATTAAAAAATGTTTTGGGTCAAATAAAATTTTGGGCTTAAAATGCAATTTTAGGAAAATTTTGGGTCAAAATGTAATTTTAGAAACTTTTTGGGATCAAAATGAAATTTTGGAAAGGTTTTGGTTCCAAAATAAGATTTGGTGAAAGTTTTAAGGTCGAAATATAATTTTGGAAAAGTTTTGGTTCAAAATGCAATTTTGGGAAAGTTTTGGGAGGTTTTAGGGTTGAAATTCAAATTTGAACATTTGTGGTGGTTAAAATATAAATGTGAAAGAATAGTATGATGGCATTTTAGCAAATAAAGGCAAAAGATACTATTGGACTTTTTTTTTTTAATATTTTGAAATCACATTTTTAAATGTTTATTTACTCAAGCTTTTTACTCTATGGTAATCTAAGGTTTATGGTACTAGCTAGAGAGCCTAGCACCCTTAAACCCTATTAATTGTGAGAAAGGGAAATGAAAAATAAAGATGCATAAATAAAAGGGCACAATATTTAAAGAATTGAATGTAAATGAATTTAAAGACAAAACAATAATGTAAAATGCTTGAAATTAAAGGAATTTAAGAATAAGACAAAAATGTAAAGTGCTTGAAAGTAAAGGAATTTAAAGACAAGACAATAAAATAAAGTGCTTGGAAAGTAAAGGAGTTTAAAGACAAGACAAAAATATAAAGGTTTATGAAAAATTATTTTTTGGAAATTTTTCCTAAATAAGCTCTAATTTTTTCGCATCTAAGCTTATCAGTCTTTTTGCATAATGAGAAATGGGAGTCTTAGATACCTCTACCATTTTCTAGGAAACCTACCTACATTGTGCCTAAAAATAAAATTTAGAACCCATTTAGGAAAAACTCATCTATGATAAGGCCTCATTTTCCCACTAAGGTTGGTCGTGCACAAGGACAAAGCCTTCGCATACCTTTTAGTTAGGAATGTGAAGAGATATTGAGTTGTTTTCTCAAGTGAGAAGACAACTGAAGGAAAAAGGGGTAAAAAAACTTTTTTTTTTTTTTTTAAGTGTAGTGAAAGCAATAAAAATCTTGATAAATAAAGAGAAAGAAATATGTAAAGAACAATAAAATAAATGGACAATAAAGTAATGCATTTTATATATGTAATGGACTATTGTTATGATGCTAGATTGCTAGTGCCTCACATTGTTTAAGTGTAAACTTAAACATGTGTATATAAGCTCTTGGATACCCTCTCCTTGTAAGCCGGTTTTCAATGGTGAATTCTACTCATGGGTGCCTAACATTTGGTGTTAGAGATAATCACGACTCCGAGTAATCAAATGTAGCTCATTGTGTATTGGATCAAATGAGTTGCGGTTTTGTAGTAAGATCTTAGAGGAGGCAACCTAGAGGCTAGATTAAAGTAACTGATAGGTGAGTGGAGCCACCAAAAAGAGAAAGGACTACCATCGAGTTAGTGTTGCTAGAGTGAGACATCGTAAATGTTGGCTGTGGAGCGTGGTGGTATGTTATGATCCTAATGTCTCACATAGCTTAAGTGTAAGGTTAAACATGTGTATATAAGATTTTGTGCACTCTTCTCTTGTGAGTCAATTTTCAAGGGTGAGTTCTACCTATGGATTTTTAATATATGCTTACAAAAGAAAGAGAAAAGAAACGAGAATAACCATGAGAAAAGCTAACCCATTTCATTACGAAGCTTATCCGTTCACCAAAGGCTTTTTGGAGATGGAAGATGGGGAAGGATGGGCTTGGATTTTTAGATATAAAAAAAAAAAAAAAGAGATGATTTCTATTCTCCACAGCAGCCTTGCACATAACACAAAGTAAATCAACTGCTAGTGCTAGTCCTCTCCTTATTAATCTCACTTTTGTAGACAATCTGTTCTCTATTTCCAACCAAAAGATAAAAGCAAATCTAGGAATAGCTTGAGAGAACCATATAACTTTCCACCAATCGACCTTAGGCCTTTGAGTTCTGACTCGATCCCAAGCACTAGCAACAGAAAACACACATGTTTTGGAAGAGACCCACCTAGTTGTATCTTCATCTCCAATTTCAATTAAAGGCAATTGACTCAGTAGAGTGATTAGGCTCTCTGATCTAGCATACCCCCAGTTCCAATGGCCATCTTGTATTACACTAGCTAATTTAGAGTTAGCGAAACTACCAGAGTCATATACCACTCTACGACCAAATTTCTAAATCAAAGATCATTTAGGGTGCCAATTATCATACCACAGAAAGACATCATTCCCATTACCCACCAAAAACTTGAGGTGTTGCCTAAACAGTCCCTGAGCTTAGGAATTTTCCTTCACCCCATGAACAATCATGAGAAACCTTTACACTCCAGAAACTTTGGTCCTTCAAGCAATAAATTTTAATCCATGCCACCCATAAGGAGCCTGCTTGAGTAAAATACATATGCTTGTCCCTAACTAATCTTTCGAGGATCCATAACCGACTCCATAATTTTGGGACTAAGGCTTTTCTTGTTGTTATTGAACTTTACATTATATTGTGATTTGTTATGGTGCTTGTTAGTCAAACTTTGAATGATCCACACAATCAGTTAATTAAAAAACTCAGCTTAATTCTACTAATTTAATCGAAGGGATCTAAACTATATTATTCTTAATTGGTATGAAAGCAAGTTATTTTTAGTCTTAGGTTTTTAACCTTAAGTTATCATGGATCGTGATCATTCTTTGAATATTTCTCCGTATTTTGATGAGGTAACTATGCATTTTTTGATGTCCCTAGATGAAAGGGAAGTGGCTAGTAGAGACAGGATGAACTAAGCCCACAACCTCCGATGTGAATGGTCCACTAATTAGTTAGTTGCAGCTAACTTGAATAGTAAGGCAGAATGCAATTTTCAAAGTACTTACCCGTGAAAAGTTTGGAATAACCTTCAATTTGGAGGATTCTAAGATTGCCTGGACCATTCTAGAGAGACCACTCATTAGGCACCAAGACTTTTAAATCATATAAACTACAGATGCTTACCTCTAGGTTTGAGGAGATTAAAATAGCTAAGGATGATAGTTCATGGGCCAAAATCTGAGATAAAACATCTGTAGTTTAATCTCCACAATGTCATCCTACCAAAACATCATACCAAAAGAGCTGTTTTCAAGGCCATTTTCGCGCAAAACACTGTACCGATTCAGCCACAAATGAAGCAATATGTCTGAAAAAGATTGAAGTATGATGTCTCCTCTACCTTCCATATAAAGGGCTGAACGATATCCACCACGGATTGTGAGAAATGAATTTTTCAAAAATAGTAATACAAAATTTCCTACGCTGCGTCACCTCACTTCCAGACATGATATCTCGGCGATCGTAGATCCAAATCATACGAGGTCAGGATCTGTGGAAACTAGACATCTTGACCTTTACAGGAACACCAAGTTTGAAGAAATCCGAGCTCAAAAATGCCTTCAAACAGCAGCATGAAAATAGGACCAAAATCAGCAAAAGATCGAAAAAAGTGAGGGTGTTCAAGTAATTTGGGAGAGGTGTTGCTGCGACACCTCACCTAGCCACATAGTACCATGCCGCTGGGTAAGGGGTGTTGCTGCAACACCCATTCCCAAATCACTCACCCCTATAAATGCACCTCTCTTGGAAAAATACACCCAAAAAAATCAAGAAAAATAGGAAAAATTCTCTTCTCTCTCTCTCTCCTTAGTGTTTTTTTTTTTTTTTTTTTTTTTTTTTTTTTTTTTTTTATTTTAAATTTTTTTTAAATTTAAATTTAAATTTTTTTTAATTTTTTTTTTTTTATATCTAAAAATCCAAGCCCATCCTTCCCCATCTTCCATCTCCAAAAAGCCTTTGGTGAACGGATAAGCTTCGTAATGAAATGGGTTAGCTTTTCTCATGGTTATTCTCGTTTCTTTTCTCTTTCTTTTGTAAGCATATATTAAAAATCCATAGGTAGAACTCACCCTTGAAAATTGACTCACAAGAGAAGAGTGCACAAAATCTTATATACACATGTTTAACCTTACACTTAAGCTATGTGAGACATTAGGATCATAACATACCACCACGCTCCACAGCCAACATTTACGATGTCTCACTCTAGCAACACTAACTCGATGGTAGTCCTTTCTCTTTTTGGTGGCTCCACTCACCTATCAGTTACTTTAATCTAGCCTCTAGGTTGCCTCCTCTAAGATCTTACTACAAAACCGCAACTCATTTGATCCAATACACAATGAGCTACATTTGATTACTCGGAGTCGTGATTATCTCTAACACCAAATGTTAGGCACCCATGAGTAGAATTCACCATTGAAAACCGGCTTACAAGGAGAGGGTATCCAAGAGCTTATATACACATGTTTAAGTTTACACTTAAACAATGTGAGGCACTAGCAATCTAGCATCATAACAATAGTCCATTACATATATAAAATGCATTACTTTATTGTCCATTTATTTTATTGTTCTTTACATATTTCTTTCTCTTTATTTATCAAGATTTTTATTGCTTTCACTACACTTAAAAAAAAAAAAAAAAGTTTTTTTACCCCTTTTTCCTTCAGTTGTCTTCTCACTTGAGAAAACAACTCAATATCTCTTCACATTCCTAACTAAAAGGTATGCGAAGGCTTTGTCCTTGTGCACGACCAACCTTAGTGGGAAAATGAGGCCTTATCATAGATGAGTTTTTCCTAAATGGGTTCTAAATTTTATTTTTAGGCACAATGTAGGTAGGTTTCCTAGAAAATGGTAGAGGTATCTAAGACTCCCATTTCTCATTATGCAAAAAGACTGATAAGCTTAGATGCGAAAAAATTAGAGCTTATTTAGGAAAAATTTCCAAAAAATAATTTTTCATAAACCTTTATATTTTTGTCTTGTCTTTAAACTCCTTTACTTTCCAAGCACTTTATTTTATTGTCTTGTCTTTAAATTCCTTTACTTTCAAGCACTTTACATTTTTGTCTTATTCTTAAATTCCTTTAATTTCAAGCATTTTACATTATTGTTTTGTCTTTAAATTCATTTACATTCAATTCTTTAAATATTGTGCCCTTTTATTTATGCATCTTTATTTTTCATTTCCCTTTCTCACAATTAATAGGGTTTAAGGGTGCTAGGCTCTCTAGCTAGTACCATAAACCTTAGATTACCATAGAGTAAAAAGCTTGAGTAAATAAACATTTAAAAATGTGATTTCAAAATATTAAAAAAAAAAAGTCCAATAGTATCTTTTGCCTTTATTTGCTAAAATGCCATCATACTATTCTTTCACATTTATATTTTAACCACCACAAATGTTCAAATTTGAATTTCAACCCTAAAACCTCCCAAAACTTTCCCAAAATTGCATTTTGAACCAAAACTTTTCCAAAATTATATTTCGACCTTAAAACTTTCACCAAATCTTATTTTGGAACCAAAACCTTTCCAAAATTTCATTTTGATCCCAAAAAGTTTCTAAAATTACATTTTGACCCAAAATTTTCCTAAAATTGCATTTTAAGCCCAAAATTTTATTTGACCCAAAACATTTTTTAATTATATTTTGACCCCAAAACTTCCCAAAATTGCATTTCCCCATGATTTCCCAAACTCATATTTTGACCCCATAATTTCCCAAAATCATATTTTGAACTGTAAAACTTCTTTTTAAAGAAAACCATAGAAACTATTTTCTTTAAATCAACCTTTTTCTCATATTTCAAAACCCTTTTTCCAATAAAATTGTTGTCTCCTTTGATTTTCACAAAATATCTTCAAACTTCAACTTTGTTTTCCTATAAACTTTTTGTCATCTTTTACAAAAAAATCGAGTTCAATACATTTTGAAAATTGGATAAAAATCATGGTTTTCAAGAAAAACCATGGAAACCTTTGCCTATAATAAAATGGTTCTCAAACCTTTCTTCAAATCTTTTTTATCCTATAAAATGAAGAAAAACTATGATTTTTATTAAAGTAATGGAATTGCTTTTCCTAAAATCCTAACTTTTTTTCCCATAAAAAAAAAAAAAAAAAAAATCTTCTACCTTTTTTTCTCAGAAATTTTTTCATTTAAGGAAAACCCTTTTTTGTAAAAGCCAAGAAAACTCTTCTAAGGTCTTTTTCCAAAAGAATGTGTGACTTTAGTTTTAAACAAACAGTGGGGGTCAAAAACAACTAACACATGAATAGTGAAGATGATATTTGATCTATACAACTAATTTCTAAAAGATAGGAAAAAATCCACAATGAAAGGTTTAAGCAACAAACTAAAGGAGAAAACAACCAAATCAAGCTTTTATATATGTAGGAACAAAGTTCCCGAGGTACATAAGGTGGATTCCAAGGCTAAAAATTCTTAGAACAACTTCTCTAACTTATTTTTCTCTCTCTAATTTTCTAAACCCCTCAATTTTGTTGCTCCCCCCCTCCTTTTATAGCCATTCCTCCCCTCTTCTTCCTCTTCCAGCTCCTAGCTGGATTTTTAGGGGGATACTTGTCCCATCATCCTTCTATCCTACCATTTCTTGATCATGAAGGAAGACTTTTGGGGGTGTTTCTACTATTCAGGCCACCAGTCATTCAGCATTGAATGTGGCTGACATTAGGTAAGAGGCTTCATTAATGCAAAGGTGCCTTAATTGGGTCCTGTGTTTTCTTTATCGTATCCCTCGAGGTAGGCTTTAAAAAGAGGGGACATCTTGGTAATGGAGGGAATTGGTTAACCATGGTTCTTTCATTACTTTGGGTAAAAGGCTCTATTTGTCACCTCAGTAATGGACCATGGGGAAGGAGGTCAGTCTGAATCTCCATGGTGGTGGGCCTAGATGGTTTCTCTTTACTCAACAAGTTACTTTGTTCATAACCATATATTGGGCCGAGCCCATTCTTCAAAGCAGCTTATTGGGTTCTCGGCCTAAGCTCTCATTCATCCCCCCACACAAACTTTTTCCAAAATGTTATAGCTCTTCTCTAAAGGAAATTGCTTCTTCTTTTTTTTTTTTTTTTT
>NW_027069586.1:1099117-1156295 GCF_002906115.3 Quercus suber | reverse complement strand
CTGTTTTCTAAATAAAGAAACAGAGCCTCTCATTGTAACATATTCTCATATTTTCTTCTTCAATAAAGATCACAGAAATTCTATTTAAAGAGAGATTATTTTTGAATGCGGGTTGCATATTACTTTTATTGATAAATTTTAAGTTTTTAATAAAACTAATATGCGGCACGATATCCATAAAAAAAAAATGTGGCGTGATAGCTAATACCCAAGAAGTTGCATGCAAAATTTAGAATAAAAATCCTTTATCTCACTTAGTGTTCTACACTACTACTTTATGTTCTAAGTGAGGGAGGGGAGATGAAAGTCTTATTCAATCAAGAAAGAAAGAAAAAATAATGGTTAAGTTAGTGCTAGCATTTGTATGGTTACTGGGTACAATTAGTGCGTTATACATTTAAAGTGCTAAGTGAACGTTCCCAATGGGTGTGGGGCAACGCTGCATGGCTATGTTCTGGACGAGTGTTGTGTGTAGTTAGAATAATTAATTGGACAAAATTTAATTACAAAATTGTTTGTAGCCTACAGTTACAATTTTGCTCAATATCTTTTTATTAGAGATGGATTTTGACAAATCCACTATTAGATTACATTTCTTCTTATAATCTTCATGCTTGCAAAATTTCTAAAAAATTAAATATTAATAGCTATATTTTAAATAAATTGTTTAAATTGCAAATTTTTGTAATTTAAAATTATACATAAAATATAAAATTATAAATCATATAATAAATAATATCTAATAGACACAAAATTTGACATGTGTATTAAGAGAGTAAAAACTATGCAATTCAACCGTTAGATTTTCAAAATATATTGTAATTTTTATTTTATTAAGTAAGGTTATAGTTTAAAGGTACAACAAATTTTGTAACTAAATTTTGTCCTAATTAATCTAACTCGTTGAGCTTTGT
The DNA here is from genome assembly GCF_002906115.3 of Quercus suber. NCBI lineage: Eukaryota > Viridiplantae > Streptophyta > Magnoliopsida > Fagales > Fagaceae > Quercus > Quercus suber. The sequence continues at coordinate 1,155,381 of NW_027069586.1, read as the reverse complement.
CTTTTAGTTTAGAATTTGAAAGACAAAGATAAATAGTTTTTATTTTTTGATAACTTCAACCTATAATGTCTACTTTTAAAATCCACCAAATAATTGCAAGAATAAAATGTCACATCGACTTAACATAATAAGATTGTCAAAATTTCCCGCATTGCTAACTCATTGTTCTATGACTAAATGGTTAATACTAAATAAATGTTTATTTAGATTTTCATGAATTAATTTTATTACTTCGACCCCTTCCTTGAAATCCTAGCTCTTGACTGCACGTGTCCAAGTATTGTTTGCCCAGGATTGTATTTTGGGTTGATTTTCCGTTGTTGTAATGAGTTTAAGTGGCGGTGGTGGTGGTAGTGGTGGTGGGTGGATGGGATTTGTGTTTAGATATAGGTGGTGTTGCGTTGCAGAGGATCTCTTGGAAATAACAAGCGGGAGAGAGGAAAAAATATTAAAATATTGGAATAGCAAGTTACAGTAACTACATTAGTAATTGTGTAAATTTAGAATTTTGGGGCTGAATGTGCAAAATTGGGTGAATACTCTAAAGGTTCTAGTGGTTCAGGATTTATATTGCTATGAAAGAATGATTAAACTTAGAAGTTGTAAAGAATAGTTAGGTTGGGGAAAAAAATTTGCCTGAGCTAGTATAAGCAAAAATTATTTTAATATTCTACGGGTAGTACATTTTCCCTCCCATAAATGGTTTACCACATCAAGAATTCAACCACTGTTATGTGAAAAGGGCAGCAATACTCCAAAATTGGCTGTTTTGTACGGACAAATTGGACAAACAATTACTTAGTTGACAAACTATAATATGTTACTTTAAAAAAGTGCTAGACTCATCAATGTGGCAGTGTGCCATGTATGTGGATCATTATATGCAAACTTTAATTGTACCTGTTCCTGTAGGATTGGCATCTGGAAATCCAGCTTGGATTCGGGAATGATTTCTCCAGCATCATTAATGACTGACTTTTGTGTGCTTAAGAAGCTCATGAATTTTGGAAGACAATGAAGTACTAGGTGACGCAACTGAGGGAACAAGATCGTGTCTCTGTCTTCTATTTCACACTCTTCTTTTATGACTATTGCACCCATGATGCTGCATTCTCTTATCTCTAATGTTTGAAGTTGGGAAAGGCTTTTAGCTATGGATGATGAGAAGATAAACTTTAGTTTCTCACAATGTTCCACTTTCACAATTCTTAAGTTACAAAAAGATGCCAATGGAATTTTTCCATTACATATTTCTTCCAAGCTGAGCATATTTTTGAGAGAAAATATCTCCAAGGCAGGAAAGACAACATCAGAGATAACCAACCCCCTTGAATCGATGATATACTTAATCTCGACATTGTTTTGGACATGGAGATACTTCAGCTGCTGGAAGCCTTTCGTATCTAATTCATATATGATATTCTGAACGCCCTTTAACTCATCCAAAATCAAATCTTCTATTCCATTCAACAACATTTTGATTCCCCTCTCCAATTGAAAGCTTGTATGCAACTTGAGTTTTAGTATTCTTGAATTTTCATGTTTATCATACCAATCCCACACATCTCCTATAACTATTTTGTATCTTATCAACTTCTTAAACAACAGATCCTTTGGCAATAGGTTGGCATTTGGAATGTGTACTTCTAAAGTGGTCAACTGTGACAAATGTTTTAGCTCTGCAAGGCTAGCTCTTTCATTGTTGAGTCCTTCAACCTCCCATTGAGTGAAGCTATTGCCAACAAATAGCTCTTCTAATTGAATCAAGCATGATAGGACGTTGGCTGGAATCACTTGAAGTTTCTTACACTCACTCAAATCCAGCATCCGTAGATGAGTCAAAAACCCTATTTCTCTTGGCAACTCTTTAAATTCAGAGTGAATAAGACTAAGAATTTCTAAATTTTTCATCTCTCCAATCATAGCTATGTCTCCCAACACGCATTGATCCAGACACAATGTTTTCAAGTTTGTGAGTAGCATAAGTGAGGAAGGAAGTGATGAAAGTCGCATATAAGTCAAATCTATAACTTCTAGCTTTCTCATCCCTTTAAAAAATGTGTCTGGAATTTTAAAAGAAAGATCTCGGTCTTTGGGATCCACTAACAAGGTTATTAGTTCTGGACAATTCAAATTTTCAGGAAATTCATTAATATCCATTTGGGTAACACAAATTGATGTGCATATTTTTATGTCATCCTCGTTTGGCCATTCTACTGGGCCCTCATCTCTCATCATCAACACATATTGAGTCTTGCTTGCAATTGAGAGAGCAGCATCACGAACACGGTCATGCATACGGGCATATTTACTAATATCAGGAGCATCTAACAATAAGCCAGAGTCTTTGAGGCTACGAAGCAGAGTATATGTTCTATTTCTTGTTTTTTCCAATGTATTGATGCCATGAAATAAACGCAGCCCAAAACATTTTTTTAACAAGTCCTGATAATAAATTTCAGAACCAATTTGAGCACATAACAAAAAGAAGGGCTGGAGTTCTTCACTTTCAAGATAATTGTAACTCAACTCTATTGCTGAATACATTACTCCCTCGGAGTTGGGGCTCTTCAGTTGCTGTAGGGCGTCCTCCCATTCAGGCAAATGCTTGTTTTTTAATGCAGTTGCAACTGTTACAAGCGCAAGTGGTAGACCTTCACACGCTGTGGATACCTCCATTGCTTTGGATCGCAAATTTGAATCTTTGAGAGAATTACCTGACAGCTTCTCAAATAATTTCCATGCTTCTTCTTCGGGCAAAATATGAAGCCCAAAATCCTTTTGCGTACCCATCTGAGAAGTTAATATATCTTTGTTCCTGGATGTTACCACTACCTTGCATCCCTTTGGAGGAATTCCTATCTTTTCCAAATTAAGTTTCTCCCATATATCATCTAAGATAACAAGTCTCTTCTTATTATTGTCTTTTGTTAACCTCGCATTTAGAAGTTTTGCTCTTTCGCCTAAAGTGTCCTTGTCAAGCGTTAGATCTAATGTTTCTGAGATCTCTTTTTGAATCCGTTCTAAGCTTGAGTTCTGCTTCACAATTGATATAGCTACCTCATCAAATAACTTTTCTTCCTTGACTTTCTTAGCAACTTCTTTTACCAGTGTACTTTTTCCCACACCAGGCATCCCCCACACCCCAATCAAGTTGATATCAGCATCTCCTAGTGCCTCCATAATATCCTTCATAATTGACATTCTTGAATTAAACGTCATGTAATCCGTATATGTTGAAGTCACTAAATCTTGCGAAGCAGGACGTTGGGAAAAATGGCCAAAATTGACATTAAGAAGTTTATCAATCTCTAGCAACATCTTCTTTGCTGTCTTACTGTGCTTATGCCTTCGCTTCAAATTCAGGCAAGCCCCTTGGGAAGAGTTTTTCTTTTCTTTATCTGCGTCTAAAAATTCCTTGGCCTTTCGGATAATGTCATCCACCTTTTTCAACCACAAGACAACATCTGCTGCAATGTTTTCAACGTTGTTTTCAGCTGCTTCAACGCGAATTTGCATCCCATCCCTAGTAGCCTCCAAGTTGTTTACCTGATCCGTCATATTCTTAATGTTGTTGTCGTAGTGAAAAGAATAACATAGCCACTGCCCAACTGGTGCAACTGAGTACTCGGCGATTTTTGAAGCAATTGAAATTAGAATCTCCATTCCTGTTTTGATTTTTGCAATTGTACACACGGTTTGGAAATGGGTTCGAATAGGGATGTGTTCAATACTCCAACAAATTACATGATTTCCTTTTCCTTTGTGTTGAGAAGCATTCCTGTCAAAGTCAAAGGAAGAAAACTGTTCACTCCCAAAAATCAAGAAGGGCTACCACTGAAGGGGAACAGATGAAGAGAAGAAGAGGGGCCAAATGGCTATTTCTCGTTTCCGTATCAACGAAACCAAATATTTAAATCAGAACATATCTCAGTACTTTTCTATTATACGAAGAAGCCATATATATATATATATATATATATATAAAAAGTAGAGACTTCATGTGAGAAAATAGTGACCTAGGGTCTATTTGAGATCTGCTTATTTTACTGAAACTTAAATTTTTTTATTGAAAGTACTGTAGATAAAGGTAAATGTTAGTTGAAATAGTACAGTGAGACTCATGAATAGTATCAAAAAGTTTAGTAGGACCTATAAATAGTAACAAAAATAAATTAAATAAATTGAATAGTAAACTAAGTTGGCAAAAAAATAAACTAGCCAAATAGACATCTAATATGAGAAAGCATGAGGTTCTGTAAAGAGAACTGAAATATTCTCAAATGCCACATCAAATATAAGAACAAATTAAATATTAATTTTTTGTTTAATTTGATTTAATGTTTCAAGACTTTTCTAATTAAAAAATAAATATTTTTTGTATCTTTTGGTTCAATGTTTCAAGACTTTTTATCTCTCACACATACAAGCATTTTAATTCATCATTTTCACATCTTGCACTTCTATTTCTTTATATAAATCTACTCATAACCCTTCAAACCATTCCATGTCAAACACACAGACTAAAAAACAATGTCATTTACCTTCAATATTTCTTTAACACCTACTTAGCTTTAACATTGTTGTTTCATCGAATTCTAACCTGTATGAGTTGCTACAACCATGGAAGTGAGGCTTGCATTTTATATTGAGTGACAATGTCAATTACGATTTTGATGTTAAGGTTGGAACTTGAAAATTTGTAGGTTTTGTAAATAATGTGATTGATTGTGAATGTTTGGGATGTGTATTTTGTTTTAGAGTTAAGGAGAAAGAGAAAGAGAAAGACACATTTTCTATCAGCTTTTATTTTATAATATTCTTCCAAAGTTTTTTTTTTTTTTTTTTTTTTAAATTTCTCATTGCTTCAATTGAATAATCAATATATATATAAAAGCAGAGACCTCATGCGAGAAAGCATGAGGTTCTGCCATGTGGCGCCTTCTTTGATAACCATTCAAATTTTTTTTTTTTGGTTCAAGTTACACCTCATCTATTACTTATTACTCCTCATCACTCCTCTCTCTCAAGTCTCAATTGACTAAAATAACTTTTAAACTTTCAAGTATACCATTAATTGTTTAATAAAGAAAAAAAAAAAAAAATACCACAAATTCAGCTCTTCTACATCTAACCCTTCAATTGCCCGCCTCTTGCAATTATCTAAGTTATATAGCTCTTCTACATCTAACCCTTCAGTTGCCCACCTTTTTCAATTATCTAAGTTATATATTAATTAGTACACTTCCTTCTAGTCATGAGTCTCCTTTTACAACCACTTCCCTTATTTTCTTTTAATGTTTCTCTTTCTTTTTTTTCTTTTTTTTTTTCTTTTTTCTAAAATCTTTAGCTACACGTTTTTTAGCAATCACGCTTCCTAGCTTCTAGCCATGAGTCTCCTTTTACAATCACTTCTCTTCTTTTCTTTTAATGTTCCTCTTTTTTTTTTTTTTTTTTTTTTTTTTTTTTTTTTTTTTTTTTTTTTTTTTTCTTTTTTCTAAAATCTTTAGCTACACGTTTTTTAGCAATCACATTTTTATAACTCAAATTCTTGATGTATTGTAGGATAGATTGTGCTTGAAATGAGTAAATCCTATGGCAAAATTGCGGTTTTGCATTCTAGAATCTATAGAGTTCAAACATGGTGAGTAAGGGTTTGAAATTTTATTCTTTTTCTCCTTTTGAAATTTTATTCTAGAAAAGTGATTGTGTTCTTGGCTAAGTAAGAGGAAACACTAATATTATGCTTTAACTAATATAAACTAAATTAATTTTTGTTGTTGTTATCAATCTAATATTAGAGTTTGCAATAGAGGGTTGGGTTTTAATTGTGTTGTTATCAATTCAATATTAGAGTTTGCAATTTTGACGTGTTGGGTGTTTTGTTGGAATTATTACAGACAAATAAAAAGAAGTGGTTTATGAAATCCTACGACAAGGGCAATGGCAAGGAATCCAATCATATCCACGTGCTCTCTCTCCACGCCTTTGCAAATACCACAAACATATCATCATAATTGGAATGTCCCTTTGAGGTCAATTTTATTTTTCCCGTTATTTTCTTTGGGATGTTATTTTTAATTTCAGTAATCAACTGGGTTTATTTTTATTTTTCGGGGACAATAATCATCATATGCAAAGGTTAAAATCTAGAGCATCTTATCATAACTATTACTATACGTCCTTTTCTTACTTTCCAACTTCCATTCACTTAACTGAAACTATATGGGGCTGAATAATGACTATCCTTGATTAAAATCTCATTTCAACTATTGCTAAGCCTTAGCCACCTATTGGTGCAGCCACCTATTGGTGCTACAGTGCTCAAAGGCCCTATAGGGAATTTTTGGTTTAACTATATATCATTGCTAGATATCAACACAACACAAATTTCATCTTTTGTGTGCATTTTAATTTAGTCTTCTTTCTCTTTTGAATTTAACTTGCTCTTTGTCAATGTTCATTCTTTGTTGTTAATTAATGATGCGCTTTTGATTCCATAAAACATTTGGATATTAATGTTTTCATTCTTAATCAATTTTGAGTGTTATTTGGATGTAGTTAAGCATCAATGTAGTAGACCTCATGTTAGTTTATGTGTTTCTTAATGTACTTTGTGCAAGAAGGTGAATTAAAAGGTTTGAGTTTACATGTGCAGGAGATGAACTTTATGCAATCTTCTGTAGAAAGTGGACCATTCAGACAATGACAAATAACACATTAAAGAATGTAAATTCTGTTCATGTTTTCCAGCTATAAGAAACTGAGGAATTTCATATTCGAAAGCTTTAAAGGGGCAACCGAATATAAATGTTCTTGGAATTACTTTTTAAACATTGTTGTTTGTGACTTTCAAATGACTGCATATTGCAAATTGTTATGTTGGTATTAGTTTGGAATACTTACAAAAAATAACAAAGAATGTTGCCAAATCTAAATTTCATAGATTTGGCACTAACTACACTCAATAGAATTTTTAATTTTAATATTGAGCTTTAATAGGATTTGATTATGGTTAGGAACTAGGGTTTGGTTTGAATTTAGTTCTATTATTAAAACTCTGTAAATTAAACATGACTAACAATAATTGTATTAATGAACGCAAGGAGTTAAAACATATTTTTTTTTACAAAATATTTCAAAATGCACCGCGCATCACGCGGGATATCGGCTAGTTATAATAAATATGTGTATGCAATTTATAATTATTGCCTTTTATGATGAACTCATTACTAATAAAGTTTTTTATGACAAACTCATTACTAATAATGTTTTGCAACAATTATGCTATAATATATATACAATGTTCTCCAAAACTATCTTATGTAAAACATTTCAACATTATCCGTGCATCGCACGGGTAACTTATTAGTAGTGATAAATGTAAGTCCCTCTCATATAAAAGAATAATTTATGAATTAAATCATCTTTTTTTCTCTTCTCTGATATACCAACATAACTTAAGTTTTTTATTTTATTTTATTTTAGAAAGAGAAGAAACATAACTTAAATTTGTAGGATCTCCCTTCCCCCCCCCCCCCACCCCAAAAAATGTTATTACTTATTAGTAAGGTATTATTATTATTATTATTATTATTATTATTATTATTATTGAGAAACAAACACACACACAAATAAAGGAGAGGGAGGGGTTTTAACATAAATGTACACCACAACTTTACATAAGGATGTGACAAGTTATACTACACACAACACACTCTTTTAAGTAATGTGAGACAGCACACTCTCTATTAGTAAAGTTATTAGTAAGGGTTGGATGCAAGTTACACATAGTGTAACTCTAATCTTTATTATACCACATAATAACTTTTATAGATGCTAATTACTATTTGATCTAGAAACCCATATTTTATGCACAATTTTATATATAAAAAATTTAAAATTTAAATACTTGATCAATAACATAGTTATTTATCTTAGATCATCTTGAAATTTTACAAACATAAAGAGTACAAAGAGAAAATTTAATCCAATGGTGGATTTGTTAAAATTCATATCCAATAAAAAATATATTGAATGATGTAACATAGTTTAAAGGTACATGAAGAACAACTTGAACTCAATCCTATTAGTAAAGGGTTGAATTCAAGTTACAATATAAAGTGAGGAGTTTCACAAAGATGTAATTTCCTTCTTTTTTATTGGCAATTTTTTTTGGCTATATTGCGAAAGGGGAAGAGCATGTGGATGGTTAGAGGCAAAAGACCTAAGCTCACTTGAAGAATTTATCTTGTGGTCCACGTTTATTTAGGAAATTGACTTCAATTATATTACATGTCATTAGAAAGGTGAAGCACAAATTATTAAAATTAAAATAATCATAAATTTGAACCCATTACTTGAGTGATTAGATAAATAGTTAATAATTTTCCTATAACCTTAAGTGTAGAGTTATTTTATTTTTTATATTCTAAATTGCAATTATATTAAATTTACATTTTTTGGGGTTAAAAAATTGCTTTTATCTTTTAAAAGAACTTGTTCAATTATTCTTAATGCAGCTAAATTTAAGTAAGAATATTATATTTCAAATAAGTTGTTTCTTATATAAATCTTAATAAAATAAAAATAAAATTAATTTTATATAAATAATTAGTGCATCATGTATAAATAAATTTTACATGAAAATAAATGTATTAACCCTATTAATAGTCTTTGTAGTAACATAGCATAAATTGAGGTTGCTACAACGTGTATTATGTATACTATGCTCTTTGTGTGTATATGTATATATATAGTGAATTCATATATATATATATATATATATAATTATTTATCCAATAAAACTATATTTAATTATTTTAGACTAATTCAAGTGCACAATTATTTTTTAAATTATTGATTGCATGTGTTATTAAATTTTCTTTTATCTCTTGATACTTTTGTTTCAATCATTGGCAAAGAAATTAAATGTGAGCAAGAATGTCATATTTCAAATTCATTAAAAAAAAAAAGAAAAAAAAGAAAGAGAAACATTAAAAGAAAATAAGGGAAGTGGTTGTAAAAGGAGACTCATGACTAGAAGGAAGTGTACTAATTAATATATAACTTAGATAATTGAAAAAGGTGGGCAACTGAAGGGTTAGATGTAGAAGAGCTATATAACTTAGATAATTGCAAGAGGCGGGCAATTGAAGGGTTAGATGTAGAAGAGCTGAATTTGTGGTATTTTTTTTTTTTTTTCTTTATTAAACAATTAATGGTATACTTGAAAGTTTAAAAGTTATTTTAGTCAATTGAGACTTGAGAGAGAGGAGTGATGAGGAGTAATAAGTAATAGATGAGGTGTAACTTGAACCAAAAAAAAAAAATTTGAATGGTTATCAAAGAAGGCGCCACATGGCAGAACCTCATGCTTTCTCGCATGAGGTCTCTGCTTTTATATATATATTGATTATTCAATTGAAGCAATGAGAAATTTAAAAAAAAAAAAAAAAAAAAAACTTTGGAAGAATATTATAAAATAAAAGCTGATAGAAAATGTGTCTTTCTCTTTCTCTTTCTCCTTAACTCTAAAACAAAATACACATCCCAAACATTCACAATCAATCACATTATTTACAAAACCTACAAATTTTCAAGTTCCAACCTTAACATCAAAATCGTAATTGACATTGTCACTCAATATAAAATGCAAGCCTCACTTCCATGGTTGTAGCAACTCATACAGGTTAGAATTCGATGAAACAACAATGTTAAAGCTAAGTAGGTGTTAAAGAAATATTGAAGGTAAATGACATTGTTTTTTAGTCTGTGTGTTTGACATGGAATGGTTTGAAGGGTTATGAGTAGATTTATATAAAGAAATAGAAGTGCAAGATGTGAAAATGATGAATTAAAATGCTTGTATGTGTGAGAGATAAAAAGTCTTGAAACATTGAACCAAAAGATACAAAAAATATTTATTTTTTAATTAGAAAAGTCTTGAAACATTAAATCAAATTAAACAAAAAATTAATATTTAATTTGTTCTTATATTTGATGTGGCATTTGAGAATATTTCAGTTCTCTTTACAGAACCTCATGCTTTCTCATATTAGATGTCTATTTGGCTAGTTTATTTTTTTGCCAACTTAGTTTACTATTCAATTTATTTAATTTATTTTTGTTACTATTTATAGGTCCTACTAAACTTTTTGATACTATTCATGAGTCTCACTGTACTATTTCAACTAACATTTACCTTTATCTACAGTACTTTCAATAAAAAAATTTAAGTTTCAGTAAAATAAGCAGATCTCAAATAGACCCTAGGTCACTATTTTCTCACATGAAGTCTCTACTTTTTATATATATATATATATATATATATGGCTTCTTCGTATAATAGAAAAGTACTGAGATATGTTCTGATTTAAATATTTGGTTTCGTTGATACGGAAACGAGAAATAGCCATTTGGCCCCTCTTCTTCTCTTCATCTGTTCCCCTTCAGTGGTAGCCCTTCTTGATTTTTGGGAGTGAACAGTTTTCTTCCTTTGACTTTGACAGGAATGCTTCTCAACACAAAGGAAAAGGAAATCATGTAATTTGTTGGAGTATTGAACACATCCCTATTCGAACCCATTTCCAAACCGTGTGTACAATTGCAAAAATCAAAACAGGAATGGAGATTCTAATTTCAATTGCTTCAAAAATCGCCGAGTACTCAGTTGCACCAGTTGGGCAGTGGCTATGTTATTCTTTTCACTACGACAACAACATTAAGAATATGACGGATCAGGTAAACAACTTGGAGGCTACTAGGGATGGGATGCAAATTCGCGTTGAAGCAGCTGAAAACAACGTTGAAAACATTGCAGCAGATGTTGTCTTGTGGTTGAAAAAGGTGGATGACATTATCCGAAAGGCCAAGGAATTTTTAGACGCAGATAAAGAAAAGAAAAACTCTTCCCAAGGGGCTTGCCTGAATTTGAAGCGAAGGCATAAGCACAGTAAGACAGCAAAGAAGATGTTGCTAGAGATTGATAAACTTCTTAATGTCAATTTTGGCCATTTTTCCCAACGTCCTGCTTCGCAAGATTTAGTGACTTCAACATATACGGATTACATGACGTTTAATTCAAGAATGTCAATTATGAAGGATATTATGGAGGCACTAGGAGATGCTGATATCAACTTGATTGGGGTGTGGGGGATGCCTGGTGTGGGAAAAAGTACACTGGTAAAAGAAGTTGCTAAGAAAGTCAAGGAAGAAAAGTTATTTGATGAGGTAGCTATATCAATTGTGAAGCAGAACTCAAGCTTAGAACGGATTCAAAAAGAGATCTCAGAAACATTAGATCTAACGCTTGACAAGGACACTTTAGGCGAAAGAGCAAAACTTCTAAATGCGAGGTTAACAAAAGACAATAATAAGAAGAGACTTGTTATCTTAGATGATATATGGGAGAAACTTAATTTGGAAAAGATAGGAATTCCTCCAAAGGGATGCAAGGTAGTGGTAACATCCAGGAACAAAGATATATTAACTTCTCAGATGGGTACGCAAAAGGATTTTGGGCTTCATATTTTGCCCGAAGAAGAAGCATGGAAATTATTTGAGAAGCTGTCAGGTAATTCTCTCAAAGATTCAAATTTGCGATCCAAAGCAATGGAGGTATCCACAGCGTGTGAAGGTCTACCACTTGCGCTTGTAACAGTTGCAACTGCATTAAAAAACAAGCATTTGCCTGAATGGGAGGACACCCTACAGCAACTGAAGAGCCCCAACTCCGAGGGAGTAATGTATTCAGCAATAGAGTTGAGTTACAATTATCTTGAAAGTGAAGAACTCCAGCCCTTCTTTTTGTTATGTGCTCAAATTGGTTCTGAAATTTATTATCAGGACTTGTTAAAAAAATGTTTTGGGCTGCGTTTATTTCATGGCATCAATACATTGGAAAAAACAAGAAATAGAACATATACTCTGCTTCGTAGCCTCAAAGACTCTGGCTTATTGTTAGATGCTCCTGATATTAGTAAATATGCCCGTATGCATGACCGTGTTCGTGATGCTGCTCTCTCAATTGCAAGCAAGACTCAATATGTGTTGATGATGAGAGATGAGGGCCCAGTAGAATGGCCAAACGAGGATGACATAAAAATATGCACATCAATTTGTGTTACCCAAATGGATATTAATGAATTTCCTGAAAATTTGAATTGTCCAGAACTAATAACCTTGTTAGTGGATCCCAAAGACCGAGATCTTTCTTTTAAAATTCCAGACACATTTTTTAAAGGGATGAGAAAGCTAGAAGTTATAGATTTGACTTATATGCGACTTTCATCACTTCCTTCCTCACTTATGCTACTCACAAACTTGAAAACATTGTGTCTGGATCAATGCGTGTTGGGAGACATAGCTATGATTGGAGAGATGAAAAATTTAGAAATTCTTAGTCTTATTCACTCTGAATTTAAAGAGTTGCCAAGAGAAATAGGGTTTTTGACTCATCTACGGATGCTGGATTTGAGTGAGTGTAAGAAACTTCAAGTGATTCCAGCCAACGTCCTATCATGCTTGATTCAATTAGAAGAGCTATTTGTTGGCAATAGCTTCACTCAATGGGAGGTTGAAGGACTCAACAATGAAAGAGCTAGCCTTGCAGAGCTAAAACATTTGTCACAGTTGACCACTTTAGAAGTACACATTCCAAATGCCAACCTATTGCCAAAGGATCTGTTGTTTAAGAAGTTGATAAGATACAAAATAGTTATAGGAGATGTGTGGGATTGGTATGATAAACATGAAAATTCAAGAATACTAAAACTCAAGTTGCATACAAGCTTTCAATTGGAGAGGGGAATCAAAATGTTGTTGAATGGAATAGAAGATTTGATTTTGGATGAGTTAAAGGGCGTTCAGAATATCATATATGAATTAGATACGAAAGGCTTCCAGCAGCTGAAGTATCTCCATGTCCAAAACAATGTCGAGATTAAGTATATCATCGATTCAAGGGGGTTGGTTATCTCTGATGTTGTCTTTCCTGCCTTGGAGATATTTTCTCTCAAAAATATGCTCAGCTTGGAAGAAATATGTAATGGAAAAATTCCATTGGCATCTTTTTGTAACTTAAGAATTGTGAAAGTGGAACATTGTGAGAAACTAAAGTTTATCTTCTCATCATCCATAGCTAAAAGCCTTTCCCAACTTCAAACATTAGAGATAAGAGAATGCAGCATCATGGGTGCAATAGTCATAAAAGAAGAGTGTGAAATAGAAGACAGAGACACGATCTTGTTCCCTCAGTTGCGTCACCTAGTACTTCATTGTCTTCCAAAATTCATGAGCTTCTTAAGCACACAAAAGTCAGTCATTAATGATGCTGGAGAAATCATTCCCGAATCCAAGCTGGATTTCCAGATGCCAATCCTACAGGAACAGGTACAATTAAAGTTTGCATATAATGATCCACATACATGGCACACTGCCACATTGATGAGTCTAGCACTTTTTTAAAGTAACATATTATAGTTTGTCAACTAAGTAATTGTTTGTCCAATTTGTCCGTACAAAACAGCCAATTTTGGAGTATTGCTGCCCTTTTCACATAACAGTGGTTGAATTCTTGATGTGGTAAACCATTTATGGGAGGGAAAATGTACTACCCGTAGAATATTAAAATAATTTTTGCTTATACTAGCTCAGGCAAATTTTTTTCCCCAACCTAACTATTCTTTACAACTTCTAAGTTTAATCATTCTTTCATAGCAATATAAATCCTGAACCACTAGAACCTTTAGAGTATTCACCCAATTTTGCACATTCAGCCCCAAAATTCTAAATTTACACAATTACTAATGTAGTTACTGTAACTTGCTATTCCAATATTTTAATATTTTTTCCTCTCTCCCGCTTGTTATTTCCAAGAGATCCTCTGCAACGCAACACCACCTATATCTAAACACAAATCCCATCCACCCACCACCACTACCACCACCACCGCCACTTAAACTCATTACAACAACGGAAAATCAACCCAAAATACAATCCTGGGCAAACAATACTTGGACACGTGCAGTCAAGAGCTAGGATTTCAAGGAAGGGGTCGAAGTAATAAAATTAATTCATGAAAATCTAAATAAACATTTATTTAGTATTAACCATTTAGTCATAGAACAATGAGTTAGCAATGCGGGAAATTTTGACAATCTTATTATGTTAAGTCGATGTGACATTTTATTCTTGCAATTATTTGGTGGATTTTAAAAGTAGACATTATAGGTTGAAGTTATCAAAAAATAAAAACTATTTATCTTTGTCTTTCAAATTCTAAACTAAAAGACAAAGCTCAACGAGTTAGATTAATTAGGACAAAATTTAGTTACAAAATTTGTTGTACCTTTAAACTATAACCTTACTTAATAAAATAAAAATTACAATATATTTTGAAAATCTAACGGTTGAATTGCATAGTTTTTACTCTCTTAATACACATGTCAAATTTTGTGTCTATTAGATATTATTTATTATATGATTTATAATTTTATATTTTATGTATAATTTTAAATTACAAAAATTTGCAATTTAAACAATTTATTTAAAATATAGCTATTAATATTTAATTTTTTAGAAATTTTGCAAGCATGAAGATTATAAGAAGAAATGTAATCTAATAGTGGATTTGTCAAAATCCATCTCTAATAAAAAGATATTGAGCAAAATTGTAACTGTAGGCTACAAACAATTTTGTAATTAAATTTTGTCCAATTAATTATTCTAACTACACACAACACTCGTCCAGAACATAGCCATGCAGCGTTGCCCCACACCCATTGGGAACGTTCACTTAGCACTTTAAATGTATAACGCACTAATTGTACCCAGTAACCATACAAATGCTAGCACTAACTTAACCATTATTTTTTCTTTCTTTCTTGATTGAATAAGACTTTCATCTCCCCTCCCTCACTTAGAACATAAAGTAGTAGTGTAGAACACTAAGTGAGATAAAGGATTTTTATTCTAAATTTTGCATGCAACTTCTTGGGTATTAGCTATCACGCCACATTTTTTTTTTATGGATATCGTGCCGCATATTAGTTTTATTAAAAACTTAAAATTTATCAATAAAAGTAATATGCAACCCGCATTCAAAAATAATCTCTCTTTAAATAGAATTTCTGTGATCTTTATTGAAGAAGAAAATATGAGAATATGTTACAATGAGAGGCTCTGTTTCTTTATTTAGAAAACAGTCTAAACAGAGCAACCAAAAATGAGAAACTAACACTTACAACGAATTGTCTGCACAAGAAATTGAATTAGAACACGTGTCTAACAAAATAACAACTTGAGCTAAATGAAAATTGATCACGAGCGTCACTTAAGTACCCCCTAATCTTTACGGCATGTTTTGAGTCTGTACTTCATCACTGTTTGAGGTCTGGGCCTTGTTGTATTAGGCAAATACGACACCGTTTTTGGCATCTCTTTTTAACAAGTTTGCTGAAGGAGCTAATTAATTGCTGTTGCAGGTTTTGTTCCCCAACTTGGAAACGTTGCAACTGTCCTCTATACACTCCGAAGAGATACTACTACAGAACCAACATCGGCCAAGCTCCTCTTTCAAATTAACAAACATACAAACAGACTCAAGATTTCAAAATTTGTGTAGGTTGAAGGTGAAAGGCTCTGGCAATTTAAAATACCTATTGTCTTCTTCTACAGCGAGGTTTCTGGTTCAGCTCAAATATCTTTACATTGAAGAGTGTAAGGTAATGGAAGAGATACTACTCATAGAAGACTTAGGACAAGAACAAACAAGTCCAATGGTGTTTTTCCCTCAACTGGAATCCCTGTTTCTAAAATATCTTCCCGTCCTCAAAAGATTTTGCGTAGGAAGCAATGTCAGATTTCCATCCTTGAAGGATCTATGGATAGAACAATGCCCTAAATTGGAGTCGTTCATATTCAAACCTGTTAGTTCAGGCATGACATTGAGCAAAGAAATTAAGGAAGTGAATTCAGAGGAGATCTCTCAAACTGCCATGCAACCTCTCTTCAATGATGAGGTAATTCTATTTTTATTATCCCCTATTTTATTTCGTATATATTTTATTTTCTATTATGTAGGTTATTATGATTAGATATGTCAATAACATAGTATGGACTTTCAGGTTGCATTCCCTAGTTTGGAGACAATGAGAATCTTGCACTTGGAAAACTTGAAAATCATATGGCATGATCAATTAGCTGAAGATTCCTTTTTCAAGCTTCAATCTCTTTTTGTTCAATATTGTGAAAATCTTGTGAATATCTTTGAATCTAATATGCTGACAAGATTTCAAAGTCTAGAGAGACTTCGCATAGAATATTGTGGTTCACTACAAGAAGTGTTTGAACTTCAAAGGCACAATGTTATAGAATCACATGCTGTGACAGCCATTTCATTGAAAAGTTTGATATTGCGTCGTCTACCGAAAATGAAGCAGGTATGGAATAAGGACCCCCAAGGAATTTTCAGCTTTCAAAATCTACAAGAAATAAGTGTTTGGGAATGTGAGAGTCTACAAAGTTTGTTCCCAGCATCTGTGGCTAGATGTCTCATGCAATTGGAGGATCTTCGGATAGAAGATTGTGGAGTGGAGGAAATTGTTTCAAGTGAAGAAATTGCAAAAGCAGCAGCAAGATTTGTTTTCCCTAAAGTAACTCTCCTAGTACTTCGTAAATTGCCAAAGCTCAAGTGGTTTTGCCGAGGGTTGCATACTTCAAAATGGCCACTGTTGAAAAAATTGGAGGTGCGTGCATGTGATCAAATTGAGATATTTGCTTCAAAAATTTTGAACTTTCAAGAAACAGTTGAACAAAGCCAACTAGAGACTTCCATTCAACAACCCCTTTTCTTGGTTGAAGAGGTAAGAGGCTAATTTAACTACTCTTTTATAATATTTAGGTTTACGAGAAATAATAACTTTGATTGGAGTAGTACTCATCTCTCACGCAAAAATCAAGTTTCAAACGCGAAGTTCTTAGTAAAGGTCATGTATCTATATACTTTTTTTTTTTCTTTTTTTAACAAAATTCTTAATCAATATTCTTGCATCAAAATATAGGTACCTTTGGTGTTTATTTTGGTCAATGTGTCCAAAAATATGAAAGTACTACAAGTGTCAAATTGTGACAAATTGAAACAATTGATCGACAACAACTACTAATTGATTAACATGGTTTTGGAAAAAATTCTTTTCTTATAAATGACTCTTACACCACTATGCATTTGATTGACTAGTACTGTTCGATAGTATTTATGAATTACGACATAGTTCTTTATTATGTACTTTTTTTTTAAGTTTCATCTAGATATAATAAGGTTGGACCATATTTTTACCATTAGTTTTAGAGACTTCACAAATATAATCCATTTCATTAATAAATCTATTTTTCTTTTATTCAATGCTTTGATATATTTTTTTTATAGGGTACATTATTCCCTAACTTGGAGGTTTTGACATTGAGTGGATATTTCATGATGAAGGAGATACAACGTGACCAACTTTTGGAAGAGAGTTTTTACAAATTAAAAGACCTTTCCATAGCCGGCAATCTAGCTGTTTCTGATTGGATTAATTTTCTAAAAAGATTACACATTTTGGAGAAACTTTTTGTGAGGCTTACTTCTTGGGAAGAAATATTCCCATATGAAGGACTTTTTGACCAGGAAAATAATGTTACAATACTCGCACAACTACAAGAACTAGAGCTATATGAACTACCAACGTTAACACATTTGTGGAAAGAAGACACCCAACCAAGCCCAATTTTGTATAATCTGGAAAATCTAATAGTGTCATTTTGTGACAAATTGAAAATTTTAGTACCATCATCAATATCCTTCCAAAATTTGACAATTCTGGAATTACTAAAATGTCATGGATTGATTAACTTAGTTACATCATCAACAGCCAAAAGTTTGGTACAGCTCAAAAAAATGAGTGTAAGTGAATGTGAAAGGATGACAGAAGTTGTAGTAGGAGAGGGAGGTGAAGCGAGTGAGGTGATTACTTTCACCCAATTGATATACTTAAAACTTGATTCCTTGCCAAACCTTGCAAGCTTTTGCTCTGAAAGTTATTCTTTCAATTTCCCATCTTTGGAAGAAGTAATTGTGAGGCAGTGCCCAGAAATGAAGACTTTCTCTTATGGAGCTTTAAGGACACCAAAGCTAAAAAAAGTACAAGCAACACAAGAAGATGAATGGCATTGGAAGGTTGACCTGAATACTACCATACATTGGCTCACACAATAGTTCATTGAAGAAAGGGTAAGTACATTATTCAAAAAATATATTTTTTTCCCACACCATGTACTTTAATCTTTTTAATGCATTGATGCATAAACACGAGCAACCTTTTCACTCTTCCACTAGATAATTATCATAATAGAATCCTTGAAAATTGCATCAAAATTTCTTCATTATACATATTATTGTGTCCTTATGCACTTCGTAAGAACACACAAAATAATTTATTATATTTAAAAGGATATTATTTTTCCTTGATGATACTTTGATGTCAGCAGTTATAATGATTGATGATTTTTTCTTCAATATGTTGTTTTCTATAACACAAAGTTCAGAATTCTAAAGATGGAGATCATCCAAAATATGCAGCAACGGGGGGAATGAGGCTTGGAATTGTAGTTTGTGGTACTTGGGATCATGTTTCTTTCTCCTAAAATCATATGCACAGAGGGTCGTTATCCCCATGGTTATGGAAATCAATAGAGTTCATCCATTTGTTGTTTATTCCGCTATTGTTTCTTTATTTTCTTGTTTTGCCATGTTAGAAAAAAAAAAAGAAAAAAAAGAAGAAGAGTAGTAGTAGTAGCAGCAGCAGCAGCACTACTACATCTTATTTGTGTGATACATTTCTCTTTGGAGTGTTATAAACTACCTCTTCTTAGTGCAAAAAGACCATATGGCTATTTAAATGAAGTTGTGCATACATGCTATTATTTTGATGAGTGTTATAAACTGCATGCTATCATTGAGTGTCAAAATTTTACACACATATTCATTTAGATTATGTTAGAGTAGAATTCTATTTCAAAGTTGCTTATCCTTTTAAATTCTCTAACTCAATTATCCACGTATGCTCACCCATGCACATAATAGACCAACACTTAAAGACTATCATAGAAGCAACCGTATAGATTAACGTAGCCAATTTGATCTCCCTTGACTTTTAGCTTCATGGTTACGGAAGATAAATGATACTGTATATGGTTGTGAAATTTTAGTTAAAGAGGTTTAGGAAGAAAAATTTTATCTTTATGGCTTTAAGTATGCATGAGTAAATTATCTTCTCTTCATAAACAATTGTATGTAATTGAAATACAAATTAGTATTTTATGGAGCAAGAAAAGAATAAATAGTAACATTGACCACCAAAACAGGAAGAATGCAGTTGTTGTTTTTTTTTTTTTAAAATAATTACAATAGTTAAAATAAAAAATAATAAAAACCCTGAAATAAGCATAAATCTCATGAATCAAAGATCCACCATCTCTATCTAATGAAAGGGGTGTAAATTATATTAAAAGAT
Organism: Quercus suber; assembly: GCF_002906115.3. Classification (NCBI taxonomy): domain Eukaryota; kingdom Viridiplantae; phylum Streptophyta; class Magnoliopsida; order Fagales; family Fagaceae; genus Quercus; species Quercus suber. The sequence continues at coordinate 1,135,828 of NW_027069586.1, read as the reverse complement.
GGTAATGAAAATCATATTTTTATTTTTCCTACTTACAATAAGTGGGGAGAGGGAATTCAAATTCAGGTTTAATTCAGGTTTGCCACCCCCCCCCCCCCCAAAAAAAAAAGATTTTAATGCTAGGTACTAATCACAACTTCCTATTCTTATTCAGGATTTTTGTATACTTTCCATGCTAATGCTCTTTCCAATTTCTCAAAACTTCCAATAATTTGCAAACTTCTAAAAACAAGGATTCCCTATTAAAATTACAATGAAAATAAAAAACAAAGATTAACAAAAACTTCTACTCTTCCAAGTTTTGGCACTCAATGTCTCCTCTTTAATTTGAAGACTCGAATGATTTGAGTACCTTCTTTCACCTATGATTTCCTGTACAAATTCCACCATGACATTATAAAACTTTCAATATCTTCAATTTGGTCAATCTTATTTTGTGCAAAACAAGTATAAATATTCAATGGTACTATTGGTTCTAAGAATGACAATGGTGGATAACATGGCCCATAGTAACAAAGCAATGGTTTTTTTTTTTTTTTCTTGAGCACAAATTGAAGTAACAATGACACTAGTTCATTGTAGTTCTAAATAACTTCTTCACGTTGTGAGTTAAATTGTTTTTTTTTTCTTTTTTGTGGGGGGAGGGGTGGGGGTGGTAAAAGGTCCTACAATAAAGCTTTTTCTGCCCATATATACAATAGGTTCTATAGAATAAGTCATTAAAAATTTAAGGAAACATTAAACTTTTTTTTCTGCAGGGAATAAGTAAATGAAGATTTATCATTCATGCCATAATTCAAAATAGCATGCTGAGTAAATAACCCATAGAATCTGTTGAAGGTCAAGTGCTTTACAAACCTGGTGAACAAAGATTTGATTTCTTTGTTCATATTGGCATGTCCTTGTGTAGAGAAGAATAATTACCAACAGGACATGCTATCACACTAACCAAGTGCACCCAAAAAAAAAAAAATTTTAAACACCTGCCATATAGCACATCAAACATGGTGTTAAAGCAGAATATATCTCAAGAAACCAGCAGAGTAGCCAAGATCCAATAGAAAATGCTACAGTCAGCATGTTTAAAAGCCACCAAAAGGGCAAAAGCTAAGGTTTAAGATTTAAATTACCAAAGCCAAACAACCAAGAAAAGTTACAGCTGAAAACAGATGCAGCATAATTGTAGAAATCTATTTATGCATCCAACAGTGACAAAGTAAAATGTTATTGTTTTGGAGACAATTCTTTGTCCTTCTTAATTAAATATTGTTCATCAAGTAGCTTCTTCTTTTTTGAACAATTTTTTAAAAGGATACACGACCCCACCTGCCAGAATTGTGTATCAGGTAATCTAGGGAAACTCTCCTAGTGGGGATGAGCCTAGTATGTCTGGATCTACAACTCATACCAAGCCTCCAACCACTAGGCTGTACCCAAACAGGTACTCATCAATCAATTTTACCCTCCTGAGATCCAATCTCATGCAAGTAATGTTCGGCTTCCAAAGCTGCCATGCAACCTGCATCATTAAAGAAACCAAGTAAACTAAATAGGGAAGACCTTAATACATATACTGTGAATAAACCATAACTTAAGTGGAACAGGTCTTTTTATTTAAATTTAAAATGATAACATAAATTGTTCAACAAAACCCAAATATTGGTGACAGAAAGAGGTTATCACAACAATGGTAGATGCCATGGCCAATGGTATAATCAAAACCACTGCTTACATGATTTCTAATTTTCTATATGACTCTTCTGAAAATTGAGAATGAAACAGAAACCTGCAGCAGCCTTTCTCTCTCCCCCCCCCCCCCCCCCCCCCTTCCCCAAAATCTTGAGACCTAAATGAACATTTCAGAAAGACGTGTATTCCCAATAGCAGAATCACTTAGATTGGAGTTAGTAAGCAACAACCTGCTGTTATTTACCTACTTATATATCACTGCCAATTATTTGTATTATCTCAATTCTTATATAGTCAATTACAGAAACTGTCAAATCTTATGCATCCCAATGTAGCTAGATGATGAACACAATTTCCCAAATGGTGATCAAGCCATGTCAAACAGATCATAAATAGATTAATTCCTTCACAACCCTAGAGCACAAGTTTCATCATTTTGATAAAGAAGAACAAAAAAAGTGCGTGGTCACACAAGGTGAGACTAATTTTTTTTTTAAATCCACAAGCATAGAATGGACAAGAAAAAGAACTTTTTAGAACCTTCTTAACTATACAGGTATTAGGAGTGAGTTAAAAAATAAATATTAAAATTTCCTTTTGTTTATTATCAGTTTCATCGGTAAAGGGCAACTACATTCACTAATGTGTTGCACATAGAAAATACCATAATGCAACAAGTAAATTAGAGACACTGGCATATTTAGAAAGCATAAATATTCTCTGTTCTTGCAGTCAGTCCCTTTATTATCTGGCGGGCAACTTGATCAAGAACAAAGAAACATGTAAACCAGCAGCTTGTAGTTGAAAAATGCATCTGAGTAAGCAGTACAGAGAAGAGCAGTGAACCAGGTAATTAAGTTCAGCATTATATCAATGCGATAAACATAATTTTGACCCAGCAAAAAACAGAAATAGAAACAAATACACCTTATTACCCACACAAAACATATAATCCCAAATAAAATGAAGAATAGAAGTGCTGCAAACATAGAAGCTCCAAAATCGAAATTTAAATGATGAAGGGGAGAGATAGAGGATAATGACAAACCAATGCCGGTAGCAGTAATAGCCTGCCTATACTTTTTATCTTGGACATCTCCGACAGCAAAAACTCCGGGCACACTTGTCTGGGTGGCCCCTGGCTTTGTGACAACATAGCCACCAAAATCAAGTTCCATCTGACCATCCAAGAACTTGGTGGCTAGCTCGTGTGCTATCGCAAAGAACAATCCCGAAACCTTGAGATCCAAAACCACCCCACTCAGTACATTCTTCACCTTCAGCCTTCCCAAGACCCTATTATTAGTGTTTTCGTTCCCATAGGCTCCCACAACCACCGAGTTCCATAGAACTTGAATCTTAGGGTTGGGATTTTTTAAAAAATAACAATAAAACCCAAACAATATCATAAGTTAGGCAACGTTTGAAACTATATTGGATAATAATAATTCGAGTTCAGAGAAATCGATTTCACTGTTCAATAGCCTACTTTACCCGTGGCTGAGGTGGAAAAATCGAGTTCACTAGACTCGTTTCTTATACACAAAAATCGAGTTCAGTGGAGTTGATTTTCATACATAGAAATTGAGTCCACAGGACTCGATTTCCATACATGGAAAACGAGTCCACTGACCTTGATTTCAGTATACCCAGCCAAAATACTTACACAATTTTTTCGTGTTCTTCCCTTTCCTTTTTTTTCCCCAAAATGCCGCCTGCGTTTCTCCACTTCCAAGCCCCAAAAACCCATGAAAAAATCAAATCCAAAACAAATCAAACCCGAGCGTGTTCTCCTCCACTGATCCGATCCGATCACCTGAAGCTTTCGCCGGGGTTTGGTCAGAATCGGCGCCTGGGTTGCTCGGAAACATCGTTGTTCTTCGTTGAAATCAAGTTTGTTCTTCGTTTGCTGGGTAGTGAAGTCAATTTCTTTGTATAGAAAACAACTCCAGTGAAGTCAATTTCTATGTATAAGAAATGAGTGCAAAGGAATTGATATGAACAGTAAAATCGACTTCTCTGAAGTCGAATTGTGAGAAATGCAATATGTTTGAAACGTTGCCTAACTAATAATATTATTTGGGTTTTGTAGTTATTTTCTAAAAAATCCCTCTTAGGGTTAGTTAAGACCCTCTGTTGCATAATTTTTGAAGCCCTAAATGTATCTCTCCTATGGATGATGTACACAATGGACCCATACTTGGTGAGGAATGTGGCGTCCTCCAAGGCTGAATCCCCACCTCCAATTACTCCCAGGGACCTATTCCTGAAAATGGGTGCTGCACCATCACATACAGCACAAGTTGATATCCCTCAGTTCCAAAACCCTCCTGGGCCCTCACCAGAGCTAGGGAAGTCTAAACGCTTGGCAACAGCACCGGTCGCCACAATGATGGAACTGGCAATGACAGTCTTAGAATCAGTGAAGACCTCGAGAAATCCACCTTGTTGACGGTTTCGGTTAGAATCTGAGTGCCAAAGCGGAGTGACTGCTTGCGGCAGCGGTCGATGAGCTCAATGCCCTTAATTCCACCTAGAAATCCTGGGAAGTTCTCCACCTCAGCGGTCGTGGTGAGCTGGCCGCCAGGGGCAATGCCATTGGCCATCCACCCCTCAAAAAGGATGGGCTTCAACTCTACGCGGGATGCATATATGGCAGCAGTGTGGGCAGCTGGGCCACTTCCAATGATTGCACAACCTTGTTTTGAGGGTATGGAGATCATCCATGGCCGAAGTCAAAGAAATAGCAGCGGCAAAGGAGGATGCTTGTCCAGGTGTGGAAGTGGGAGCTACGGTGGGAGCAGCAGAGTTGGAGGCCTTCCAAACAAACTTGGAAACTCTTCTGAGTAGATTTAAGAGCTTGTTTTTAGGGCAATAACTCATAATTTCTCCTTTCTGCAGTCTCTATTGTAATAAAAGTAAAAAAAAAAAAAACATGGCTTTGAAAACCAAATTGTAAAGAGAACAACAAAAAAAGAAAAAAGAAAAAGAGATGTTCAAGTTTTTAAGATTGGACCATAATGGCATCATAAAAAATTTAGAATAAAATAATAAAGCAGAAACAAGCTAATTAAAATTTGAACAATAACAATTCTTTAAGTCCAACGTCTCTAAACAAACAAATAAATTCCACATAGTAATATTACACATTAAAAAATATATATATTTGACTACAACAACAGCAGTGACAACTGACAATCACCACCTAATATGATATAGAAAATCAAGAGGAATAACAAATAAACCTAAGAATTAAACAAACTGAGGACATATAAAAACAAAAACAGAACAGCCACTAAGTACTTGATTTTCATAAACAATGTGGTTCAAGTCGCAGCAAACCCGAAATGAAAAATGAAGTAAAACAAACCAGAAATGGTGACACACTTCACAGCAAAGATTGAATAATTTAAACAAATGATAACAAATTGAATCTAAATTTAGCTAATTCCAGGTTACTTACATACAGTTAAAATAAATATAACAGGACCAAATAAAAAACACCTAATTAAGCATTTTTTGTTTAAAGCATGCACTGATAAAAAGGGGATTACATTTTCATTTTGATTTATAGCACACACCCAGTAAAGGAAATTATCCAAAAAATAGAATAACCCTCAAATGATTCTATGTTCTCTGCATTTAACAATGTGGGGTTGCCCTTCTGATTGTGTAAACTAAGTATTATGGAAAAGAATTTGGAACACCCCATGTTTTTTCTACATTTCAAAGCTCAAATTAACAAGACACAATAGCTGATAAACAACAAGCAGCTTCAACAAATGAAAACTTCAAATACCCACAAGTGGGTTTTTTGTCCTCTCAAGAACCCACCTAAGATCATGTAATACACAAACCCATAAAGTTAAAGGAATCCAAAAGTAAACAACCAAGTGAAAACTATGAAAATGTTTACCTCAATGTCTAGACTTCCCAAGTTCCCAGTGAGCTATTTAGATTGGGGTTATGGAGGAGGAGGAGGGTTGGTGGTTCCGTGGCAGAGGGGAAAGAAGAAAGCATAAGCTCATAGGGCTGGTAGATAATAAGTCCATCCATGACTTCTTGTGTTTGCTTTGCTTGGGCAGTAGGTTTGGGCCTTGAGACACAGGAAAAGAATGAATGCAAATGCTTCTTGGAATACCGAAAGAACTTAGGGTACGTTTGGTATGCTATAATAGCTCCTATAATGGAATAGTTATTCATGTGTAATAGCAATTTAGTCATTTGGTTACATCTTTATTACATGGATTAGTTATTACATTGGAATAACTATTTTTTAAATTGAAGAATAATTATTTCTCTTTAAAATGGATGTAATAGTTATTCCTTAGTGCATATAATAAGTTTTAAAATTAATATATTTCAAAAATTATAAAGTTTCCTTATACATCATCATTTACAAGTTTTCCTTATGTAACAACCAAACTTATGAATAGTAATAATTATTCTATTACAATGTTTTCTATTTCTAGTAATAAAAATTATTATTCCTAATGTAATCTACATTCAGTGTACCAAATGTATTCTCAAAGATAGAACAAAACTAGAATCCCAGGATGGACTTTTTTTTTTTTTTTTTTAAATAAAGTAATATTAATATATTGAAGGTGGAAATATAACTATCATACTAAAACACACCCTAGTAAATCTGACAATCCAAAGTTAAATTCATTGTACTATCAGTTCGATCGTGACGTTTCTATGATGTCTTATGGGTGGAAAATTATTAGGTATTCCTAAATAGGATGTCTCATTATATGGAGAGGTCTTTTTTAACAACTCCTTTAATTTTGTCCATTTTCAATAGTCTTAACATAATGAATACTATAACAATGGAATGTGAGAATCTAAGGATTTGCGTCTATGATTAGAGATTGTGGGTTAATAGAACCCTAGGGAAGGTGTTTTTCCATGTAAGGACATTCATTCATCCATCATTTGGTTGATCTTTATATTTTGACAATCAAGCTAAGGGGAGGACCTCCTATTGGAAAACTTCCATGTTTTTTTTTTGCGTAAATGCACTTTTAGTTCCTACGTTTTGCACTTTTTTCTATTTTGGTCCCTACATTTTATTTTTACTAGTTTTAGTCCCTAAACCAATTAACGTATGACATTTAGGTCCTTTCCGTCACCTAACTAACTGTAAAAGTTGACATGGCTAACGGTGGAATAAAAAAATAATATAATCGCACAGTATATAATGCCACGTCAGCATATAAATTTAAAAAATTAATTTATTAATTTTAACTAAATAAAAAAAATAAAAACAGAATTAATAATCAAAATTCATTAATTTTTCTTTAAAAACACAATCAAAATCAAAATTCAAAAAATAATGCCTCCCATTCTTTTCATTATTTTTTCTTTTTATTATTTTGTTGGAGATCATGCCTTTGTCATGTTCTTTGTGTTCTTTCCATAATTGTTCATGTTCTTTCTCACTTCTCCATATTTGTTCATGTTCTTCCTCAAATAACTCGTTGACCAGAACACAACTATGCCCTTTGAATCTTTGACTGGCTTGATCTACAAAAAGAACAGGACAAAGGCATGAAAACCAAATCATTTGTAGATCTTCCTCAAAGGGCACAGATCTACAAAATACAAAGATCTTCAAAGATTCAAAACACAAAGAAAACAAACCCAAACCCATCCCTTAATCTCTAGCAAACCCAGAACATCACATGAAAAATCAAACCCTCCATACAAACATCAAACCCACAAAACTCAAATCATCCTTTTTCAAATCTAGGGGTAGAGGAAAGGAATCGAGCTCTCTATCGGAGCCTTCTTTGGAGACGGAATCATCGCAAGGCAGTGGAGGCCGCGGCGAATTAAAGTGCAAGATCCTGTTATGGAGTTGTTCTTATTGCGAGTAAGGACTATGAGTCTGTCTAAGGCTTATCACAATGGTTTGTGAAGGCTCGCGAAGCTTGGAGTCGATGATATCTGTGGCTCCGGCTCTGGCTCCGAAATCGGCGGCGACAATGGCAGAGGAAGTGTAGTTGGGAGTAGTAATGACGGAGCCTAAGCGGTGGTGCGGAGGAACGTAAATGACGCCATAGGAAGAGTGAGGTCAATCCTTCATTGTGAGGATTTTAGGGCTTTGAAGTGGAAGAGAATTGTGAAGGTGAAGAAGAAGAAAAAGTGAAGGAGAGGAAGAGAGCATGCAAGGTTGAGAACTGAGGAGAACAGTGTCATTTGAAGTAGTAGTTTTTTTGTTGGTGATTCAGTTAGGTGGTTGCGTTTGGTGGTTCAATTAGGCTTTTTTAAAACTGGGGTTGATGTTTGTATGGAGGGTTTGATTTTTCATGTGATGTTCTGGGTTTGCTAAAGATTGAGGGTTGGGTTTGGGTTTGGGTTTGGGTTTGATTTTGTGTTCTTTGTGTTTTGAATGGTCTTTGTATTTTTTTAATTTTGATTTTGACTAATGAATTTTGATTATGTTTTTAAAGAAAAATTAATGATTTTTTATTTTTAATTCTGTTTTTATTTTTTATATTTAGTTAAAATTAATAAATTAATTTTTTAAATTTATATGCTGACGTGGCATTATATACTGTTTGATTATATAATTCTTTTATTCCATCGTTAGTCACGCCAGCTTTTGCTGTTAGTTAGGTGACGGAAAGGACCTAAATGTCAGACGTTAATTGGTTTAGGGACTAAAAGTGGTAAAAATAAAATGTAGGGACCAAAATAGAAAAAAGTGAAAACGTAGGGACTAAAAGTGCATTTACGCCCTATTTTTTTTTATTTTTTTATTTTTTTTAAACTTCCATATTGGATAAGCAATACCCATCAATAATAATTATTTGTCCATATTTTGTCCATAAAAAAGGGTAATCCATTTAACTAGTAATCACTACCAAGTCATACCAAACATGAGAGCTAGAATATATGGGAGAGGAGAGTAAAGAGAAGGAAATGAAACTTTAATGAAAATAATTGGAATTTGTAAAGATAAAATTTTCCTCTAATTAACCGAATACGTGATGGTTCATAAGATCATTTATGTGTATTAAACCACATAATTCATTAAATCATTTAAACAATATTTATGATTATTAAAGAACCACATGACTAAAAGTAAATGTGAAGTGGGTTTCAAGTAGCTCAATTGGTAAAGTTTTTTGTCTAAAGAGTAATCATCATGAGATAAACACTATAGATTGAAATGCTATCATATTTATCACAACAACAACAACAAAAAAAAAAAAAGGAAAGTTAAATAATCTTTTAAGTTGCCAAATAGTGGGATTGAGGAGTTTTTCTTCATATTTGGTTAAAATCTTTGTCTGATTTGTAAGAAATAAAGTTTGTCAAATATTTTTGGGAGTATTACAAAGCTTATTATTAGTATTAGAAGTGTTTCAGATGGTATCATAATTAGTAATACATGAGATGAAATATATATACATATCACTAATTGAACATTTTAAGCAATGTTTTAATTTTTAAGCCAAAAATTAAAATTTCCAAGAAATATTTCAATTTTTGAAGCAAAATTCAATTTTTAAAAAGTTGCGATTATTTGTAGATAGTAGAATACATTAGTTTTTTTTTTTTTTTTCTTAATTCAATAGTTGAGGGCGGGGGGATTTAAACCCTATATGTTTAGATGTTTTTGCTGAAAACATTATGAGATATCAATTGAACTACAAAAACGATGACAAACAAACATTAGTTATTCATAGACATAACTAAGATAGAATAGTAGTATTTTGTAGAGCCTATTTGGTAAAGTCTTTTTTTTTTTTTTTTTTTAAAAAAAAAATCAGTTTTTGTTTTATAGGTGTTTTGGAAAAATTGTTCCCAAAACGTGTTTTATCACCTTAAAACCATGGTTTTAAAAACTGGACCGGGGCAAAACCAGATTTGCCTCTTATTCCCAATTTTTCCTGTCTTGATCAATTTTTTATTGATTTTCACTGGTTTTAGGCATTTTTTTTCCAAACCAGATTGGTTCTCAGTTCAACCAGTAAGACTAGTTGGTCTAGTCCAGTTTTAAAATCTTGCTTAAAACACAAATCCATTGATTTGGCATTAATTTCTCACCCCAGTTTTTCACCCATTTTCCTCTTCTTCCCATTCAATTCTCATTTTCTCTTCCAATAAAAAATTACCACTACTCACAAATAGTGCAACACTATCTAGGGGTGGCAAAATTGGACACAACCCGCAAACCCGACACAATACAATACGAAATTAGTAGGTTATGAGTTGAGACTTAATGGGTTCGTATCATATTCGGGTTGACATGACTGACTCATTTAATAAACGGGTTGGGTTAGTGTTTAACATATAGAACTCGTTTGACTTGTCTTGCTCGTTTAATTAAATGACATTTTACCAATATACCCTTTAAACTATAGGTATATAAACTTATTAGTTATTATGGTTTATTTTCTTTGACATATTGTGATTGATTATTTGTGATATTCGAATAGAGATTAAATTCAATAAGGACGGGGTGTAAACTGTTTGATTTACACCAGCCAATAAAGACATGACACATCAGGCTTTTACTTAGGCTATGTTTGGTTCATGTAAAATATTTTCTGGAAAATAAATATTTTTCAAAAATGCTATTTTCGGGAAAGGAAAATGTATTCAGGCTGTTTGGCTGCCTTAGAATTCATTTTACGGGAAATCAATTCTAGTGTTTGGTTCGTTCAAACATTTTTACGGAAAATACTTTACATAGCCAAGCCACCCAATTTTTCATACACTTCCTCAGCTGTAAACATGTGGAAAATGAATCAATTCCACACTCACTCACAAAAGAAACAAAACCTAGAAAAAAAATTCATAAAATCCGGTCAAATTAAGAGAAGAAGGAAGAGAGAGAGGCGACTGGGTCCGATCTAGAGGCGAGATCGCGCGGCGAAGGCAAAGGCGAGTGCGTGGCAGAGGCAAGATCGAGTGGCGTTGGAGTCGGACTGGTGCGATCGATGATCTGGTGCGATCATCATACTGGTGCGATCAACGATCTAGTGCGATTGTTGGACTGGAGCTCGGTCTGTGGTCGTCAGACTGAAGCTCGAGGTTCACCGGCGAAGTCGAAGGCGTGATTTGGGCGCTCTCTCTCTCTCTCTCTCTCTCTCTCTCTGCGCGTGAGTCTGGAAATGGTTTGAAGTGAAAATAAAAATGTAAAACCAAGTATGTTGAAACTCCATGATAACAAATTTGTGATAACATATATCTTAGTCGTTTTGATCTATTTATCAGATTTTATTAAAATAAATTTTTTTTATGAAAATACAAACAAATAAATATTTTTAATAATCATTCAAAACTAACGAAAAATTAAATCGTAAATAATCATTCAAAACTAAGCATATTCCAATGAGATTAAATTCAATAAGGATGAGGTGTAAACTCTTTGGTTTACACCAACTAATAAGAACATACCACATCAGACTTTTACTTAAACTCATTGTAAAATCAATACATCCTAATATACCTAATATCATCTCAAAAAAAAAAAAAAAAATCATATTTCATTGCTTTTGTATAGAACCTTGGGCAACGACTTGATTCCTGTGTCATCTAGATAGTTGAAATATCAACATTTTTCTTCAATTTTAATGCCAGAGGCAAATATCCAAACTTATCAAATCCATCTGCAATCTCACAACCTTCAACCACACTCTCTTAATTTTTATTCTTTTCTTTGATTTATATCCAAAGAGAAATAGAAATCATTTCAGAAAACAACAAAGTCACAAAGAAAAGAGTAACAATCAAAATAGTTCTTCGGTCAATCAATTCCATCTTGTGGGACCGAGGCAACAAACTAAAATTGTTCTTCTGTTAATTGAGGTGAAGCTTAAGGTTGGTGGGAAGGTAATCGAGGTGAAGCTCAGCGAAGGAGATGGAGAAATGCGAAATAGAGTTTCTTTTTTTGAGATGTTATTATTTTTTTGAGGAGGTTTTGAGATGGATGTATTAAGATGTTTTAATTTTGCAACGAGTTTAAGGCTGCATTTGTTTTGGTGTAAAACCATTTCAGGAAATGGTTTTCTGTAAATGCGGGTGTTTGGTTGCGCATGGAAAATAAATTTCCCGGAAAATATTTTTAGTTGACCGTGTAAAAAAAAAAAAAAAAAAGTCGATTTTATTAAAAAAAAAAAAAAAAAAAAGAGTTTAATGTAATTTTTCAATTTGAATTTATCTATTGTTAGTGAGGGATTTTTAAGAAACTAAAATTTAGGATTTCAAATGAAGTAAATGGCTAGGTTTAGTATATGCTAGTTTTTAGGAAAAAGTGAATCAAATATACGTGAGATATATTTAAGAGAAATGATATGTCCACAACATAGAATGTGCTAATTTTTAGGAAAAAAGTTACCTTGGTAGTTTTTTTCGTTTTTGAATTTTGTTGAATTACAATTTTAACCCTAATTTTTTTTAGGAATAAAGATTATCTAATTAGATTAGGGGTGTTTTTGACATTTTTTAAAATCATAACTAATTTTATGAATCCTCTTAATATTAGAGATAACATATAGAGACACATTTTAACCTAAAAGGTCTAAACCTAGTGAATATGTGCTAAATTATATATATATATATATGGAAAAAGTTGAGAGAAAATTTAATTAGATTTCAATTATGAGCTAATTTTGTGCCATGTGTCTACTTAAATTTTTTAATCTTTATGTTAAGTGAGTTAATGAGTGCAAAATACTAAGAGTTCAATATTAATGAAATATAAAAAATAAAGAATAAAAACCAATCATATATCTACTTAACAAAAATCACCATATGCTCTATCTTATTAAAAATTAGAATAAAAATGATCATAAGTAATAGTGTTAAACTTAATCTGGAATTTTAACATGCATCTAATTACATTTATTTTTTTCTAATAGTTTGATTAATTATGTTTATTTTTATGATAAAAAATGTGTTTATTTTTAAATTTATCCATGCGTATGCATGAGTTACAAGCTAGTGTTATATTAACTACTCATTCTTGTCATTATTACTCAACGTGGGACTTCACTTACATGTGTATACCCAACAATCTCTCCCTTATTTGTGAGTCTTTGTCTCTTTGTGGGCCATGAACAAGTCACACTCACTCCCCCTTGCCTAAATAGGCCTTTTCATTTACTAGTGCATCATCCATGGGCCTCCATGTGTCAACCTCACACCCCACTGTCATTATTGTTTAACACCATTAACAAATATCCTTTGTTGGGCCTTTTTCCAATATCGTCAAGATTGTTTGTGAGGGCTTTATGGGCTTTTCTTGTGTCCAATATACCATCTCTACTCATTCTTTTTATCATTATTCAATACAGGATTTCACTCACACATGTATACCTAACATTTTTACCCAAAAACCAAATATATGGTTGGTACGATCCACCACCCAATATGAGCCATCAAATTAGTTTCTTTCTTTGACAAGTAAAAACAGAAAATTCTTGGCAACTACTTGAATTTTGGCACGGCCGTAAATTATCCAATAATGTTTACTTGTAAATTTATACTTAATTATAAGATAAGTGTATGTTTGGTAATGGCTTATTTTCGAGAGTTTATTTATATAATATTGATCAAAGATATTGTGGGGCCTAATAATCTGGCAACCCCGGCCCATCTTATATCTGGCCCAAGGCCCATGCTGAAGATAAAGAAACGTCCGAGGAGGAACGCAGAAGGCCCAAATTGCCGAGGACGACTTTGTCCTCGGCCAGTCGAGGACATTGAAAGGGGAAGTAATGAGCCACCAGAAGCAGCCTTCTTGAGCATCCAAAGAGAAAGAGCAAGTACAACGTGTCAGCCATGGAAGCATGGTGGAGGAGCAAGTCCAGGACGAACTGTCACCTCCACATTAAATGCCCACAACTAACGTTTTGGCCGCATTAATGAGGAAATGACTCATGAACAGTGCAGCCTTGGTTGCTGCAACCCACAGGAAGAATGGGAAGGCGGCTGATGGGACAAGCACTCAAGTAACGGCCTAGTTGATCAACAAATGTAGGGCTAAGATCAACTGAAAGGGGGTATATAATGTAAGGAATCCCTCTGGAAAAGGGGGAGGAGGAGAAACATAGGACACTGTAGCTCTCTGTATCCTCGCAGAAATCTTTGTAACCAATCACTAAAGAAATAATAAGAACTTCAAGCTTCCGAGAGGAGGGCCGAGGAGCATCATTGCATGTTTCAGTCCATGTTCATGTTATACAATCCATATGCAACCACGCCTAGTTGTTGTAACCCTCATTAGGGCCTAGTTCTTGAACCCGCTCTCTACAAATTCATTGTATTGGGCTAGCTGGGCTTGAGTCGACTCATTCGATGGTAGAAGTGCTCCAACCCAGTCCCTACAGATATAATTTTTTATGTTAAATGTGTGACAAAAAAAATTTTAAATCTAGTTTATTTCAAAAAATCTAAACATTAAAGCAATAAGCTTTTAGCTTTTAAGCAATTCACAAAGATTATTATGTATTTGTAAACAAAAGAAATTAGATTTAAACATACATAATATTATATGTTACATGTATCTTTATATAAAAATATATTTATATGAATTAATAGTAAATTTTGTAATTTTATAAATAAATTCTTAAGATATCAAATTAGTATTTATAATTTATTGATAATATAAATACTCAATTTTTAAAGATACAATATTAACAAATCTAATTTTAATAAGTTCGTAAATGAAAATCATTTTATCTATATAACTCAAATAAGTAGTGCTGACTTTCATTCGAAATAAAACTAAATGGACAATTCTGAATTTTTAATAATCAGCTCGACTCAGTTCATTTACAACCCTATTTATAATAGAGTTCACTTACAACCCTAATTATAATAGATTTGTGGCTTACATTTGAAAACCATCTTTATTTGATGTTCAAGTGACTTTGTCAAACCTTAGTGGGTGTTTAACAACTGTTTCTCTTCCTAATCCTTTTCAAAACCATCATATGGTTCCATGAGGTGCATGATTTATGCTACGTTTGGAAGTTTGGAGAGAGAGGAGAGGAGAGTAGTGGGGAGGAGAGTAGAGGGGAATGGTTATTATCTACCTTATTTGGATGTTTTTAAAATTAAGGGGAATGGGAATAATTAGTCTTTTCATAATTTGTAATTTTGTTAATATGGTAAGGGTAAATTGGGTAATTCATTTGGTCAAGTATTTATATGCTTTACTCTCCCTCGAAATCTCTCCAATTTGAGGGAATTAAAAATGAGAGGTTAGAAGTAGTTAGAACCCCTCCAAATCCCTCAAAATCTCTCCCCTACTTCCTTAAAAAACATCCAAATAAGGTAATTTAACTTACTTTCTATCCCTCTACTCTACTTCCTCTTTATCCAAACAAGTTATAAGTGTGGGCTTGACTGGGCTCTTACTCTACTCCCCTCCATTTCCCCTCCTTCCCCCCTGATGCAGATCGGTTAAGGGAGAAGAAAACAATTTAATATTTTACGTTGTTTTATTATTCCTAGTAGAATTCGGATTTATTTGTTTTTATAAGTTTAATTAAAATCCTTTTCCTAGTTGAATTAGGATTTTAATTGTTTTTTTTTTCCTAGTTAAATTGTTTTTCCTTTCTCAAGTAGAAGTAGGTTTATTATTACTTTTCCTAAAAGGAGTAGGAGAAATTCTATTCTTATAAATACTCGTTATAGAGAGGTAGATTAATGTTATGTGTTTATTAATAAAAGTTTGCTAGGTATCAGAGTAAGGCTAGGTTCCTACCATGGCACAAAGAGGAGCAGGTGGGGGAAGACCTATTGCCATAGATGACGTGTCTGAAGAGATTGCATGCAACGCACAATTAGAGGCGTTCTTTCAACGAACATAGGAGTGGTTTTATGCACTTTCAAAGCAACTCGCCGCCTTAGCTGTTGAAAACCGACCTCAAAACTGCCATCCAAATCCATGTTATGTGGAGGAGGAGGAGTATTTTGATGTCAAGGAGGAGGACTATGATATCAAAAAGGAGGATGAATACACTGAAAGAGTCTATGTAGTAAATTGGGATTCTCCACCAATTTATAATGACTATCTTGAAGATTATAGTTAAGGAGACAAGATTGAGCTTGATGAAAATAAAGTCATATACATACAAGGTGAGCCTATAACTCACACCGTTGATGAGACTTTCAACATTAAAAAACAAAAGGTTATTGATTTTACTGATTACAATCATAGGTTGGTACAATCAGTTTGTTTAGTAGTAGATGAGTTCTCAATTGATGAACAAAGTTTCAATCTACTAAAGCTTGAACTTGAACATATTAGACGCTATGATTTCATTGGGGTTGATGAGCTTCTCTCAAATTTTTTTGGTAATACAGTTAACATCAATTTGGAAATATTAATGGAAAATGGGACAAAATGGGCTTTTACCCTTTTTAAAAAAACAATCCAGCATTTTGCCCCATTTCCCAAACTAATTAGGGAAATGCCCCTCTTTTGAAACTCGATTTATGATAAATCGAGTTAGGCCCTATAGCGGCGTTTTTAAGTAGCCTATAGCGACGTTTTCAGGACCTATAGTGGCGTTTTGTAACTCAACCTTTATGAAATCGAGTTATAGGCAAAAAAAATAAAAAAATTTGCCTATAACTCGATTTCATGGAGGTCGAGTTACAAAACGTCACTATAGGTCCTTAAAACATCACTATAGGTACTTAAAAACGCCGCTATAGGGCTCCAGAAATTTTTTTTTTTTTTATAACTCGATTTATCATAAATCGAGTTACAAAAGAGGGGCATTTCCCTAATTAGTTTGAGAAAGAGGGCAAAATGCTGGATTGTTTTTTTAAAAATGGCAAAACCCAATTTTTTCCATGGAAAATGTTATTGATCCCTTCTGGGAGGATTTTATTGAACAAGAATTGATAGAGGTCAACAAGAGGCGTGAACAAGTGATTTTAAGTCATCTTTGTGGAGGAGGCAATATGAAGTTTATGGATGTGTTCATGAATTCTTTTTTAGTACTTGTTTCATATATCCCACTGTGGCAAAAGAGGTCAAGAATAAAAATCCGTACATCAAGATTTATTATGAGTGAGAAATAATTGATAAGTAGCATATTGATTCGTTTTGTCTTGCATAGAAGAATAGGATGGAGAGGATTATTTGAGGTTCCAATTGATCGTGAAAGATTGCCACAAAACTCAAGGACGAGTTTTCCCCAACCCCAAGAGAATGATGCAGATCGGTTAAGGGAGAAGAAAACATTTTAATATTTTATTTTGTTTTATTATTCCTAGTGGAATTAGGATTTATTTGCTTTTATAAGTTTAATTTAAATCCTTTTCCTAGTTGAATTAGGATTTTAATTATTTTTCTTTTCCTAACTAAATTGTTTTTCCTTTCTCAAGTAGAAGTACGTTTATTATTACTTTTTCTAAAAGGAGTAGGAGAATCTATAACACACAATTACTACAACTCTTCCACGAAACTTAAGTTCTACAAGAACACTATGCTAGTAGGCAAAATAATAGAGAAAACGTCTCTAACAAACTTTTATTAATAAAAACATAACATTAATCTACCTCTCTATATAGAGTATTTATAGGAACATAATTTCTCCTACTCTTTTCAGGAAAAGTAATAATAAACCTACTTCTACTTGAGAAAGGAAAAACAATTTAACTAGGAAAAGAGAAACAATTAAAATCCTAATTCAACTAGGAAAAGGATTTTAATTAAACTTATAAAAGCAAATAAATCCTAATTCCACTAGGAATAATAAAACATAAAATATTAAAATGTTTTCTTCTCCCTTAATCGATCTGCATCACCCCCTCCATCCAAACAGACCATAAGAAACCTCCACCCATGGGAGGTCTTTGAGTCCATTTCAATTACAGGTGGGCTACATGCCTAGCTTTGGTTGGGAATAGAAAACTATTTAATTTAAATTAAACAATTTATTTTTTTTTTAGAAAGAATTTAAATTAAACAATTAGTTCCATTTGTTTAAATTAAAGGTTTACTTCCTCCCATCTAATCTTTTTCCTCTTAGTTTATTTAGTATTTACACAACCGATTTTTATTTTAAGATGTCAAATTACCATATATGACTTATATTTTTCTTCGTGTAGCCAGAGTGAAAATTAAAAGAAACTGGTATACTCATAGACACAGCACACTTATGTAAATGTACATTTGGTACATTGAATGAAAATTACAATAAGAATTGTAATATTTATTACTAGTAATAAAGTGTGTTGTAATGTAATAACTAAACTTATTCATTATTATGGTTGTGAGTTATAACATTAGAATGAAACTTAATATTTATTTTAAGAAATATTTTACTCATACAATTATATCTCCTTAAAATTTGTTATTTTTAAATTTAAGAGAGATATGTGTTATTTTTTATGATTTTTTATTTTTATAATTGTTAGATGTATATGGAAAGTTTGTTTATTTGGAAATATATTAAGTTTTGAAATTATTGCATTTACTAAGGAATAGCTAATACAACATTTTAAAGAGGAATAGTTATTCCTCATTTTGAAGAATAGCTATTCATAAGGAATGACTATTCCTTGTAATAAAGATATAACAAAACTAAAGAATAACTAAACTATAGAAATAATTATTACATTAAAGCGGCTATTACAATCTACCAAATATACTCTAAGTTATATTCCATTCCGAGTAAATTGGCTAGAAAGAACATACTGACTAAAATACCTCTGAAAATTTATAATTAGGAAGAGATTCTTATACCTATATCTCTAATTAACTAGCTATGAATTAATCATATAGTGTTGATGCTTTATAAAGTGTTAAAGGGTGTAAAAGGTATCCAAGCAGAACACTGGTGATGGCCACCATACAAACAAATAGAAGAGGAAATCCGACTATTGAGAGTCTCCTCTAATCTCTCCTCTTCTGCTCAATTCTGCCTACGAGAAAAGGAGAAAGAAAAATGCAAATGCCACACAAAGAAGTAAATGACATGTTTAATACAAAGTAAAGCGATAAGACAGTCATTGACTGGGGTAAGTGAAGCATTTGCACATCATAGAAAAAGTTGACTACATGGCTGCAATCAGTCCAACGCATAGCCCTGGAGTTCACTTGGTACAGCCTAATATGTAATACTATGCTATATATAATGTTATGAAACAGACCAGTACATTATTGACTCTCTCTTTCGTTGTTCTTGAATTAAAGGTACCACCTGCTCTTTAGATACTTGAAAAGGCACACCGCAGTGGTTGCAAATGAAGCAAATTTTAGGAGAATAAATTAAAAAATAATATTTACAAATCCAATGCCAAATCATCATCAGAATGTTTTTCCTTGATGTTCAAGATTTGCTCTCTCTATCAATAATATAAAAATGTAACTGATCAAGAAATGCTGGGTAGAGACTAGATGTAATGAGCCCACTAGTTTCTATGGAAAAAGAATGAGAATTGATGTAATTATAAGTAGTCGTGCTCCACAAAGAAGAGTAGAACAGGAAAATCGAGAAAGAAAGTGAGAAAGTTGCACCTTACTTCAATGCTAAAGTCTATGGATTGCATTTATACAAGTTTCTTGGAATTCTTATTGGGTCATGTTAATGAGTTCACTTAGGATAATTGTTAATAAACCATTTTAGGAAAGCTTTGACACCACTCTCATGGAAAATATAAAAAGCTGTTAAAAAAATTAATTTCATATCATTTTCCCATAAAATATTTATAAAATTTTTTATTAAACTATGGCATCTATTAACATTTCCCATTCTTATTAGCCAAACAACCAACTTGTAACCAACTTGGCTCTGCACCTCTTGAAGACCACTAACTAACTAACTTGAGATTGTAAGTGTCCTCCACAACATTACAAGAAGCAAGAATTTTTAGTTTATCCTCAACAGAGGCCGCCACAACATTTTCTTTTGTTTGTGGAAGAATATTAATGATCATTGTAGTTTCCATTTCCTCATTGCCATTATTAGTAATAGGTACAAGAATCTTGGGAAAATAATCAAATGTTCACTCCACTAGATTTAGTTTGATTTATGATATTCATCCCCATGGTTGGAAAGTATAACCAATGGCTCATAAACCTCTTTAGATTTCTCATTCCCATACAATTGCTCAACCAATGCAACAATAAACTACATGGTAGTGCCAAGTTCCCAACTTGTCACAACTCTGCCATCTACTCGCACTCTTTATTCTGCAGCAGTTGCACTAGGAGCTAATTGCTCCATAAATGATAGATAAAAGGTTGTTTTCGAGCCCTTCAGTACAGCCTGTTGCCCAAGTGCCACAGCAGCAGGCAAATCACAAACTGTACCACAAATCCTCCCGTATGCTGCCTGATTCTTCACCAAGTTTCTAGAATGACAAAATCTCTAAGACTATGGATTGCAAATGTTTATAGAAGTTGCAAATCTTATTAGCCAAATAAGCAACCAACAACCTATAACCAACTTGGCTCCACCTCTTGCAATCTTACAACTAACTTGACTATTCTTGATTACGAGGCTAACGATGTGATTACAACAATTACACCTTATAGTACGTTTGGGTTCATTACACTAGGGAGATTTAAGCAGAGCCACCACATCTGTTAATATTTCATAGAGATACACTATACACCCTAATACAAAAACCTTGTATGCATAATAATAGGATCTTCTCCCACAGACAAAGTAATGAGTTTCTCAGAATCACAAACTCAGCACCATGAGAAAGATAAATTAAAGGCAGTTCTAGAAGAAAAGCTCTCCAGCTGGGTCAAAAATCCATTTTCCTTTCATCTGAGTCATTCTTCTTAGAGGTGCTATTAAAAATTTAAAAGTATTCAAAGCTACACCATCCTTTTTTTTTTTTTTTTGGTAAAGCAAAGGAGGAATTCATAGATGCTAAAAGAAATTGGGAACATGTGAGCTGCTGGTCTCTACAGAAAGGGGCAGGACCTAAAACCTTTTAATAAACTTAATACTCACTGATATGCAGATAGTGAACATAAAAGATTTTTATAGTTGATAAATCCCGTTGCACTAGGAGGGGGAAAAAAGAAGAAGCATTGCAATGCTTATGGCAGAACTCACCGACTTTAAGCATACCAAAAGAAACTATAAGAAAAGAATGGAGTTCAAGAAGTTACAAGTTTCTCTTTTTTAGACTCTTATATCTTGAATGCTTCAACTCCTCTCCTCTGTTAGCTTTGAAATGGTAACTTCAGCCTGCAAAGGAGATCCAAAGACTTGATCGTGATAGAACAAGACACCAACCGTTCCCTAAACATATTTATTATAAATTTTATAAAACAACAAAATTGAACTGATCTCAAAATACCATATAAAACAAAGGAAATATAAATGGTCATTCCACAAATGATGACTACTCTAACTAATCAATTTGTAATGCAAAAAGAAGAATCCAATAAGCTCCTCCCACCCACTCATACAGCTTCAAGATAAAAGAGAGTAAAGAATTTGATATAATCAGGGAACAAATAACACACAGTCATCCCCATCACTACAAAAGTTTGCAAGTTCCAAATATTAGATGATCCTGTTGGTAGAACAAACAATAAGGGGCCTGAGCCAATAAGGATTGTGAAGAATTAGAACAATCTTCATTTTCAATAGGGGCTTCATCAAAATATTTCAACCTTACCTCCAATTGGGAAGCGATGGCAACAATGGACCCTGCAGATACATAACAGATGCATAAGATTATAGAAAACAAATCCTAATAATTCATTGGGAATGATAGTGAATGAACATGGAATCAGTGCATTTATTTTCTAAAGTCGTACGATGGGCTAGCCCTACAACTGAAAGCAATAATGAATGGATATGCATCAACCGATTCCTTTTACTTGATTTCTAAATTTTAGTTGATCTGATACCAAAAACACTCCTAGGGTCTAAGATTGGGTAGCCATTGATGCCAATGGTTGAAGATGATCTGGTTTTCTACTGTAATCTCAAAAGCATACCTTCATGTGCCAGCTAATAGCCAAGAAAATGTTATATACCCGTGATAGTTCTGCTAATGGGGAAACAATATCGGTCTCCTATGTTTGTTCTGCATGGAAAATTTGGAATGCAAGAACCATTTATTTTATGAATGCTCATATACTGAAAGACAGTAGTAACCAGTGTTAAATTTTTGCTTAATTAACTAGCATATAAATCATTCAAATTCTATGCTAAACTGGGTATTCTCACTGTTGCGAAAAAACTCCAAAACCACCACATACAAGCTAGATTAGGTTGCCTTCTATGTACAACTCTTTTAGCTTAAAATGCCAACTTATTTTTTGTATAAGATTATGTACAACTTTTTAAATTACCATCCTTTCAAGGTACAAATCTACTTTTACAGAGCTTATCTCTTAAACAAAATAAGCCAATAAAAATAAACTCATCCAATTGCAGAAGGAAATCGATTTGAAACAACGATATTGGATTGAGACTTTGAGTTCAAGCCAGGTCCAAACTATATACCAACTTATAAATTCAGTTGCTGTAAGCTTATCCAATCAATACATGAATATTCCATGTCAATAGCATACACAAATGATTATTAGCAGTATATTATTCAGAAAAATTATTAAAGGTCATATAGTGTATGTCACATATTATACATGGTAAAAGATTAGAAATTCAATGTTCCTTTTATATGCATATGCATATATGGATATGGATATTAGCAGAACAGCTCGGTTATCAGATACCTTGTTGAGGTAATGCTTTATTATAAATGCACGACTGTCATCTTCGTATATTGCTGCACTAGTAATTAATTTAAACATTCTTGGCCACTGGCACCCACATTACTGAAAAAATAATCAGGTAATCATCCTAGTTCCACAATTTTTGCATCTGAAATTCATGACATACATGCAACAGAGGTTCCTCTCAAAATATTCTTGACTTTGAATGTGAGATGACCTAATA
This sequence comes from Quercus suber, assembly GCF_002906115.3. Taxonomy (NCBI): domain Eukaryota; kingdom Viridiplantae; phylum Streptophyta; class Magnoliopsida; order Fagales; family Fagaceae; genus Quercus; species Quercus suber. Next base: position 1,113,221 of record NW_027069586.1, on the reverse strand, counting down.
TTGGCGCAGTGTAATTCAGAAATCAACTTTTTTTTGAAAGGAAAAGGGGAAGATCACAAGTCCTAATTTAAACAATAGCCAACAACCCCAATCTTTTGTAGAAGTGCTCATTAGGCCTTTATGTGAATGACAAATGAACCTGTTCAATAATTTCTAACAAGCATGATTACAAGAAAGCATACAAAAATTGTAGGGAAGAGAGAGAGCATGCAAAAAGTTGTATTCAAAAGATCATGATTTATAAATGGAAAAACCTAAATTTTAGGTTGAAAACAGGGCATGGTGCATTCTTTTGAAAGGAGCAACCAAAGTAACCAGAACACATGAGCAAGATACATAACTTTGCAGTAGTGCCAAACACAGTCAAAACATATTAAAGTTGATTTATAAATGAATTATAGATATGTACGTCACATCAAATGGCATAAAATCTAGAAAGTCAGTGAGATTTTTGTCAACAAATGAAAATGAAAAACCACAGATTTCTAAAAGCCACAATCAAAATCAGAAACCACTTTTGCAATGTGAAGTACTTCTTTGTCATAAGTAATTTAGCCTGGATAGCTTTCATAGGTGGTCCAGGTTTTCTCCTTTTTTCCCTGAAATAGTTATGCCTAGGCTGAAGGCACACATAATAGGAGTTTCTCGTGAAGGATGATAATTCAGTTGATTCAGTCCAGTTCTCACCATGTTACATGCATCCTAATGGTAGTTTCAAGCATTCAGTATACAATAATGTGGCTTCGTCCCTGGCTGGAGTGTCTCTCAAAAGTGCTGAAGGGTACGAGTGGTTGACTTGAATGAGTACATGGTCTCCAAGAAACCAGTACCTACCCAATGGTGACTCAAAACAATTTTTGGCGTCTGTGAAGGGCTACACAAGAGAATCCAGCCAGAACTTGAACTTTAGACCATGGATTCAGAGTCATCTGCATAAAAAATGCAAGCAAAAGTGTCAGATATTGACATCAAATAAAAATTCAGAACAAAAGAAACCAAGAAAAGAACTTATATCATCAATGGCAAAGTCGTCCATGTGTAGTGTCGGCACCAATCTTGTACAGGGTGTCAATCTTTGCAACCTCATACTTGATTGCTTGAAGACCATTGGGTTATATAGGGGTAGACATTCTCCTTCTGCTCCATTACAGCTTGGACCTCGCCAAAATACTCATATGCCTAAATCTACAAAAAGAAGAAGAAGAAGAAGATGTGACTAATCATAAGAGCAAGCAAGGACTTAAGCAAGAAGTTACCTCCCATACAGTCACAAGGCCACCAAAGCTCTTTGTGGCACATTGGGAGAAGGAGAACTGTACTATAATGTAGTATAGTGGCATAGGTAGCTCCACCCAATCATAATTTCCAACTCAATCTACGTTTTCAAGTAAAGGGAGAAACTGCAAGCTCACTATCTCCTATGCTAAGGATCAATACACTTCTAATCATGCGCAACATAAAGGTCCTTACACGAAAATTCACATTTTGGCCTTCAACTTAAGCATAATTGTTTAAAAGCCAAAAGAGTCACATTTGCATCTTGTCCACAAATCCTTCTGTTCTTGGACACCATCTACTTGGATCTTTTTACCAACTTGAGGGTCTTTGTTTCTTCAACATATCCACAAATTCTTCAAGGAACCTCTGTTCTCGCAAGTTATGGTCTTCTGCATTCAAGATCAAATCCGCACAGGTTAATCTTACACATGGCATAAACTGGGCAAATACAAAGGAAAAAGATTAAATGCAAGAAAAACCTAATCTTTGTAGCATGAAAGTCACATTCACAAGAGAAGATGTGTGCAAAAAACTTCATTCCAAAGTCATTCATGTGAACACATTGAAGCCTAAAATCAATAATGAAATGACATTTGGAAAATAATGCCAAGAAAACAAGGTGAAAAGCTTCCAAGGCAACCCATTTATGTGAGTGTTTTGGCAAATTCTAGCTTAGCGTCAAAATTGTGGTCATGGTGAAAATGGCTAAAAGGCTAAACAAAAAAGGTCATGGCAAGTTGACTCGGGGATCAATTTTTAAGCGAATAATGAGCCCAAGCAAGCTTCAAAGCAAAAACAAAACCCAAAACTCAAAAATTTCAACTCATGAATGAGTTGGTTCTTACACCCATTCATCAAGAAAAACACATTTACCACAAGCTCAAGCAAACATCCAACTCCAAAAAACCATTCAAAATAGCTTCACAACTCAATGGGCACATCACCCCAAAAATAAAAACTTTCCCTTACACCTAAGGAATTTGAAACCTGTGTTCACACCATCAATCCACACACACCTCACACCCAATTGCATTCAAAAAAAAAAACACCATCATTATCAACTTGAACTCACACACACTTTGGGCATCTCATTCCAAAACCACTCAAAAGCCTCACACCTCCCATGAAACTAAACTTTCATCTTCTAAGGACCAAGACAGTCAACATGAAAATTTTCAAAACTTCATTCCAAGTTCAAGCAAAATTTGCAACACAAAGTCAAAAAGACATGAAAAAATTATTGAAGCCATTTAGAACACTTAAAAGTGCAACCAATGACAACAATTCAAACCACCAACATACATCTTGAACCAATCATCAAGAGAAAAATTCCAAACACACTCTCAAAGGACACGAACCTTCACACCAACAAACTAGCCCTAAAATCATTTCATTCCCACTCAAGGCAATACCAAAGAATTTGTACCAATAATCTCAAGTCACCCATTGCTTCAAAGAAGGAACTTTAAAAGTCCTGGTGTCTAAGAATGGGTTTTGCATTCAAGAATTTTCTCTAGGAACTTTAAAACTCCTAGGAATTAAAAATGGGTAGCCATTAATGTTGGTCGAGGATGATCTGGTTTTCTGCTGCAATCTTTAAGCATGCCTTCATATGCTGGCTAACAGTCAAGAATATGTTATATAGCCATGAAGACTTGCTAATGGGGTAATATTATTCATCTCCTATGTTTGTTCCACGTGGGAATTTTGGAGTTAAAGAACTATTTGTTTTATAAATGCTTGTATACTAAAAGATAGTAGCAGCCAGAGTTAAATTTGTGCTTAACTAATTGACATTTGAACAGTTCAAATGCTATGTTAAACTGGGTATTCTTGCCGCAGTGAAAACAATTTCAAGACCACCATATACAAGCTAGATAGGGTTGCAAAAATCTTTTGGCTAAAATGCCAACTTATTTTCCCTATAAGATTATTTACGACTTTTTAAAACCCCATTCTTTCAAGGTACAAATCTACTTTTACAGAGCTTATTTTTTAAAACAATAAAGCCATCCAATTGCAGAGGGAGATCAATTAGAAACAAAAATAATGGATTGAGTACAGGACAGGTCCTCCAGAGTCTATCCCAACTTAATAAATTCAGTTGTCGAAAATAATTCCTACAGTATGTGTTATTCAGCAAAAAGTAAAAAAAGGGTCATACGGTATATGTCAATCTTCATAATATCCGTGGTGAAAGATTAGAAATTCACTGTTCCTTCTATATGCAATGGCACACATAATAGGAGGTTCTGCATGCATCCTAATGATAGTTTCAAGCATTCCATATACATAAAATCTTGGTTGAAAGCATTCCCTTAAAACTCATTAGAGATGCAGTCTATGAAGCACGGGTGCGTTTTGAGACTCGGGTGCGGGTGCGGATGCGGGTGCGGGACTCGGAAATTTTTTAAAAAGGTGGGTGCGGGTGCGGCAGGACTCGGCGATTAAAAAATTATTAAAAATATTTTTATTTATATATTTTATATATTGCTAAGCATTTTTTTATATAATAATAATAAAAAACTTATATATAATAATAATAATAATAATAATGTACTGTACAAAATGAAACCTCACTAACCAAAAGCTTATGAGTGGCTTAGTGGATCATGTACCAGTTCAATGGCTCAATGTTAAAAAAAAAAAAAAGAAAAAAAAAAGAAAAGGGAAAATGTGGCTCACGTGAGAGGCAGTGAGGCACAACAAACAAAATAAAGCACCACGCATTTAACCATTCTTTTCAAAAAAAAAAAAAAAAGAAAAAAAAAAGAGGGAAAATGTGGCTCACGTGAGAGGCAGTGAGGCACAACAAACAAAATAAAGCACCAGACCAAACGCATTTAACCATTCTTTTAAAAAAAAAAAAAAAAACAAAACAAAACTGATAAAGAAAAAAAGAAACAGAAGAACAAGGGAACAACGCTGGGCTCGCGAAAGAAAAAGGAGGAAGAAGACGATCCGGTTCAGCGCGAATCGGTTTGGTTCGGCGCGAATCGGCGCGCGTCAAAGCCGAGTCGGCGCGAATCCGGCGCTCCATGTGGCAGGACGCGGCCCGACGCGGCACGGACGCGCGGTCTGCGGCGTCCCTCCCTCGTCGCCGCGTCCTGCCGAGTCCGACGCGGGTGCGGCACCTTCGGAGCCGCGTCGGTGCTTTCCAGTGATGCAGTATGTGGATAACAGAGTGCAACAACCAGAGAGTTGCAAACTAGGGCAATTACGAAAAGAGGTAAGCAAGATTTGCTCATTGAAATTGGGAAGTGGCCTAGCATTCCCCTCTGCCGCTCACTATTTATTTGACTTCGGCCATGGAGGAGGTCACATTCCTCACCAAGTATGGGTCCATTGTGTGCATCATCCATAGGAGAGATACATTTAAGGCTTCAAAAATTATGCAGCAAAGGGCCTAGACCAATCCTAAGATTCAAGTTCTAGGGAACTTGGTGGTCGTGGGAGCATATGGGATCGAAAACACTAATAATAGGGTCTTTGGGGGGGGTTGAAGGTGACGAATGTGTTGAGTGGGGAGGTTTCGGATCTCAAGGTATGGAGATTGTACTTTGCGATAGGGCATGAGCCAGCCACCAAGTTCTTGGATGAACAGCTGGAAGTCGATTCTGGTGGCTATGTTGTCATGATTCCGGAGTTTTTGCTGTCGGAGATGTCCAGGATAAGAAGTATAGGTAGGCTGTTAATTCTGCCGGCACTGGTTTGTCAACATCCTCTGTCTCTCCCTTTCATTATTTATATTTTGATTTTGGAACTTCTATGTTTGCACCACTGCTCGTCTTCATTTTATTTGGGATCATGTGTTTTGTGTGGGAAATAAGGTGTATTTGTTTCGTTGCAGGTTTTTGTTGCTCTGATGTCAAAACTTGTTTAAAATGTGTCCGTGAAATACGTTTTTTTTTTTTTTTTTTTGTAACAGTGGAAACACGTGTTTTATTCCTAATGCAAAAACTCTGTTTAGTACAATTTTTCAAATAACATATTTTAAAATGTGAAAAAAAAAATATAATAGTATGTTTGGTATATATATATTTTTTGAGAAACTATGTTTGGTATGTATATATATATATATATATTTTTAAAGGATGGATATAGTAAAAGTGTTATTATTTTATTTGAGGGGGAGAGAAAATTTCCTCACTAGGTGGGGTCTACAGTTTGGTATGTGTATGTGTAATCTCTTATCAAGTGGGGCTTACAATTTTTAATATATTTACAAAAATGTCATTAAGCAATATTATTTAAAAATTGAATACGAGTATGGAGGAGTTTTTTAAATATAGTGTTCAAACACCCTAAAATAAGAAAGGTAATTCAAACACTTTTAAATGAAATTTCCTACCAAACACTTTTTTTTTTTTTTTAGCCCACAATTAGTGTTTAAATACTGAAAATTGTTGTTTGAAATTTTTTACCAAACAAGGCCTAAGCTTTCTACATTTGCCAGTGTCTCTAATCTACTTGTTGCAAAAAAAAAACAAAAAACAAAAACAAAAACAAAAAACAAAATTCTTGATAATGATGTGGACACGTTGGAGTAGAATAGTGAATAGTAAAATTTCATAATGCAAATTGGAAGCAAACGGTTGAACTATACCCGGTTCAAAACCCAAGAACACCAACTTCATCAATTACACTCAACTCTCACAAGCCCATACATAGCTTCAAACAAACTCAAAGCCAGACCCAATTAAAAGGCACAAACTGACCAAATCAACTAAATCAGCCAACCCATATGATAATTGATAAAAGTAGATATCCAACAAATCAAACTAAGCAACCAAAGCCCAATGAAATCTTAAGTCCAACCTGTAATTGACTAAAATACTTCAGCCCATCTCACACTGAAATTAACTCATCTACTAAAACCACACAAGCCCAACCCAAAAATCAAACCAAGTTCTCACATCCTTCATTGTTTTCATCAGCCATCCTTTAGCAACCTGATCCGATAAATTAAGAACCACCGTTTGATATTTTGCAAGCAAATTTGGAGTCCTATACTTGATCGACTTGAAAAAAAAAAAAAAAAAAAAAAAAAAGCCTCATCACACATGCGGAGCTCATGTGATGAGACTAGTATTTATTCATCAATTATTCATGAAATCTCTCTAATGTATTTATCTCCCCTACACAAAAGTCATATTGTTACCTTTATATTATCATTATTATTATTTGGATTTTTATTGTGGTGGGATCCGGTTGGTCACATCATTTCTCTTTGGATAATGCTAGGGACATATAAAATGGCACAACTTGTGATAATAAAATGGCACAACTTGTGAGTTGTAAATGATAGAAGTGTGATAATGGGTCTTTGTGGTACAAGTTGTGTCATTTTATATGTCCCTAACATTAATCTTTCTCTTTTATTCGTGCCTTTTTATTTTGATTAGTTGTTTTTGCCTTTTATTTTATTTTTCTTTTGGGTAATTTATTAATGAGTAATTTTAGTGCCGCATAAAATGTCATCAACTATTTTGCGTGGCAGAGTATAACTAGCTGTTTGTCATTTTCATATGGACCCACCACTTTTTCTTTACCATTCACATTTTTATCATGTGAATATAGTTGTAACAAAAATTGTGGTTTACAATGTAGTCCTAGAATTGTTGTTTATGGATGCGTTGTTTCCACCTTTTCCTCCATGAATTTTCAATGTTGACTTGTTTTTCATCTTCTATGATTCATTCTTCACGCTCTAGGTTCTGCCTACTTCCCTACCCTTCACGCTTCATTGCAAAACTTTGATCTGGGTCTTCGTGTTCAAGGCTAATAACTGTTCATTCGCTTTGGACTCTTAAATCAGAGGAAAAAAGAGAGGTAAGTGTTTCTACTGTCCATCTTTACTTTGCTTTACAAATTTGTTGTAGTGACCACTTTTACTTGTAAATTATTACTATCCAAATTCCTTATATGATATTATATTCCTGCTTCGCATTTGTTCTTGTGAGTTGTGACCCTAAACCTATTGAACCTAACAGTGTATGCTTTCTATATGTTTGATCATTTCACCCTTGGATAATTGGATTCCAATTTATAGGATTCCAATTTATATATCTTGTTAGTAGCATAGCCTTGTTATTTATTGTAGCTAACTTTCAATCAAGGGAGTCAATACCGTACTGGAGGCTATACCGGTTTGCCTAGCGGTACGATATATTTCGAATACCGGTCAATACCGGTGTACCGTTTCGGGTTTACCGCTATTTTTTATATTTATAAATAAATATATACATGTATGTGTGTGTGTATATATTATAATAAATATAAAAGTTTACCATAAAACATTTCCTCAATTCAAAACTAATTATTCATGGTTTTAGACTTTAATATCAATTAAAAGAAAAAAAAAACACACACACACACACACACACACACACACACACACACACAATATAAAAAATAGAAAGCTTAAAAGTTACCATTGCATACTAAGAAAACAAATAATACTAATAAGTTAATGCAAATAAGTTACCATTCTACCCTAACAAAAATTCAAAAATTACAAAACTTTAAAAAAAAAAAAAAAAAAACTTTTTTCTGTACCAGCCGGTACGCCCGGTACCGGCCGGTATTACCCGAAATTGGCCGGTATGGCCGGTACATAGCCGGTACGGCCGGTATTTAAACCGGTACGAAACGTTAATGTTCAAATACCGGTATGCAACCGGTACGATACGTACCGGCTGATACGGCCGGTACCAGTACGGTATTGACTTCCTTGCTTTCAATACCTTTGCATTGGTTTTCTTTTTATTTATAAGAATACATTTTTTTTTTTTTTTAGGGGGAAATCTGTAAATTCATTGAAATAAATCAGCTAAGTCAGCCTGAAGTACATGAAAAACTTGTGGTGGGGTTTCCTTCATCCACACTAGAAAGTCTTGAATGTTAAGTGCATGTTTGGCCAAACTATGAGCAACACTATTACAATCTCTTGTTACATGAGAGTACAGTAATTTTTCAAACGAATTGGAGTAGTACTTAGCATCATCGATCAGCGGTCCTATGTGAGACAAGGAGCTCTCAGAATATGTCAAAGCTTTCACCACCAGCAATGAATCCCCTTCCAAAACTGCATTTTTCATGCCAAGTTCTGCAGCAAAAGATAGCGCTAGGCCTACTACCATAGCTTTGACTTCGCTGCTACTATGCACTTGATTTACCACCTTGGAACAGGATGCCAAAACTTGGCCCATACTGTCTCTGATGACTACATCGAGACCTGACTTGTTGGTGCTTGAACAAGTCGTGCCGTCGAAGTTTATTTTCACCAAATCCGCTAGTGGAGGCTTCCATCTCTTCCTGACACGGGCTGCACTCACCGTCGTAGGTACCTGACAAGCTAGGAATTCACTATACCTGTCCTTTGAAAGCTGAACAATCTGTTGGAGTGAGGTGGTAGGTTGTCTGAGCCGAACCTGGTTCCTTTGTGACCAGATAGACCACATTATCATAGCTACCAGCCCCACTTCCGTTTGCTGTTGCAATAGCGAAGGTACAAGGTCTTTGAAGTCTGAGAAGCTTGATTGTCTTCTTATATGCTCCACTCCATTTGATGCCCACATCGTGTTCAGCTCTCTGCACTCCCATAGGGCGTGCAAAGGTGTTTCATGCTCAGCTCAGCACCGATCGCATAATGGGTCCTCAATAATGGTTCTTCGCACCAAGTTTGCTTTGGTTGGCATCGCATTTGGCAAGCACGCCATAACAAGTTTTTAACTTTGTTTGGCACACTAAGACTCCAAATTTTTTTCCAAAGCATTGAATCTTGGTTTTGGGGTTCTTAGGCAGTTTGCAATTGAGCTCCCTCCTTGAGGAATCTATATCCTGACTTGTAATTGTACCGACCATCCGATGAGTAGGGCCAGATAAGGATGTCCTCTGAGGCAATCCGTCCAAGTGGGGATTTTCTTGATGAGGGCAGCTTCTTCTTATGCAAAACTCCATCAATAACTTCATGGTTCCACTGCCTGGTATTGGTGTCTATCAAGTCAGCTACTGTGGCTGTCTCCATAGATGCAATAGGAAAAGAAGTCACTTGTGGGGGATGCTTTCTTGGGAGCCAGTTGTGCTGCCAAATTTTTATTGACTCCCCATTCCCCACTCTCCATCTTACTCCCCTACTTAGTACATCCCTACCATGTAAAATGCTTCTCCAAGCATATGATCCCGACCTTGAGTCTTTGGCTTCCATAATAGAGCAATTTGGGAAAACCCTTGGCTTGAACACTTTATAGAAAAGTGAGGTTTTATTGTGGAGAAGGCGCCAAGCTTGTTTTGCCAAGAGTGAGTCATTATGGAGAGTTAAATCATGAAATCCCATGCCTCCAACCATTTTAGACTTAGTCAATTCATCCCATTTCAGCCAATGGATCTTCCTTCGGTCACCCCTTTGCCCCCAATTTTTTTTTTAATTAAACTTTCAATCTCATGACATAAACCCAATGGGAGTTTAAAGCAACCCATAGTGTAGGTAGGTATGGCTTGGACTACAAACTTAATCAACACTTCTCTTCCCACTTGAGATAATAACTTGCCTTCCCACCCTTGAAGCTTTTGCCATATCCTCTCTTTAATGTAGTTGAAACTAGCTTTTTTCCTTTTTCCCACAAAAGAAGGCAGCCCCAGGTACTTGTCATACTGCAAAATCTCTTGGACTCCCAAAGCTTGATGCTATTTTTTATATCTTCCGGAGTGCTCTTGCTAAAGAAGATGGTTGTTTTGCTTCTATTGAATTTTTGCCTCGATGCCTTTTCATACACCTCCAATATATGTAGCACATTTTCACACTCCTCCACAGTTGCCCTGCAAAATAGAAGACTATCATCTGCAAAAAGCAGATGGGTTAGTTTTGGGCCTTTTCTACAAAGAGAGAAGCCATGAATCTCTCCACTAGTCTCTGCATGCTTAATTAGACCATTCAATCCCTCAATTCATAGTAGGAATAAGAAAGGGGAGAGGGGGTCTCCTTGCCTAATGCGTCTTGTTAGGTGGATAAGGCCTCTTGGTTCATCGTTAATCAAAATGGAATATGTAACTGATTTCACACAAAGCATGATCAAATGTATCCAATTTTCTGCAAAACTCATTTTCCTCATCAACTCCTCAAGGAAAGACCATTCCACTAGGCTCTGATACCAGTTGTTGGGAATTAAACCGAAATTCCAACCTGTGAGAAACTAAAAAAAAAAAAATAGAGAAAGCACATGTCAAAGAAAAAAAATCACACGCACAAGAAAGTATTTACGTGGTTCGGCAATTTGCATACGTCCACAGAGTTGTAGGGATTTCACTATTATCAGGGGAAAAAATAAAGTGTGGCTACAGTGTTTTTCTCTCTCTCTAAAACACAGCAACAGTTACAAACCCTAATCACAAAAGCGGCTTTTATATCCTGCGCACAGGATTGCAATGGGCTACAAAACAGGCCAAAAATAAACTAGGCTCCACAAAGCCCAACACATGGTTCAGTTACATTAGGAGATGAATGCATGGAATTTTCGGAATTAAGTGCTGCCAGCTCAACATTAATCTCCGCAACGTACTCTTTATTTTGATTCTTAATGCTGTCCGAAATTGAAGGAGTAATTGGGTTCTCATGATTCTCCTTAATTGCATCTTGCCGCTCCTCATGTAACGCATTTCCTTGGCTGACGTTACCTGCTGAAATTGGACTGTTCAGCTTCCTATGGTTGTTCCTGTCAACGTCAACCTGCTGTGTTTCTTCAGTCATGACAATCTGGTCCACCGGAGGTTAGACTGAACCATCACAGTCCATAGCTAAACCAGCTTTCTTCCTTGCCTTGTAAAATCCTGGGACTTGAATCACGTTCTTTTTTGATGGGACAAAAACTGAGGCTCTAATACTAGGACCAAACTGACATTGATTTGGTTGAAGTGTCCCCTCACTTTCAATCCACATCTCACAATCCTTATCATCATGAGTCAGGCGACCACATTAGTAGCACAAGTTTGGAAGCCTCTCATACTTGAAACTAACCCATGTCTACTTTCCATTCCCCAAAGAGACAAGGCGTCCTCGGCATAAAGGGAGTGATAAATCAATTGAAGCCCGAACTCGTAAAAAACTACCCCCCGTCAGAGTCCTTAGGTTCAGCAGGAGAAGAAACTTCTCCAATGACTGAACTAATCTTTATCGTTGCCTCCATAGTCATATAGCATATTGGAATACCATGAAGCTGAACCCAAAATCTCGTTTTGTTGAATTTGAGCTCATGGATGGTTTCCTCCTTCTTATATCGTTCCATCACTACTAGGTGTTTGTCAAAACTCCATGGCTCGCTCTGCAAAATCCGATCAACATCTACTTTATTGTCAAAGGTAAAGAGTATTATGTGGTCACCTATATTCTGAATCTTGAAGCCATTACGTGCCCTCCACAATGGGGTGAAGGTTCTTGCGATGACATCAATATTCAGAGCTTACTTCGTGAGAAACTTTGCTGCAATGCAAAAATCCTTGGTTGAATCTTCTTGGTTGAGGCAGCAACCCGGACCCTCTCTCTCAGATAAAGTTAGGCGGCTCCAATTGTGTGTAAGGTCGTCCATTGATTGGTAGAAGGCGTAAACCTCACTCTTGTGTTTCCCTAAACCCCAGAAAAAGAAACCCACTACCCGAGGAATAAACTTGTTATTCCACGGAGACTAAACACACCTTCGTAGTGAAGGGGCAACCTATTCTACTGCAGCAAAGAAGTTAAGAGGCTGTTTGGATGGCCTATTTCCATAACTCAATTCTCTGTTTCCATAACTCATAACTCAAAAATGATAGGACCCATAGCGAGAAGTCCGTTTGGAAGCACCATAACTCTGTTTCCATAACTCTATTTCCATCACTCAATTCTCTGATTTTTGAGTTATGAGTTATGGAAACTGAAAACACATTTTAGCTGTTTTCAGTTTCCATAACTCATAACTCAATGGCATTTTTGTAATTAAACACACATGGGACCCACTAGTCATAACTCAGTCGCACCTTTTGACCAATCTACTTTTTTTTTTCCTTTCTTCTCCTGGGTTCGATCTCCTCGGTGTTCTTCCTTTTTCTTTTCTTTTTTCCTTTATTCTCCTGGGTTCGGTCTCGAGTGTTCTCCTTCTTCTTTTTTCCTTTCTTCTTTCATTGGGTTCGAGTTTCTGGGTTTTTTCTTTCTTCTTCTTCTTTCACTGGGTTTGGTGATCTGGGTTTCTTTTTTTTTTTTTTTTTTCCTTTCTTCTTTCACTAGGTTCGGGTGATCTGGATTTCTTTTTCTTTTCTTTTTTTCCTTTCTTTCACTGGGTTCTGGTTTTTGGGTACTAAAAAAAACAAAAAAACAAAAAACAAAAAACAAAAAACAGCTACACCGAGTGACAGGTATGGAGCCCACAAACAGTGTGAAAAATATTGAGTGATGGTGCCAAACGGGTGTGGTATTTTAAAGTGATGAGTGATGAGTGACGGAAATTGAGTGATAAAAAAAAGCCATCCAAACAGCCCCTAAGCTTCTTTGTGAGAGAAACTCAAAACTACATTTATAAGAAAACCTTTGTGTTGGTAAATTCACACTTGGTTAATAATATTAATTAAGACTTTGCTTCTATCAAGAAGTGGGTAATTTCTCCCAACATGTACCGTAGAATAAAAGGCTTATTGCAAATAATATTGTTTTGTTTTGGTTATTTTGAAAGAGTTGCAAATAAAAATTAAACGGGTAAGATAGAAAAAACTATCCCTAAGTTTGGGCTGATGCCGGATAATATAATTTTTATTTAAAAAAAATATCCAATTTTACGAGTAATTCTTAGGTACTTTTGGAGCACAGAAAATAATGCTCCCTCCTTTCACATTCATAGTATTGTCTACTCATTAAATTCATGGTAGGGTCCACCACAAATATGAGAGGAGGGAGCACAATTTGTTCATATTCTAAGAGTACCTAATAATTTTCCCAATTTTACAAGTGGTTTTTTTTTAACTATGAGTTCTTGGGGTTAAAATTTTAAATAGAGAGTCAACGCGTACAAAAAAATTATAAAAAATTATAAAATAAAATATAGGAGAAAATGCTATTTTGGTTCTTGTATTTTGGGGTCACAAACAATTTGGTCCTAAATTTTGGTAACAATTAATTTAGTTCATGTTATTTTCAATTTGCAGTCAATTTAGTTTCTACTGTTAACTCACTAACAGAAAATGTCTAGGTGGCAAATTGTGTATATAGTTGACAAACTTAAATCTAACATAACTAATAAAATAAGAGAAATATCCACAATATTTTTACAACATATCCTAAATAGTGGGTCATTATTGGTTGTTATGGGTAATTTAAGTTGTAGATTCAAATTAGAACTAATAACAACTTATCACCTATAATTTGTTGCGAAAATGTTATGGACGTGCACTCCTCATAAATAATAATAAATTTTTTTAATAAAAATTAAAAATTCCATGTTAGCATTTAAAGGGAAAAAGAAAAAAAAATATTTCTTAATTGTAAAAGATATGGGAAAAAGAAAACCAAAACTGAAAAATACTTTCATCAATTTTCCCAGAAACCAAACAAGGAAAAACAAAACTTTGAAGCCTAGCGACTGTATTCAGAGTGATATTCTGCTTCGGCATTTCATCAAGCACTTACAACGCCTCCACTAAACAACCAAATATGTCGCACATTACAGCAAGAATATTCCCAATACAAAAATTAAAATTTTCTAACCTAGACATAATCCAATCTTGACCTTGACTGGGATATAATTCAAAAATACATAACTTTGACCTTTTCAGGGGCGGAGCCACATAGTGGCTTGAGGGGGGG